>NW_015505328.1:1112415-1167967 GCF_001515645.1 Sinocyclocheilus grahami | reverse complement strand
TATATATATATATATATATATATATGTGTGTGTGTGTATGTATATATTAGGGATGCACGGTTATTTAAATGCGATTGTCATGCACATCTCATCAGTAAAGCCGGTTCTGCAATCAGTAGTAAATCATCATCACGTGCTTTCAGATGGAGCAGAATTTACTACACAGAGCCGTAGTTCACCGACAAGTTACGCAAAAAAATTTAAAATAAAAATCGCAGACGATTTTATTGCACGATTCTGAAATCGAAGAAATCGTTCGCGATAATGACAAGTGTTGCATAGCTTCTCGGTGAACTACGGCTCTGTGAAGTAAATGCTGCTCCATCTGAAAGCATGTGAAAAGAACATTAAATAAAATATTTTTACTCCAAACTCACTTCATAATGTCAGTCGAGTGTTTGAAATAAATCCTTCTGTGAGATGATGTGGCTTCTTACACAGAATAAGGCACGCAACATATTTCATAGTATTTAAGCAGTGATAAAGGCATTGCATTATAAATATACTTTATTTTAATGAAAATTATAATAATAAGAACTCCGATAAACCATATATTGCTGTAGTCGTGTGTTTAATAGTCACGTTGAATCAATGAAAGCAGTTGAATCTTCTGTTTATTCAGCTGCAGCGATAGGCATTTTCTGGGTTTCTTCTGCGAGGCGTATTTGGAGTTTCAGCGCGAGAGCGCCCTCTGGCCTTTGGATGGAGATTTACTGCTGATCACAGAACCGTGCTTCACTGAAAGATACGCATGACAATCGCAGCTTCTGTCGAATCGCGATCTCGATTCCATTTCGATTTATCGTGCAGCCCTATATTCTAGCATCATCCATGCATGCATGAAATAGATAGTAGCATGTGAAACACCTCACCAGAGTAGCGCTAATTAAACATCACTATTTCTGTCACTGATTTTGGCCACCCAAAACTATGAAACTTTTTTTTAGCTCAATAAAATAAAAACCCAGTACTTGCCATTCAAAGAGGGGGATCTAGTTGATCCTAAACTAGACTTTGGGATCAACTACACTTTTTTTAAAGGGGTCATATGATGCTGCTAAAAAGAACAGTATTTTGTGTATTTGGTGTAATTAAATGTGTTTATGTGGTTTAAGGTTAAAAAAACACATTATTTTCCACATACTGTACATTATTGTTTCTCCTCTATGCCCCACCTTTCTGAAACGTGTTGATTTTTACAAAGCTCATCGGTCTGAAAAAGCGCGGTGTGCTGTGATTGGCCAGCTATCCAGAGCGTTGTGATTGGCCGAATACCTCAAGCGTGAGACCGAAATGTTACGCCCCTTAACATACTGTGATGATGCCCTGTCAGGCTGGAGCGATGATTCAAAAACATGAAAACCCATTATAAACGAGGCATTCGTTGCATCCAGTGGGGACATAATTATGGATTATAATGACTTGTACTTAAAATGTGCTGCACACATCCGAATATTTGTGTTCCAGTTATGTTCTGGAACAGTGTTGTAAATACAACTTAATCACTGATTTCTAGTTGTGTCCATTTTTGGAAGGTCAAACAAAGTAGATTCGCTTTCACAACGAAACAGCGTCACACACCGCAGCCTACAGTGAGCATAGGCCGGCGGCTAGAGTGAGGAACAGCAGGAGGGTTAGAGTGAGCAGAGGCACGGGCTTGAGAACGGCGCAGCCGGCGATTTCGACGAAGTAGTGTCCGGAAGGACATGTGACGACTCCGGACTGGACTCCGCTTCGTCCGTGGTTAAAAGCCGAGCCGGCGATCCACAGCGCAAAGTTGTAGTATTTCCTCAGCAACCAGCACGGATCAGCTCCAGGCATGGCGAAGCAGATATCGTCCTCTTTTGGAAGACCAAACAAAGTAGTTCTGCTTTCACAACGAAGTACACAGTGTCTTTACGTCATGGCAGTGGAAACAACAAAACTACAGCGAGAATAAAAGTTACGCCTTCTTTCTTTGCATGAACATTTGGGCGGCTTTATGCAAATCTTCCCACAGAGCGACGTAGGTATGTTGGGGCGTGTTAGAACGAGCCGTTTTAGGTAGTCGTGGCTAACTCTTAACTTTTATAAAGAATATCTCTTTGGATTTGAGACTTTAGTCTTTGCAATTTTACAGATCTTCTTTATGCACCAAGAGCTTGTAACACTCCAAAGAGAAAGGAAAAATTGAAATCGCATCATATGACCCCTTTAAAGCACACCCTATGTTAGATCAGACAGGTCTGATCTCATCCCAACACAGACCACATGTGCCAGGCAGGGAAGTAAAGGGGTCTGGGTACATGTATAATCATTGCATCTTACCATGTTTACTGGAAATGTAAAAAAAAAAATAATAATAATTAAAAAAAAAAACATTAGGCTATGGCCTAAAACCCCCAAATATTGCCTAAAACTGAATCTAGTATGGAAACAGACGAGTATATGCTTCAAAATGGCTGCCAGGGTCAGTGGGAGCATCAACAGTGGGAAATAGATCATAACATATCTAATGTAGATATTATATTGAATATTTCTTCTGGGATTCACCAAAATCGTATATGCTGTAGTGAAACTTTAAGCTGAGTTGACTAAAAACACATGTTGCTGAGTGTCTCAATATCTGCAATTTTCATACAGACTGGTATTGTTCACTAATAGATCAAATAAAGAACAACAAAAAAAAGGAATTGAGGATTTGTCTAAATAATAACCTGCAAAGTAAGCTGCAGAATATGTAAAGGAATCAAAACGTATACGTTAACAGCTAAATGAGCTAAGCTGCTAGCTTATAAGGGAACCTATGACTAGCTTGTTTGCTACATGTCTTGTTTAATTTTATTTCAAAACGACCAAACAAAACATAACCTCGCATTGTAAAGCTATTCTAGGTGTCTGAGGTATAATGTACCTCTCCTTACCTTTCTTCAGTTCGTTATACCAGACTTTGACGATGGTTTTGGAGTGTTTTCTGTGGTGGATGAGCCACAGTGAAAGGGTCTGCACGCTCTGCTGGGAGTTACTCAGTTCTGATAATTTCTTCTCCAAAGCAGGCTCCGAGAACACGGACATTTTCAATTACAATTAAGAATTGGGTAGAAAAGGCTCCTTGCCTATACCAGGCACCCGAGGGTCGAGGATATTAAAGCTGAAAACTCCTCAAGCTAGCTACACATTCCCTGGTTTACCACAGAGCGCACAGTGAGCATGCGCAGTCTCACCGCGCATGTGTGAGTCTGGGACAAATCTTAGCGATGACCACACAGACAGCAGTTTAGGCCATGCAGTCTAGCTCTGTTTCAAACTGCAATCATGTATTCTTCTTCTTCTTCTCTCGAGTTTTTGGCGGATTGGCAAACCAAGCAATCATGTATTAGATTAATTGATGGGATATATAGTTTTACGGGGAATACAGAGGGGATCAGGCACTAATTTATTACAGTCAGAGACTCTTAGATGAAGACTCCAGCACAGCATAACGCAAAAAAAAAAGGAAAAGGAAAAGAAAAGAAAGAAATAAGCAGAATAAATATTTTCAACATTGATAATGATAAACGTTTTTATAAATAAACGTCAGCAGTAATGGCTGCAGAAAATTCAGCTTTGCGATCACAGGAGTACTTTTCAAAATATATTTTTTAATAAATGTAATATTTCACAATATTTCTGTTTCTAATGTATTTTTGATTAAATAAATTAAGCCTTGGTAAGCATAAGATACTTAAAAATCGTTAACAATTCTTACTTTGTTTAAGTTGTTTATTGTTTATTCGTGTACACATGTATGTACACACTGGCCACTGTGGTTTAAGCTGATCTTTCAGCTAGTGCTAAAACAAAACCAACCAAAACCAGTCTAACTGTAACATCGACTATGTAACATAATTTTAAAAAATAATAAAGTAAATAAATAAAGTTAAATTAATTTTAAAAAGTTACAAGTTTAATAACTTTGGTTGTTGTTGTTGTTGTTATTATTATTATTATAAATTTAAAGCAGGGTGAAATGTTTTACAGACCTGTTAGTTTATTTGTTTAAATGTTTAATTTCTGTCCAATCTGGCCTGTACCCTTCTAAATTATAACTGTTTTTTTAAAAGTGATCAGTTTTTTTATTATCTTTTAATTTTCAGGGACAGGAGAAGAGATTGGGAAACTTGTTAGGAAACAGTCAGTATTTAATATGGAGCCACTAGTATGTATTTACTGCTTCTCTCCTGAGCTGCTCGTATAGTTCAGAGCTCTCAGGGTTCAGCTCACTGTTGTGACATCATAATGGAGATTCCGTTCTGGCAGCTCTAAACTGCTGTTCTGACTAATTGTCTTCTGTTGGTGTGTTAGGAGTGAAAAGATTGAAAGCTACTTTCGTGACTTTCTGCAGATATTGACGACAAATATTGAATTCACTTGCAGCATTCAGTGTCCACAATGGCACTGTTTAGCAGTGTATTTAGACAACTTTTTGAGCGTTTTGCTCACTTCTTGCGCAGAAGGGAGACACCTTTGAGGGCACAGCAGTGTGCAGCGCAAGAACGGGCGGCACTAGAGAAACTTCCAGAGGCATCGTTGACAAAGGCGGGTGTGAGTGAGGCCTTCCACTTCACTGCCAAAAACAGGAAGTGCAGGAGGAGACGCCGCCAGGTAACTTAGCTGAGAAGTACCAGCTTGCACTGAAAAAAAAAAATTGGTTTAGAATCAAGTTTCACTCAGTAATTGCTAGTAAATTTCACTATTAATTACAAAGAAACATCAACGCAGTGAATTAAATGTGAAATTTTGAAAATAGAAAGACTGAAATAGTATTGTCTTGTATAATTTACTACAATAATCTTTATTTACAAACTTGAAACATTGGTTTTTACAGTATGGAAAGAAAGAGAAGGAAAGACAGGTGAAGAGAAAGGTGAAGAAGAAGAGAGAGATGAATGAGGGAGGAAGTCATAAAGACAAGGCTGAAAAAGGAAGAGAGACACTTAGCCTTGAAAAGATAAAGGATAGACGACATGTGCCGCAGAAAAAAAGAGAGTCTGCCAAATTCACAGAGATGCAGAGTCTAGAAAATTTGATGGAGGGAGAAAGTGAGCATAGAGAGGAGAAGAGAAAACTGAAGGAACAAAAGACCACTGAGCCTACTCCACTTCTTGTGGAGGTCAAACCTCAGCAAACTCTAGTCAGTCCTCCAGTGAGATCTTCCTTCTTGAAGCCAATAGAAGAAGAAGAACTTCCGCTGCTTCCAAGTGTCTCTGAAGACCTTCCTGTACCAGCTGTTCTCTTCAAGACCCTGCCACCAGTGACCAGACCGCCCATACATCCTCAAAAGCCAGCTCCTGCACCAGAGGAAGTGTCCCTGCCATGTTCTCCTCTTCAAGTGGTTCCTCCACGTCCCACTCCAGCACCTGATGAACTGTTTTCCCTCCGACGCTCCCAGGTGAGTCCTCCCAAACAACTGGTGGTTCCTCCAAGCCCCACTCCTGAATCTGATGAAGTTGTTGATCTGCAGCGTTCTTCAACTCAAGTGTGTCCTCCCAGCCCGGTGAAGCCTCAGCCGTCCACTTCTTCCCTGTTTGAGCCGCCTCCACAACTCATGCTCATCGACATAGAGGATGAGGAGACCGAGTATGTGGAGTACACAGGGAAGACCTTTCGGGCCTGTGGCTTACCCAAGTCTGAAAGCCCCCGACCGCTGGAGGCTGAAATGAAACCGAGACCGATGTTAGCTTGGTTGGAGAGTGACTGTGAGGTGCTGGAGGAAGTGTGGGCGAGTGAAGTGGTGGAGGTCCAGGGATTTGAGGAAGTGAGAGATAACCCAGATGAAATGGGAGACTCCAAGGCCATAGAAGGGCATTTGGATGACGCAAAAAAGGAGATGGATGAGCACATGATGAAGCTGTACTGTGTAACCTCTCCTGAAGGTCCCAAAAATGAGACCCAGCACAATGTGAATGTCCAGCAAGAGCCAAAGAGCAAAAGAAAAGTGCCACTTTTTCTGTTCACCTGGGCAGGAGAGAAGGCAAAGAAAAAGGAGCAGAAGAAAATACGGAAGGAGAAGCAGCGAAGAGAAAAAGAGTTGCTGCTTGAACGCTACAGGAACGATCCAAAACTGAAGCACTTGTTGATCAACAAGCACAACCACCACTACTGCTCCTCTGAATGAAGATCATTGTCCCTTCCCAAAACATCCTCTTGACCTTTAACCTACTGCACAATTCTGTGTACAAATAAAAAAACTGTGCAAACTAAAAGTTGAAAGATCCATGCAAGTTTCCTGACTATTAAAACATAAAAACTGTTTAACGTTCAAATGTTTAATATGAAACATGTTTGAAGTGATTTTCAACCCTTTTGAATGACCATTTTTAACTAAGAACAGCCACAGGAAGGGAATGATTCATCTCAGATCACAACATTAAAACTACATTCCCTCCCTAAGAATACATACCATATGCTTGTTGTTTTTGACAAAAATTGCAGGTGTTTACTTATTTATAATGACTCTTTCAGAGGCAAAGACTTTTGCAGAGTCATGTTAACAGTCATATAATACAATATATATATATATATATATATATATATACACACAACTTCACATTTTCTAAACAAAGTTTTGGTAGTGAGGACTATTAAAACTGAAAAATCTGTTTTTTAAATAATCATAATTATGATGAGATAAAAAGATGTAATGTTACTCTTCCTTCATGACACTTTATTTATACAACTTTATACTAATAAATCACAAATACTAGAGTCAGCTTTACATATTTTTCCATACATAACACTCAGAAAATAAGGTACAAAAGTGGTCACTGGGGCAGTACCTCTTCAAAAGATACACATTTGTACCTAAAGAGTCCATACAGTACCCAAAATGTTTTGTGTAGATTTTGAACCTTTTGTAGACATGGAATGAAACGAGCAGCTGTCTTTGAATGATTCACTCAAATGTTCAAGATACTTATTCGTTTAAAACTGGTCTCATACCCATTTTCAACAATTCACGTCAGGATACATTTCATGTATGATTTGCAAACTACTCCAGTCACTAAAAGTACAACAAATGACCATTTCAAGCTGTGTTTTCCTCTAACTTTATTTTTGTAATGAAAAGCAAACAGGCTACAGAGGAACTTTTAGTTTAATGCAAATGTACAGTGCAAAGAGATCTACAAAGCCCAAACACACTCTACACACATAGCTTTACTTATGCAGAAGTTAGTAATAAAGACAAATATTTTATTAAAATAAACAAAAGAAGGTTTATGCCACCCAAGTCAATATTTTCTTAACCCATGCCTTTCACAGCCAGTTCAGTGTTCAATAGCTCCACATGCAAGGTAGGAGATTTCAGCTGGGTACATGACATTTCAATGTGACAAGTTAACTAATTAGCTGTGAAACCGTTGTACATTCACATCTGCAACCATTTGGATTGAATATTCATTAGTATACAATTTTAATTAACAGAAATCTGTCTTTACATACTACAATTAGCCCTAATATGCTTAAATAAATGCCTGTCAATGTTTAGTGTTTTTAAATTCTTAAATTTCTAGGACAATTTAAAAAGAACCATATTACCATGTTCATGACAATTCGTCCATTACCCAGCAGACTTCCTCTGGCATTTGAATAAATAACTTATAAATAACCACAAAAACATCAAATGCAAGAATTATCCTAGAAATATCCTGTTATTGTCCAGCACATGGAACATTTTTGCAAGGTAACATGCAACTAGCGATATTTCCAAAAGCATCAAATAATCTAATATTCCATTCACATTTGTTAAAATAAGGGAATAACATCTCTTGCCCTCAATCACACACACACATACACAAACAAAACAAAATGATCTATTTAATGGAAAAAAAGTAAAGTAGTCAGCATGAAAGAGAAAAGAGTTATGTAATGTAGTGTTTGAGCCTCAAATACTGACCTTTGGAACTATTTAATAGTCAGGACCACCTCACAAGCTCACCTTCCTCTCAAAAATAAAAAGTTATTATACTCAGGCTTTATTTTACTTCTCATAGTTATACTGTAGATAACACAGTCAACTGAACAAACGTTTGTCATCTTGGGAGTGTATATATTGGTGGTATTATGTTGCAAAGCAGCAATGTTATAGAAACGCACACATTAGTGCGCAGCACAGACAGATATTCAGATATTCATGCCTAGAACTAGAGGGGTGTGAGCTTTATTTGACTATTTACAGCTACTGTGTATATATATATATATATATATATATATATATATGCAAATGTTTGGAGAAGTATCCATGTCTGTCTGACATTCTTCGCTGTGTTAGACTATCATGCAGAGACTTTATTTTTTGACTAGTGGAGCACATTAGCATCAGTAATATTCGTTACTCTGACAAACAAATCTCCGCTCACTGATATCTGCTCTTTCTTTCTGCCTCTCGATCAACCAGAGAGCAAAGGTGCAAAAGTTAGTCGAGTGAAATTTCTGCCATGCCGTTTGGATGCAGCTGTTGAGTCATATCATGTTATACATCTCCAGAACCAGAAGCGGTTTTAACAAGGACAGAGTGAGCAATGTAGAGGAACTACATTCAAACGGGTTCTTAAATAATTTTCTGATTTCTAATTTTGCCCAGAAAAGGACAAAGAGCTTATGGCTTGATCAGCCTGTACATGTTGACATACAGGGAATGTGAAAGACAAATAAATTAAGAATATGAGGAAAGGTGAAGAAATGTGTGAGGTGGTACATAATTCCGTGTAAAGTGGACTGCACTTTCCTCTTCTTACAGGAAGGGGGCGTACTCATTCCCTGGTGCGACCCACGATGGCCAGGATGTAAAGGAAGATGTTGATGATGTCGGTGTAGAGGTTAAGAGCTGCATAGACGTACTCCTCTGGGCTAATGGCCATCTTCTTGTTGCCCAGGAGAAGCTGGGTGTCCACAGCCAGGAACTGTGAAAGAATAAACAAGCACTGAGTATCGCATTCATTCTTGGGGAAATAAAACGAGCTGAACTGCTACAGAGATTGAAAATTATATTAATCTTTTCCTTTTCTTCGTTTTTTAAAGATGTGTGCTATTATATACAATTTTCACCTTGTGGGTGATTTAAAAAATCTCATAGACTTACATCGAAGGAGTGATTCAAATAATATTTAGGGACTAGAATATCATAAAGGCTCTTTTAACACTTTAAGCTTATAAGCAATCACCTAGCACAATGCACTGGGCCTAGCAGCACCGCTGATGTTTTATTCAGAAACTACAAAATCGTGTGTTCTCAAATCATTAGCAAATACTACATGAAGTTCACTGGGTTTGTATCCTGCTTTACTGCAATAGTTACACTATTCTGTTTAAAAGTTTGCAGTCAGTCTGTTCTTTGGAGCTTTCTCTTGATCAAAGAATCCTGAAAAAATGTATCAATGTATTGATTAAGATTGATTATAATAAGAAATCTCCAAATCAGCATATTAGAATGATTTCTGAAGGATCATGCAGCACTGAAAACTGGAGTAATAGCTGCTGAATTCAGCTTTGCCAATCACAGCAATAATTAACACTTTAAAATATATTCAAATAGAAAAAGGTTATTTTAAATTACAATAATATTTCACAATATTACTGTCCTTACTGTATTTTTGATCAAATAAATGCAGTCTTGGTGAGCGTAAGAGATTTCTTTCAAAAACATTAAAAAAAAAAACTTACCAATCCAAATTTTGAATGGTACTGCACATCATAATTTCCTGAAGGATTTATCCAAGAACTCTACAGTAATTTCCTGATGTTCCAACAGCTTAATCTCACTGCTCCAAAAGACATATGATTTTATACAGCCAGTCAGACTGGAAAATTGGAGATTTCGAAAGGGCCCAAATTTGGTGACCCAGTTTAAGACAGATGGTGAAACGTTTTACATGTACCTCACAGCAAAGACATAATTCTTACACCATTTTGACAAAGGACGATGACTTTAATAGCAAACAATTAAACTATAATAGCAAAGTGCAGGTTTCCACTTTTGAAAGATATATGTTCGCCAAACCAGCATGCTATTGATCAAACAAACTGTCCAAACCCTAATAATCTTATCTATTTTTAATTTTTCTTAATCTAATGGTTATTTAATCTTAAAGTGCAGTAGCAAAGCACCACTCCAGCCATTAGTCCAGACTTCTGTTTTATTATCTTGTTGAAAACAGCAGTGTAGTTTAATGAAGTGTGGAAGTCACAATACAATGTCTTTTCTAAAGTCTAAGAAGTGTTTTGTTTCTAAAGTGAGTAAGCTGAAATATCTGAAGAGATGAAAAAAGAAAAAAAGAAAAAAGTTAACTAAATCTAACCAGAGAGAGAAGATCAGCTGTACAACTTAACATTTCTTTTCAATAAATTGACAGCTAGAATGCCAAAGGTTTTAAAAGTTATCAATAACGCAAGTAAAGAATAGATTGACGAAAAAAAGGTCTGACAAATTTAACAGTCTCCGTAACACAGAAGTATACATTTACGTGAACATTTTTTTTTTAAAGGATATTAAGGTATTGATGGTTTTACTTACACAAGTGAACAGCAGGGCCCCGAGCGAGGCGTAGACGATGTGGAGAATTTTGTTTTGGATGAAGATGCAGAGGAAAGAGGCCAGGAGAAGGACAATCAGACAGACAAAAAGAACACCCCAGCAGGAAGTGAAGTCATATTTGCTCTATTTTTGAAAAAGAGAAGGATAATGACAATCAGTGGTGGTTACCGCATACAAAGGATGCATGGAAGACACTTGATAAAACCTCCTAGTTCAAACGTTCGGAAAGTAATTCTGCAATAGTTGAATGGGAAGGTCCACAACCGTGAACTACACTATGAAATCCTGACATGCTGTCATTATAAACTTGAGATGTTGTTTGGTAACAAAGTGTGAATACAATACAATACAATACAATAAAATAAAAAGAAGAAAAACTATGAGACTGCTACAGTGAGCAAACAAACCTGCAATGAGAAAAGCACAACTGTGAAGCAGACCACCGCAGTGATGCCCACTGCCATGATAACTGCATCTGTATCATAGTAGCTGGCGACCATTCCAACCATATAGGACAGACTCAGGGTCAGGATGGACTGAGAAAGAAGAAATACAGTTAGCTATATACTAAAACATTTAACAAAAATATTTAACATATTGCAGACAACTAATTTTTCCAGTTTGCAAATCATATTAAATCATATAAAAACTAGAACATAGAATACATAGAATAAAAACACGTGTAAATATAGGCAGTTGTACCAGTGCCACCAGGTTCCATGGGTGTTTGCGGCGAAACTCTCCACAGCAGCTGAGAACGATCAGTGAAACAAAGAAGACAGCGTAGGAGACATAGTATGTCCACTGATTTCTCCGTACAAACACTTTGACGTCAGTTGCAAAGGTGAAAACGGCAACAAAAGAGAAGGTGACCAACAGCTGCACGGTCAAGACCATAAACACCTGAGAAGAGAGTAAAGAAACCGTGTTTTTCTTTGACACACTGTACTGCTACATACACCATTTACACACACACATTTGATAAGACCATTTGTAGTAACTGTGTTTAATAAACATTTGTAATTTATTTGTGTGTATACTGTACACTCTGTAATAATGATGTTAAATGTGACATTTTTAGAGATTTTATTTCATTTATTTCCCAATATCTGACCATTTTGAGACTACTATAATTGCCCATTAACTGTGCCTGGCTGATAAACAAAAGTAGTAGTTCCCTATATTCTTTTTTAAGAAATTAAATTCACATCTATAACATTTATTGTTATATTACCTTTCCTCAATTACAAAAAATAGTTAACACTGCTGTGAGGGTTTTTCTTATTTTTAAATACAGCACATTAGATTTTTTTCTTTTGCTATTTAAGCAAATTGGAATGCAAAAAAAAAAGTGTTATTAGTGTCCTAATTTTGTCACCCATGGCTTTTCCATTTTGGCTTTATTTTTGTTAAATAAACAATGACACAGTGCAATATATCATGTGTTGTTGTTCATCTGAGGTTTTATTTTCCAAATTTTAAGAACCAGTTATATGTCCTGATAAGGAAAACCATGGAATTCAATAGTGTCCTAACTTCTTCACATGACTGTGAATATATATATATATATGTGTGTATGTATGTACATACATACATACATACACACACACACACACACACGCGCACACGCACACGCACACGTATATATATGTGTATGTATATATGTATATGTATATATATATATATATCAACACTATAAAAGTTTACCCAAGTAACGTAACCCACCTATGACAACTTCCGCTTCTGAGAAATGTAACAAGGAAATGTGACATGGTTCCATTCTTGCTCATTTTACCTGGAACACTGGACTCTTTCTACAAATTTATTTCAAATCAAATAAAAATAAATAACTAAATAAAGACCCCACCTGAATCGGTCTCTTACTGATTACCTTTCTAATGAAGGCCTGTCGGATACTCTTATCTTCCCAGCCAGAGTTCACAAACTCATCATTGCCATAGTAAGAAGGGGGTCCATCTCCACCGTGGTATCCAGGGCTGTCCATAGAATCTGTCAAAAACATGAAATGATGGGTGAAATCTAAAGTATGTTAGAGCCATCATCTAATGTATTTAAATCCATCTAGTATGCTCATTCAATAAAACGCCGACAGAAATGGAAAAATAGTGAGTCCTGACTAGGGCTGGGTGATATGGGCAAAAATTCATATCTCTGTATTTTTTTGGCCGATTTGCGATATACGGTATATTAGGCCTGGGCGATAGTATTGATATTTATCGACAGTACACCCTCTTCGATAACGATATAAAAAATGTTCGATATAGTGCACGATATAGGCACGTGCTATGAGTGACGCAGACTGCACACACAAACACAAACACATGCTGAATTGAGTGCTGTGCCTGCCTGTGATGAGGAGATTGTGAATAAAAAAATTTATATTAGTCGAATTTAAAATAAACATTTGCATTTGAATGCAAAAATAGTATGATCCAATGTTAGATGTGTGTCAGGGAGCGTCATTAGTGGAGCACGAGATGCGGTGATGATGATGTAAGTGACGTTGTAGTTTAATGTTTTGTTAGTCTAGCCCACGAGACGTGCAGGTGCTGCGTTATTCATTCAAAATATTAGAGAAATATAGAAGCTCAATGCGGAGAAGATCTTGATTAGGTTAAAACCGAAACCAAGCCATTCACACAGAATGCATATTCAGAGCATTTTTTAGACGGAGAAATACGACTGCTGCACTCGTGTCTCACACAAGAGATATATAGAAAGCCATGCAAAGTTAAAACAGTTTAAACTTTTAGACCACACGTCGCAAATTTGTGGAGGTTTATTCCTTTTCACTGCGTCTCTTATGTTTTTAAATGCAATCTGCGTGATGGGCGATTCGGCTCTTTGTATTAAGCAATGCATAAATACATGATGCTGTTTTGTTCATAATAGTTTATGCAATTTATGAAATGATGTTTGATTTATATGAGTTAATTTAGACGTAATGCACGTTTTTTTCTAGACAGTTACTTCCTTTGCGTTGGCAATTTAATGTGCTGCATTATTTTGCTCATTGCACCCTCCTGTGGCTTCAGGAGACAAGCCAAAAGTTTCCTTCAGACTTATTTAATCTGCATATAAAACATTAGAAATGAGATATTTGTTTAATTTTTATTTTGTGTTTGACTGTTAAACCAAAAAATATTTGTTGCTTGTCTCAATAAATTGGGTTAATTCAAAAATACAGTGGTTAAATTTAAAAGTTTTTTTCTATTGCTCTTTGTTTTAAAAAAGGTTATAAAAGATGTCAATAATTATCGATACCGAACGATATTTCACTTACCACCCAATGTTGTCCAACAACACAATACATATTAAAGGCTATGAAAACAAACAAAGTGAATGTAACCATGTAAGCCTTTATATTATGTGCAAAAAAGGGTTAAAATCACATTTCATTCTAACATTGTAACATTGCAATCTAAAAACAAAAATAAGGCTATTAAAGAGGAAGTTAAATTCACTAAACTATAAATGAAAATAAATGAGAACAAAAGCAGAGTTGTTATTTTGCTATTTTGATTACCCCATTACAGCCACTTTACAGTCAGTGCTATCATAAAAATACACTTACTTGTAGGTTTAAAATTCTCCACATTTATTGTCCAACTACAAATATTTCAGCAAAATTTATATTTTAGTCAGAATTAATGCGCTCATATTTAATCGAGCTCTGTCTGTTTGGCACGCATGCGCGCAGCGGCACTTGTTCACTGAAGTCTGTAAAGTTTAGCGGAGAATCCCAAAGCAGAAGGCTCTTGCACTTCTGACAGAAAAATGGAAATATTTCCATGGCTTTCTAACATTTACAGATGTAGAATATACCTGTGAAATGTAAGTTATGCATTCAGGAAGACAGCACATCTCAAACACATTAAACAGCGCGAGTAGCCTAGTGTCTCTGTCAGCGGCACATGCAGCCTTTCTGTCAGAGCATATGACAGGCCGAGCCACTTAAACTAATATGCGAAACGAAACTATAAACTATGTCTTTCCAGTTTTAAAGGACTTAATATGAAGCTTGTCACGTGTTTAGAACAAATTGGATTATGCACTTTCTCCGCAGCAGCTCAGTCGGTGTCCTCCGCTATATTTTCAGATGCGCTCGTATCAAACTAACTTACTGTATATCCATATAAACGGTATTGCCTCATATCGAATCGCTTATAACGAAAATATCGATATATCGTACAAACTTGATATACTGCCCAGCCCAAGTCCTGACATAAACATTTTTCTTTTCTGGAAACGGTTTACCATTAGGATCTACACCAAAGGCAGGCTGGCCGGGCCCCTGCTGGTATGGACCTTGAGCGTAGGGCCCTAATATACAAATACTCTAATAAGCATATAAACTATCTACAAATAGTAGATAAAATAATTATTCAATTTATCAGATTTTAAATGTATTAAACAATCTGATATTATTTTGATATAAAATAATACCATAACTCTAATAAAAAGATGTTTTTATAATATTATAATATATAATTGACTAGTTTCAATATACAGTGCAACTGTTTTTGTAAAGTAAAGTGAAGCTACATTAAAATCATGATGAAATGGAAGTAGCAACAAACTTTTTTCCCCATATTGTAACGTACAGATTCATAAATAAGTGGTTTTATGCTGACTAAATGATTAGAGAAGTCCACCATGCCCAACCCGAGAGAAGTTTGTTGACTGAATTTTGATTAAAAATTTAGGTTAAAAAAGCGGCTGTATTGAAGAATCATTCACAATAAGATCAATGCATTTAGAAATTTTATAGGGTGAATTTTCATTTCTTGCCAACCTTCAAATTTAAATACGGTATATTTTAAAGTAATTTGTGTAGGAGTTACACATCCTAAAACTAAAAATGGACAAACCAACAATAAGCTGTGATGATCTGATCAAAACAACTCTAACTGGACCAACCACAAGTGAACAATCCAGCTCTGTTTACTCAAAGATTCAATTCAGTCCACTGAATAATGGTGCATTTTAACACAAAAGGGGCAGCCAGAAGGCAAAAGGGGCATGATTCAGTGGGAATTACGACTGAATACGGAAAACAAACAACACCTTCAAGAACCTACACCAAACCATACATTATCCAAATATTTATCCAACGGCAGAGGACATAAGATTACAGCTTCTCGGTTGTGCAGCTGAAAGAGAGGAACTGCTATGGACACTGATCTGAATGCATGAGTTGGTGGGGAAACCCCTTCATTTAAATGTGTGAAAGTGAGACTATAAAAAGAAGCTAAGATTCAGTCTGTGAATGACCTGCATCTTGTTTCTAAGTGGTCATCCACACACAATGTGTTTTTGTGTATAAAAAGCTAGATGGAGCATAATGTAATGGAATAAGAAGTTTGTATCTCAAAACTATAGACATCACAGCGCCGGAAGCTGGGAAAAAACTGCAACACAATTTAAAAAGGTTAAAGATGTCCATATAGTATGTTTACCACTGATCTATATAGATCAGTGATGTTTACATACAAAAAAATTATATTGGAGAATTGTAGAATATTATAGAATTGTATTATATAAAATAAAACACTAAATACTAAAAGCAATCATTTGAAATGCTACAAATGAATTTAGGCACCTAAACATTATAATGTACAAATATACTGTATATGTGAAAAATATTAATTTAGAGATTTGTTAAAAGATTACACTTACCAGTGTTTTTAAATTATTAGTTTTTTTTTAAGTGAGTGTTAGATGACAGAAAGGTTCATATAAATGTAAAAATAGGGGAAATTAGTATGGCCAATTAAACAACAACAACTACTTCTACTACAAAAAAATGGTAAAGAATTTATAAGTTTTAATTAGTAAAACTAAACACTGTACATTTTATCAATTGCAATCAACTGTAAAAAACACAAGGCGGCAAGTTAGTCAGCATAACATAATGACCTTCTTATACATATTATAATATTGTAAAATAAATGTCACTATGAATAATCTCTGTCCCCTTTAAGGTATAACAGCACTGTATAACAGCAGTTATGCAACACTGTCCCATTTACTGTGGAAGCCAAATCCCATGTGACTTGATCTCAGCTCAGCGGTCTGCCCAGCGTTACAGACCAGGTTATATTCAGCGGCCGGTTTTCCACTGTCCCCTTCACAGCAGCAGGCCAGGAATTAAATAAAGCAATTCCACATAATTTTCCCCTGACAAATACAGTGACAAAAGTCTTGATCCTTTTAACATATGCAAGACGTCCACAATTATACATTTTTTTTTAGCTCTTAAACAATAATAGCTGGTGTTTGTTTTTGTTGTATTTGGAATGTCAGCTACTGAAAAACACAAGCTATTATTTTGTGTAATCTGCAAATCACATCAGGGTGCTCTATTAAATCTTTGCAGTGCTGAAAGCTCTCCATTCATTAACATCCCTGTCTGTTTATCTCTCAAACTACACAAACCAAATTAAGCAGCTTAATATGTTGCTAAGATCTGTGCTGCTGGTTGCTATTAGATCACTGCACTTATCAAGAATCAGTCAAGTTTGAGAGCTGTTTTTTAAAACATGTAAGCCTGACTGATTCGGTGATTCCAGCATACTTCATTTTAGCTCAGCAGGAAGGCTTTCCAAAGGTTCATGTTTATGACTGGCCTAGGGAGTTACTGGAAATGAAAAATAATATTTGACTGTTCAGTGAAAACCAAATTACTGCAAAGCAGATATTTAAATTTATGATTAATTAGATTAGCTAGAGTCTTTAATCAATAAAAACTCATCTCTTTAAGAAGTGATCAAAGCCCTTGTGGCTTGACGACTCAAATGTAAATACAAAAGCAAATACATTTAAAATGAAGAATTCAATGTATGTGGTATAAAATAAAGCCTGATTTAAAGGTAAATTTGTGATTAGTCTTATGGCACATATGTTTGTCAGCTGACTACTCATTCCTTGATGGTGACACATTTGTAAGCTTTCACTCTTAAAAATAAAGGTTTTAAAATGGGTTTTTCACATTGACAGTGAAAACCCCTGTGACTTTTGGTTTCCAAAAGAACCTTTCAGTGAACAGTTCTTAAAGGTCCTATTATGCTCTTTTACAAAGTCTTGATTTTGTTTTGGGAGTGTACTAGAACAGGCTCTCATACTAGATTGTTCGAAAAACACATTATTTTTCACATATTTTACATTATTATAACACCTCTCTCCCCAGTCTGGCATGAACGTGTGTGCTGTGATTGTTGTGGAATGGAAAAGTTTCATGGATGTTCATCAGGTTCTTCTGATGCATTCAGAATCAGAAGACAGCCTCAAATGTGCCAACGCAAACACTAAAATTAAACATGTATCTTCTTGACCATGGTAATATATCTACAAATGAAGGAAATTTGCTAAAAAATAACTAATTAGCATTTTATTTTATTCCTGCAGAGACAAACTTTGTTTATATTTATATTTATAGCCTACATCTTATTTTTAACGTGAGAGCAGGTGGTCATTTTTAACTTGAATGTGCGATGCTTCCAGGTATTTTAGCTGTACAAAAACAGCCTGTCATGTTGCCTGAACTTGTAAACTGGTATTTCTTTTAGATTATTTTAATTTATTACCATAATCATAAATGCATTGATTTACAGTGCAAATAGTTTTATTGTTTACGTCACTTTGCTATTCTTCTGGTTACAACCTATAGCAGCTAATGAAGCCAAATTCTCAATTCACATTAAAATAAACTCTGCTTAAAATTAGGCTTGCTGATACTCATATTTTAATCATTAAGGTCATGAACCTGGAACATGGGTGTGTGTTGATGATAATATAAGGAGAAATATATCTAGATTCAAGATTTAGTAAAAGATCCCAATTTAAAGAAACCAAACCAACAGATGAAAAATTATTTTCAAAAACGGCTAAACTTGTAACAGCAATGGAATGGATGTGGATGTCAACACATTTCACAAAGATGTGTAGGAAAAATCTGATATAAAAGAGCAACAGCTAGAGAGGTCTCTGAGGACTGTTGTCCAAACTGGTGATTCAATTGACCTATCGGTAAGCCCCACCCCCCTTAGTTACGGTTGCAAACTCGGACAAACAAACGGAGTTGCTAACTGTCTTACAATGACAGCTGTCAGTGTGAAAACCTTGTCATCCCTATATCTTTTTGATAAATTTTGCACACAAAATGACCACCATTCAAGTGGGACTTAAATATGCCATGGAGGCATATATAAAGATTTAAAAAATAAATATTGTGGGTAGTAATTTGGAAGCGAGGGTTCACAGATCACAATGCAAGCGGGAGAAGCCTCATGTTAACATCCCGGATCAACACTGTTCATGTATCGCAGGGTTCGATTAAATTAATTTACATTTAAGCAGTTTAATATGAAGAGACAGTGAAATGTAGACCTTCGTTTTTGTCCTATACAAGAGGTGAGAACAGTCCGCTATTTAGGTTTGTTTGGACTCACTAACTTTTAGCCAGAGATAACAACTGAAAATTGTAACTTATTGAGACTATGACGACCAGAAAACGAACGTTTTTGTCTTCATTGGGATTGGGGGTGCATGCTTTGGGACATTTTGCTCCGTTTTGTTTGGGTTTAAGAAATAGAATAAAATTAATTCCATTGCCTATCCTCTCAGGATACCTGAAATCACTGTTACAAGTAACCCAGGCACATCGTTTTTCCATTTTTGAAGCATAAACTCCATAAAAACGACACAAGCTTTGGAACTTCCAATGTTTCTTTATGGCGCTGAAACCTACTGTTGTCCGAGTTCCGCTCCCCGTGCTACTGATACTCAACTGCCATTGGCTCATCTGCGTTCGAGGGGAGGGGCTTACCGATAGGTCAACTCAGTCTAGGAAGGGTTACAAAAGCAGAAAGATCCTCTTAGGTGACATGTGGTGGATAAATGAAATGGGCACTTCACTTGGCTACTGCTGAAGTGGTTCACGGAGGGAATTATATGGAGGGAACATTGCTTCAGTGAGCCAAACACCTCACAGTTTGCACAAATCACTAAGCATTAGTGAACAGTGTTACAGACCTAAACCCAAATATGTTTACATACTTAAACATAAAAACTGGGCTTGTGCTTAGAAGCCACAGCACTCAAAACAAAACAACAAACTTGGCTATTTTGAGAAACAATGACAAATGCAGATTAGACAAAATCTAAAATTATTAATCAATCGAATATGCTGTAAGTGAAGCTTAAAATTAGTACTGTTTTTTCTTATTTCACAGCCTTCTAATGCATGTGGCTCTTAAAAATACAAAACTCAACATATACTACCTTCAAATGCTTAGGGGCAGTACATTTTTTTTTAAAGAAATGAATGCTATTATTCAGAGCCTTAAACTGATCAAAAGTGACAGTAAATACTTTTACGACGTTACAGAGAAATATATTTATAACAAATTAATAAATGCTGTTATTTGAACTTGTCATTAAAGAATCCTGAAAAAACTACATAACAGTTTCCACAAAAATATTAAACAGGACATCTGTTTTCAACATTGATAATAATAAGAAATGTTTTTTTAAGCCAAATAAGCATATTATAATTCAGCTTTGCCATCAAAGGAATTAATCATTTAAAAATATATTCAAAAACAAATATTAAATTGTAACAGTGCATAATATTACTGTTTTTACTGTATTATGATCAAATAAATGCAGCCTTAATAAATGTGAGAGAACAGTAGCATATATTTCATGATTATCTGAAAACGTGTATGAACAAAGTTTTAAATCACCAGTTAAAAAAATGGTCAATTGACACATTCCCTAAAAGCCTCACAAAGTTCCATAGCAGATGTGTGTCTCGATTATTTCCATGAATATTTAGTCCATTCTGTAATCTATGGACCTACGTCAAATTCATTCATATTTCTCCAAGGCATTTTCCAAATGAACATGGAAGATGCAGATTCCAGCTTTAAACCACCATCTCAGCATTTTATTTCCATGTGGACGAAGACTCGTGAAGGTAAACATCATCCTCTTGCTCCCATTTAATATGGAGAATGTGCTTTTACACTACACTGAATGGTATCGATTAAATGGCATAGATTAAATAACATTATGTGAAAAAAACTGAGGCAGTTCATGGCTGCATAAACAGGAGCTTTATACGTTGACTCTGTTTGCATTGGTTACAGGATGCATTAGCATGCATGCATGAGCATATTATGACAGCTAACCAACCAGGAACCAAGCTAAATTAGATAAGGTTGATGACTTTAAAGAGTGGCTAAGCAGATATTTGCAATTGTCCATCAACTGAATGACAAACTTCAGAATTTGGTCAGCTGAAAAGCACCAAGCACTGTGCCCAAAAGAAAAAAGCCACCTACTCCTCAACTACAAGACAAAAGGACATATCGCCAACACCTATTGTTTGAAAAACTGTATAAAATTTGTAGAACAACAATGCACAATGTACAATGTCACGAAACAAATAATAATAGTTTTTAAGCAAGCCTGGGGAAATGGATGTGGGTATTGAGCTGTATAATTTGCTGAGAGGGGTAGAAAGGGATGATGAGTAGGCCTGAATGTTATCCAGGAAAGCGAGTAGGTGTTGACTTGGCAAATAGTGAGGAGAGAACATAAATTTTAGAGAAAATAAAACAAATAAAATATTACAAGGATTCCCTATGATAAAGCTTATTGGGCTTAAGGCATAATATGCTCCAGTAAGCATAAGCACATGCTCAATGTCAATAAAATGCAAAGTCACGCTGAAAGGAAGAGGCTGTGGTTATCAAGGTCTTGCACATCAGACATGTGATGTGGTTTTTCCAGTTTTTTTTGTTTTGTCTGCATGTTGCAAAACATGGATTTGAATATGACTGACTGCTGTCCTTTTGCTTAGCAAAAAGAAACCATTACAGACTGTGTATGGCAAGCTGTTTAAGCAATTATTCCTTTGCAACAAATAATATCTATTTTTGTGTTACTATCACTTAACTTACTAACAATTAATCCAATAGTGACATTTTTTCCAATTTCACTATAATTATTTCACTATTCATTAGATATTAGTATTTGTTTATTAGATACACACTAGCATTTATCCCAATAGTGAATATTATCTACTATTTATTCTAGGGACACGCCGATCCGATATTCATATCGGGTATCAGCTCTGATAGTGCCATTTTTCTTGGATCGGGTATCGGTCAGAGAGGGCCGATCCAAATCAGAGATATAATACACTATGCATAAATTTCTCTTCCCTTTGTGCTTTGCAGTTTTTAACACGCCGTGTTGCTTCAAGCGCATCATTCTGCACACCGGATGCGCACATTGTAAGCGCTTCGTGCTCATAGACTGTATAAAAACAGTTGCACTGTATTTGTTTTGTCCTATCGTATCTATCATATGTATATCAAAAATATGCTATACATTTAAAATAAATTTATTTGAATTGTATAGTATATATTTATATATAAATACATTCATGAATGTTTTTAATTAATGGATTTTATAATACAAATAGCAATGTGTAACATTTTACCACATTTAGTGCAACACTTTTATTTGTTCCCTACAAAATATTGTTTTTTCACTAAATGTTTGGATTTCTAAAATTATTGTGCACTGATTTTTCTAGAATAACTTTTGCTGCCGAATTATCCACTAACCTAGTTTATTATAAAATGTTGTCATAGATTATAAATATACATAGGCCTATATTTTTTCATATTTATTGTTTATTTTATTTTTCTTTATAATGAAGTAGTCTGTATCTAGTATTGTGAAAGAATGATTATCATTTCCACACACAGAGATATATAAATTCTACATTTATTTAAATGAGGGAAAAAAACTTCACTGGTATCGGATTGGTATCGGCCAATACCGATCCCTAGGAATCGGAATCGGTATCGGAGGCGAAAAAGGCAGATCGGAGCATCCCTAATTTATTTCAGTTCCTTCTGGTATGTAGACCAGTTTTACTAATAAGTAGGCTATTCAACAAGTTTAACTAGTAAGTACTAGTATTATTACCAATTACTAGCAAATACTACTATTATTACCAATAGCTATTAGTAGCCTATCTATTCCAGCTTCACTAGTATTTATTTATTGGATACTAGTCTCAGCATCCTTTTCCGTTGTAACTAGAACAATTCTAACTAAGCATGTATACTAGTATCTAAATAATCAGTACTAGTATTTAAAGGGATCATTGGATGCTACATGCACTTTTGCAAGTTGTTTGAACTGAAATGTGTGTTGGCAGTGTGTGTACACAACCACCCTATAATGATAAAAATCCACCCAATGTTTTTTTTTTTATCTACTAAAATCTTTACCCTTTCTCAAATCAAGCCTATCTCAGATGCCTGTCTGTGTGACGTCACAAAAACAGGCCCCGCCCACGATAGTTTGATTGACAGTATCGTTTCAGCACAGACTGGACTGGTGTTTTACTTTAAACCCGCCCTGAGTGAGCTGTCATCAGTCCGCCATTGTTTCACCGCTGGAGCAGATGTAGACAAGTATGACTCCTAAAGGCTGATTTATACTTCTGCGTCGGACCTACGCCGTAGGCTTTACGCCGTAGGCTATGCGTCAGTTTTCATTTATACTTCTTCTAATCGAGGTGTTCTGTTGTTGGATGTAATAATGAATATAGCAGTCGTCATTTACTCCCGACATCTGAGTCGCTGAAGATGCAGAGGATTACGTTTGTTTCTGAAGGGAATGCGCCCCCGATCTACATAAATGCATTTATGATTCACCTTCACCTACAGAAGAAGTGAGTATAAGGTTTTTTAATGAATCTTTGCAAATAGCCTTTCCTAATAATGTGCTAATTAGCAAGTTTCACGATGATTTTGCCGCTAAAGTAAACAGTCCCTCAAAGAGCAGCTGGGAAGAGAGGGGCGGGGTCAGCATAGCTCATTAACATTTGAAGGAAAATGCTACAAAAGGGCTTGTTCTGAAAAGAGCTGTTTTTGACAGGGTAAAAAGGGTGTTTTTTTACACTACCATTGAGACATTTTAACCAAACTATGTTACAGACTTTTCATTAAGACCCTAAAGAATCATATCAACTTGTGGAAAATGGGCATCCAATGACCCCTTTAAAGAATGGTGAAACTGAAAAACGTATTTGTCACTATTGGACTACCTACTAGTAATTAAAAATAAGTAACTTTAAGAGTAACATAAAATAGACACTAGTTCGTTAGGGAAAAAAGTTAAAACGGTTTGCCACAAATTATGCGATGACCTTCATTCAAACTGAACTACTGACACAGTAATTATATTAGCGGTAACTAGTGCCCACAACAAAGGCTTTGTCTCCAATTACCTCAAATTTAACACACAAACTCAAGAGGTTTAAAGAAACCGTTTTAATGAGCCATAAGGGACACTCTAAATGACATTTTGAAATACCATACCTTTCCTCCTTTCAGCAACAAATTTATGACAGGTAAACCATTCAAAAACCTAAAATTAAATCTACACACAAGTAAGCCGTTTTATTAGCTCGATCAAAACTAGAGTAGGTTAACCTAACAATAAAGCTGTGTTAATCTGTCGCTGTTATAACGGGGTGGCCCTGCGCACGCCGTTAATATATGAACCAACCAGCCACATTTGCTGTAACATATAATGTAAATCGTAGCAGTTTACAGCACAAAAAAACGATATCTCTCAAACGACAGAAATGTGCGTTGACAGAGCTGGCTTTAAACATTTATTCGCGTGAAAACATGAACCGTAATCTGGCGCACCAAACAACACCATAACAACACGAGCGCCATGTCCATCCACCTGCGTTATTCAAGAATATTTGTTAGAAATGAGAAGAAAATTAAAATGAAGACAGACTTACCCTTCAGTTTAGGAGACGCGCAGCAAATTGCAACGAATGTTAATTAAATAACAGTAGAAATAGAGTCCGTGTTTGTTGGTTTGTGTTGACGTTGACGTTGGCTGCAGTAAAGCTTGTCTGATCTGAATCCGTTAGCCACGCCCACCGCGACTCTCTCACAGCCTGACCGTGTGACGTCCACGAGAAGTCACATGACTCTAGAGAAACCTCTTCGCACTGTACAGATGGGACGTAAATGCAGACACTTTCCCATTACGTAATTGCTAGAATGTTCTACAGTTATCTACAAGAGTCGAATATCTATTTAAAAGATAGAACAGATATATGGACGAGAAAGAAAATGCCAATTTCTAGCGTTCAGGGGTTCTCAGAGTGTTGATAGTGAGAAATGGGCTCACAAATTACATTAAGTTAAATACTTTTCTAGGCAACTAATGTAGTGTTAAACAATGTCCTCTCAATGTCCTGTAGTAACTCAATGTATTGAAGAAATATTTGTTTAATGGGGTTCTTCATTGTTTGCATCATTCAAATGATGCAACAAAACAGGCAAATGATGTATGGAAATGGGAGACTTGATGCTATGTTATCTTTTGAAATATTATGAAATTTGGGGGAAAATAAATGTCCCCTAAATATAAATTCCCTAAAGTAGTGGTTAACTAGGGGGCATCAACAAACTTCTAAGGGGCCACAAGATTAAATAAAATGGTTCAACTCAAGTTGATAATATAAAAATAATATAACACTAATATATAATAAAATGCTTTAGACCCCTTCCCTAAAGTCTTAATGGTTGTTAAAGTTTCTTAAGCCAAGAACATGGACACATACAAATTGCAAAGATGTTCTCTACACCTTTAATGAATGTTTTCACCACATATTTACAAACAAGAAGTTGACATCTGAATTTAAACTGATCAGAAAAAGCGTTATTGGCAGCACTAATCTGGGATTTCCACAATGGCGATAATCTTCAAAGCATGTGATGATGATAATTATCTTGTCATGTGAAATCCACTATTTCTATTTGATCTGGGAGATTCCAATGGCTGTCTGCCTACCTCTTGATTTCTCCACTAATCTCACACTTTACACCTTAGTGGCAATTCCTAAGTAGATTGTCCAGTCCACTTTTGCTGATTGTCCCATACGCCTGAGAATAACTGCCAAGTTTGGCACGAGGATCGCCGGCTGCAGAAACATTCGAATTGCTCTGGAAAATCTTCTTGCTGAACCTTGGAGGAAGCTTGGCATCACGTGAATGCGAATTAGACCGCTGGTTCTGTACAGAGGGATATTAAGATATCATAATGAGGAAATACATAAAACATATCAGACATATCATTTAATAAAAACTAAGTAATGAAGGTGATCTAAGGTACAAAAAGACTAGCATAAAAAAAGGCAGAATGCACACACTAGAACAGATGGCAGTAAGACCTCCTGATATGTGTCAAAACTGAGGGGGATTCTCAACATGGCACTGCTTTCTATCTTGTGACATACACAGCCTCAACCAATAGATTGTGTTGGCAGACTGAATGTTCCCAGCTCAGAGTAAACAAGAGTCAAATGGGTCACATGGGTTTTATGCAAACTGGAAACATTAATGGTTAAATAGATGGTAGCTGTGATTTTCTGAAACTTCCCCGGGAAGCTTGGCATCACGTGAATGCGAATTAGACCGCTGGTTCTGTACAGAGGGATATTAAGATATCATAATGAGGAAATACATAAAACATATCAGACATATCATTTAATAAAAACTAAGTAATGAAGGTGATCTAAGGTACAAAAAGACTAGCATAAAAAAAGGCAGAATGCACACACTAGAACAGATGGCAGTAAGACCTCCTGATATGTGTCAAAACTGAGGGGGATTCTCAACATGGCACTGCTTTCTATCTTGTGACATACACAGCCTCAACCAATAGATTGTGTTGGCAGATTGATTGTTCCCAGGTCAGAGTACACAAGAGTCCCCCCCAAAAAAAACAAAAGGCCACTCACCAAGCGAGCAGAGGTGACACATAACCCAGGGGAAACAATGGGTTCATCCTTGCGAAGCAGGGGATTATTTTGGGGCTGTGCTAGTGAGAGAGAGAAAGAGTTTGTGCGTGCCACAGGGGCAGAGCGACCTCGCTGGTCTACACCCTGATTGGAAGGAATGAACAGATGACACATTTTAAATGGTCATTTGTGACCCTGGACCACAAAACCAGTCATAAAGTTCCTTTTTTGAAATTGAGATTTATACATCATCTGAAAGCTGGATAATTAAGCTTTCCATTGATGTATGTTTGTTAGGATAGGACAATATTTGGCTGAGATACAACTATTTGAAAATCTGGAATCTGAGGGTGCAAAAAAAATCAAAGTATTGAGAAAATCGCCTTTAAAGTTGTCCAAATTAAGTTATTAGCAATGCGTATTACTAATCATAAATTAAGTTTTGATATATTTAGGGTAGGAAATTTACTAAATATCTTCATGGAACATGATCTTTACTTAATATCCTAACGATATTTTGCATAAAAGAAAAATCGATAATTTTGACCCATACAATGTTTTTTGTTTGCTATTGCCACAAATATGCCCCTTAACAGCGACTTAAGACGCTTAAGTTGTGGTCCAGGGTCACATTTAAGATGTTAGCAAAAAAACTGCACCATATTACCACTTAAAATGTCTTTAAATGTTGAATAGACAACAGCTCTTATATAAAATGAAACAGTAGGACGTACCACAGGCCCATTAGCACCATCTGCGGGCAGTACACCTCCAGTATCTTGATTCCTCCTCCCAATCCGCTGAGAATGAGCTGGGTAGTGGTGCAGTTTGACTAAACCATCTGGAAGATAAATGGATAATACTTTTTATGGCTATCTAATGAGTAATATACCAGCATTTCAAAGTTTGTGGTCTGCAAGATTTTTTAAAATGTTTTTTTAAGAAGTCTCTTATGTTCACCGAGGCTGCATTTAATCACAAATACAGTAAAGTTGTAAAATATTATTATAATTTAAAATAACTGTTTCTAAGTATTCAGTGTTACATGATCCTTAAGAAATCATTCTAATATGCAAAGAAAAAAAATTTAAAGAAAAAAAAAACATTTTATTTTATTTTCAATGTTAAATCTCATTGTGTTGCTTATATTTTTAAACTAAAAATTAAAAAAAATTATTTGATAATCAGAAAGTTACAAAAGAACAGCATTTATTTGAAATAAAAATATTTTGTAACATTATAAATGTTTTTACTGTCACTTCTGATCTATTTAATGCACCTTGCTGAATAAAAATATTATTTTCTTTCAACAAAAAAAAACACTCCAAACTAGTGCAAATTCTAAGTAGTATAGTTGCAGTCTATTCTATGAAGAAGTCTCTTATGTTCACCGAGGCTGCATTTAATCACAAATACAGTAAAGTTGTAAAATATTATTATAATTTAAAATAACTGTTTCTAAGTATTCAGTGTTACATGATCCTTAAGAAATCATTCTAATATGCAAAGAAAAAAATTTTAAAGAAAACAAAAAAATTTTATTTTATTTTCAATGTTAAATCTCATTGTGTTGCTTATATTTTTAAACTAAAAATTAAAAAAAATTATTTGATAATCAGAAAGTTACAAAAGAACAGCATTTATTTGAAATAAAAATATTTTGTAACATTATAAATGTTTTTACTGTCACTTCTGATCTATTTAATGCACCTTGCTGAATAAAAATATTATTTTCTTTCAACAAAAAAAAACACTCCAAACTAGTGCAAATTCTAAGTAGTATAGTTGCAGTCTATTCTATGGTGGTGTATATTCTATCATAAAAGTTGAAACCAGGACATTCAGTGACCAAAGCCTTATGTGCATTACACATAATTGAATGTATAAGTGAGGTAATTGAATGTTATTGCACAACCACTATTAAACAGAACTCACTAGGCATGTGTGTGATGGGGTTATAAGAGGTTTTGACCACACTTGGGCTCACTGCTGGGCTGGTGCTTTCAGCAGCTGAGTGTGTTTGCTCAGGCCTCCTGAGAGGTTTCGCAACAGCTGCTCCAGTTCCATTAGAGCTCTTCTTGTCATTAGGAGATTTCCTGTCATGATCTCCATCCACGCCACGCTTGCCTTCTCTTTGAGAGCCAGCACCTGTTTCATTGCTTTTGTCCATTCCACTGTCCCCATTCACTTCTGCAGTCTTCTCCTCTGATTTCTGTGCGAAATGAGGTTGTTTGTGCATCTGCCGACTGGCCCTTTTTTCCAGGATCATCTTTTCCAGGAGAAATTGGAAAGTTGTTTTTAAGCATTTGCTAATATATTATTACTGTAAAAATACTACCATTCAAAAGCTGGGGTCGATACACTTTTTCTAATATTTTAATGATTTTTAAGGCTGCATTTATTTAAACACAAATACAGTAAAACAGTAATATTGCAAAAAATTATTACAATGTATTCTACCATTTATTTTCTTAAAAATAAAAATCATACTGAACCCAAACTTTTAAACTTCAGTGAACGATTATGTATGCTCTGTTGGAGTGATACGTTTTCAGGAGGAAAGATTTCTGTCACTGTGACACAGCATTTGTCGCCATAACACAGAAATCATATGACTGTGTACACTCACAACATTATGACTGTTCAAAGCAATGCACGAGACAAAGGTCAAAATAAATCTGTGCAAAAAGTTTCCACTCACCTCATAGAGTTTGTTTCTGTACTGAGTAACAGAGAGTTGGACGTCATCGTCCACTGGCAAAATTACATCATAGACCAAACTAGGCTCTCTGGCTGGGTTGTGAAATCTTGCATGACAAATAGAAAGAAGAGGGATATTTTTGAATGTTATTATTCATTTATATATTTAGTAATTAATTTATTCATATAACAACAATGCAATAATTCCAAAAAAGCCATTTATCATTATGACTTATAGAAGTATTCTCGTAGCTTCATTACGTTACAGTTGAACCACTGATGTCACATGGACTATTTTAATGATGTCCATACTTTGTTTCTAGGCCTGGGAGCATTCCAGTTGCATTGCCGTCTATGCAGGGTCAGAGAGCTAATGGATTTCAACCAAAAATATCTTAATTTGTGTTCCGAAGATGAATTAAGTTTCTTATAGGTTTGGAACAAAATGAGGGCGAGTAATTAATGACAAGAATTTTCATTTTGAGGTGTACTATCCCTTTAATAGCCATTCATCAATTATTATCATATTTTAATTTATTTCAAATATAGTGCACTGATGATCAAATACAATGTGTCAAGTGCTGTGTTAGGAAAGTAGACAGGGTCAATTTTGATTTCATGTTTGATTACATTACATTACATTAAATAACTAAAAGCAAAACTCACTTGGACACATAAGGGTGCTGCAGAGCTTCCTCTGCACTGAGTCTCTTGTCTGGATTGAAAACCAGCAGGCGCTGCACTAAATCAAGGGCATCAGGTGGCACTGATGCCGGCAGAATTTCATCAAATGGCACCTGAGGTCTAAACACACGTTCACATCAACTAAACAACCATAGAATGAAGACAAACTGTTAAATATTAACATTACATACCTAAGCAGCATTCTCTGAATCACAGAAGCCCCATACTCTGATCTGATAGCCAACACATCTACGAAAAATAATACACAGTCCTATTAGCAAAGTTTGGTTTGTGTTTTTAATAAATTAATAATTGATGAAACAATCCATAATTCTTTGTGGCTTGTTTATTTAGTTGTTGCCTGAAAGAACAAGTCTCATGTAAAATTCGAACTCACCCTCTGTTGAAGGATGTGGAATGGCACTCATGATTTTTTCGATTTGATTAATGGTAGACGTCCCGGGGAAGAGAGGCTTGCCCAGGAGCATCTCTCCCAGAATGCAACCTATGCTCCACATGTCCACACCTTTTGTGTACCTGCAGGAAATATAGGACCCATTATCATAACATACTATATATTATGATTAATACATTATAAAATGTTTAAAACAATCTATTCTGGGGGCCACGCACCTACTGGATCCCAAGAGAATTTCAGGGGCTCTGTACCATCGTGTTGCCACATACTCTGTCAAGGCAGGATTCACGGCATCCTCTTGGATCTGGTACAGGGATCTTGCCAGGCCAAAGTCACACAGCTTCACAAAGCAGTCTGAGTCTAGTAAGATGTTGGATGGCTTAGGAAATAAAAATAAAGGAATTACTTAAACCAGAAATGGTTTAAATTAATTCTGTAAGCGTGAAGTGATGTTAAAAGGTGTGACATACCTTTTGGTCCCTATGAATGACATTGCCTGAATGAAGGTATTTTGTCGCTTTAAGAAGCTGGTACATAACATAACGCTTATGAATGTCTTTTAATAGACTTCCTTTCTTTATTACTGCATGTAGGTCTGTGTCTGAAAAGAAAAGTCGGTGTGAATATAGTATAGACACTGTGAACAAAATCACATCATGTCAATAACAGTAACTTGGAATTCTGAATATTGCCATAAAGTACAATTAATTGGGATATAATGGTGTGAAGAGTACTGACCAATAAGTGCGAAAGATCACACAAATGGTCTCTTACCCATGAATTCAAACACAAGGTAAATGTCTTTGTCGTTTTGGGCTCTGATGACATTCAGTAATTTAATTATGTTAGGATGATCCCCAAACTCCTGCAAAAAAAGGGGGGGGGGGGGGGAGAAGGAAGTTTTATACCTTAACAAACACAGAATTCAGTTTTTAATGTAATCTATTGTGTGGGCTCAGTAGATTTTTTTCTCAAAAGAAATGAATACTTTTATTCAGCAAGGACGCATTAAATTGACTAAAAGTGACAGTAAAGGAATTTATAATGTTACAAAAGATTTCTATTTCAAATAAGCAGAACAAAATATGAGCATAACAACTGCTTTCAACAATGAGAATAAGATATTTTATTAAGCACCAAATTAGCATATTAGAATCATTTCTGAAGGACACAGGAATACATTGCATTTTAATATATATTAACAATAGAAAACAATTATTTTAAAATGTAATAATATTTAACAATATTACTGTCTTACTGTAATATCAAATAAATTCAGCTTGGTGAGCATAAGAAAATTCTTTCAAAAGCGTTTTAAAATCTTACCAACAACAAACTTTTGAGCAGTAGTGTAAATATGGTTAGAAACATGAATATTTGGATTCTAAGGTTTGGTCAAAGAGCAATATTCTTACCTGGAGGAACATAATTTCTCTGAATGTTCTCTACGGGAAAATGCAGATAAGCAGATGAGTATGCATTTGATACAGTTTAAAAAATAACGAATAACTGATCTGAATCTGAATAACTGATGTTTACCTATTCATACATACAGTAGAAGTAGTATAATTTTGTATATTTTATTGCAATTTCAGACCATTCCTTATTCTCCACCTCTCTACTTTACTTGTCTCTAACCTGAGCATCTGTTCGATTCCTAAAGGCATCAAAGATTTTCTTCACAGCAACGGTCTCTCCTGTTTTTCTGTCCACGGCCTTCCAAACAATTCCATATGCCTGTGAAACGGATAAGAAAGTACACCGTAATAAAATTATAGTTGATTGAAGGAAAACATACAGTGTATGACTTAATGGTCAGTTGTCAGAGAAGGGTTGCCATGAAACCCTCATTTAAGTCATTTGTGCTCACTGCAGTTTCCATTTATTTACTGGAGTGACAGAAGAGAGATCATGCAGTCCACAGAACCCTTACTGACTGCCATTATTAGCAGTTCAAGCAGTTTCCCTATGATGCTTACTGCCATTATTAATCCAAAGGGTAGCCTTTCTTTGCACATGCATATTTTATGTTAGATTTACTATTTTGTAGTTTATATTTTTACTCAAAAGGTACTTTTTGAAGGATTAAACAGAAACAACAGACCTTCATTGCACCTAGTTAAACTGCATCCGGCAACTAACGTTACAGTACAGCAGTTCTTTCAAGCATATATGATCACTATTATTGTGCAAACCAATGAATGATAGAAACAATAGCCCCATGATCCCTGTTTCAGTTTTAGGTGGGATTTCATACAAATGATTGCTAAAATGTTATTTAGGATAGTCTAGATGAAGCTGATGGTCTAATTCAAGACTATCAACATAACAGCAAATACATTACCCTGTCTGCTTATTATATAACTATGCAAGATTTTATAAGGTTTATCTTGGCACTTTTTAAGCACAATGACAGTAAATGTACATCTTACCCCTTTTCCAAGTCTTCTCTTGATTTCATATTTCAAAGTGATGTGCTCTTCCACCTCTGTGATGTTCATTCCGTCTGTTTCCTGTTTTACCACTTAAAATGAATCTTAATGTTGATTGATTTTGATCATGGCAAGGAATAAAATCCTGGCTGCTTGAGGAATGCAGGATTGCAACAAATCAGATTCAATAAACAAAAACTAAAAATAAGATCTTATGAATTCACTCCACTAACTAGGAGTGAACTTTTCCTAAGCGGTATGCCGAATAATAAATCTAAACACGAATTTATCACGCGTTAATCTTAATCACTATTGACCATCCAAACATTTAAACGGAGTTATATAAATGCGAATCTCGACCTGCTGAAAGCAGATGTTTGTCGTTTGGATTTCACCATTGATATCTGTGGTTGCTCATATGGCCTGGTAGAGAGTTGCGCATCGCCTGGGTTTGTAATTGTTTGTCGCCATGGAGACGATACATAGGACGCAATCTCTTAAAGGAGCCGCATGTTTGCTAAAAGTGCGGTTACATTAGCGAAATTTCCCAAGTAGATAGAACTGCAGACCGGAGATCTCCAAAATGGGGCGTGAACTCCAAAAGTGGGCATAACCACCAAAATGGGGCGGGGTCTCCTCGCGCAAAGACTTTCACCATTGGCTCTGGCTCCAGCCAATTGTTATTGACTTACATTTCAAAATAAAAATGTATAAATTAAGCATTGTTTCTAGTTCATCTAAAATAAAATATGCTATATAAATAAATATTCTCCGTTAGAGCAGAGCCCAAAGCTCGTGGACAGTGGTATTCGGACTTGAGTTTGAACCTCTGCTTAATGATATAAACGAGAATCACCCACGAGCTTTCTCGCGAGCCATCCCAGCGCAGGGGAACAATTTTACTCTATTGCTTTGGTCTAAGCAACGGGGGCGTCCCGGGGCTCGAAATTCGCAAGGTATGAGGGGGTAGTGACGCTGGGTGTAACTAAAAAGGTGCTATTGTCCGGTGAGGTCCGGTTGGGGAGTTACAGAACTATGTCATAACGCATAATCTTATTAACTGTTTATCTCCTGAACTGCAACTTTCTTTACCACGTTATTCAGCGCCAAGCCCAAAGCTTGTGGCCAGTGGTATTCGGACTTGAGTTTGAACCTCTGCTTAATGATATAAACGAGAATCACCCACGAGCTTTCTCGCGAGCCATCCCAGCGCAGGGGAACAATTTTACTCTATTGCTTTGGTCTAAGCAACGGGGGCGTCCCGGGGCTCGAAATTCGCAAGGTATGAGGGGGTAGTGACGCTGGGTGTAACTAAAAAGGTGCTATTGTCCGGTGAGGTCCGGTTGGGGAGTTACAGAACTATGTCATAACGCATAATCTTATTAACTGTTTATCTCCTGAACTGCAACTTTCTTTACCACGTTATTCAGCGCCAATCCCGCCGTGCAGTCAATTTCACTGGTTAAGGTTAGGGTCAGGTGTGGGGTAGGTTTAGGGGTTAGCATTTTTTGGAAATCAACACTTTAATTGACACAACCAATAAAATCTTTAGAATGAGCTGTGGGGCGGAGTTTGCACTGAAGTGGATTGGGGGGAAAAAATGCGCATGCATGTCATGTGCCTGTCTGTCAATGGAAGGAAGCAACGCCCTATTTTGGAGCTCCCACCCCGTTTTGGAGTTCCCGCCCCCATTTGGAGAACTCCAGGCTGCAGTTATGCCCTTCTCGGCAAAAACGGTCAATGGTTAAATGTTAATTACAGTGGGGCAAATAAGTATTTGATACACTGCCGATTTTTCAAGTTTTCCCACTTACAAAGAATGGAGAGATCTGTAATTTTCATCGTAGGTACACCTCAACTGTGAGAGACCGAATCAAAAAAAAAAAAAATCCAGAAAATAACATTGTATGATTTTTTAATAATTAATTTCCATTTTATTGCATGAAATAAGTATTTGATACAATAGAAAAATAGAACTTAATATTTGGTACAGAAACCTTTGTTTACAATTACAGAGGTCAGACGCTTCCTGTAGTTCTTGACCAGGTTTGCACACACTGCAGCAGGGATTTTGGCCCACTCCTCCATACAAGGTGTTCTCCAGATCTTTCAGGTTTTGGGGCTATCGCTGGGCAACATGGAGTTTCAGCTCCCTCCATAGATTTTCTATTGGGTTCAGGTCTGGAGACTGGCTAGGCCACTCCAGAACCTTGAAATGCTTCTTATGGAGCCGCTCCTTAGTTGCCCTGGCTGTGTGTTTGGGGTCATTGTCATGCTGGAAGACCCAGCCACGACCCATCTTCAATGCTCTTACTGAGGGAAAGAGGTTGTTGCCCAAAATCTCACGATACATGGCCCCATCCATCCTCCCATCAATACGGTGCAGTCGTCCTGTCCCCTATGCAGAAAAGCACCCCCAAAGCATGATGGTTCCACCCCCAGGCTTCACGGTTGGGATGGTGTTCTTGGGATTATACTCATTCTTCTTCTTCCACCAAACCCGTCGAGAGGAGTTTATACCAAAAACTTCTATTTTGGTCTCCTCTGACCACATGACCTTCTCCCATGCCTCCTCTGGATCATCCAGATGGTCTTTGGCAAACTTCAGACGGGCCTGGACATGTGCTGGCTTGAGCAGGGGGACCTTGCCCACGCTGCAGGATTTTAATCCATGACGGTGTAGTGTGTTACTAATGGTAACCGTTGAGACTGTGGTCCCAGCTCTCTTCAGGTCATTGACCAGGTCCTCCCGTGTAGTTCTAGGCTGATCCCTCACCTTTCTCAGGATCATTGATACTCCACGAGGCGAGATCTTGCATGGAGCCCCAGTCCGAGGGAGATTGACAGTCATCTTGCATTTCTTCCATTTTCTAATAATTGCGCCAACAGTTGTTGCCTTCTCACCAAGCTGTTTGCCTATTTTCCTGTAGCCCATCCCAGCCTTGTGCAGGTCTACAATTTTGTCCTGGTGTCCTTAGACAGCTCTTTGGTCTTGCCCATAGTGGAGAGGTTGGAGTCTGATTGATTGAGTGTGTGGACCGGTGTCTTTTATACAGGTAACAAGTTCAAACAGGTGCAATTAATACAGGTAATGAGTGGAGGATAGGAGGGCTTCTTAAAGACAAACTAACAGGTCTGTGAGAGCTAGAATTCTTGCTGGTTGGTAGGTGATCAAATACTTATTTCATGCAATAAAATGGAAATTAATTATTTAAAAATCATACAATGTGATTTTCTGGATTTTTTTTTTTTGATTCTGTCTCTCACAGTTGAGGTGTACCTACGATGAAAATTACAGATCTCTCCATTCTTTGTAAGTGGGAAAACTTGAAAAATCAGCAGTGTATCAAATACTTATTTGCCCCACTGTATATACTTATGTATGAAGCATTACCTACACAGAAGTCGCTTTTAAAACAAGCAGCTTTTGCTTGGTCAGCAACGCGTATGACCAACTTAAACACGTTTTGAAATCTGAATGGGGAAATCTTTCGCCAACAAAGTCACCTGAAAAAAAATTGGGTAAAATGACCCTTAGTATAGTGTTTCGGAACCCTCTGTCCAATTTGCTTAGGTTTGAATGTAATTAACATGGTGCAGATATCCATGTATCATGCATTACTGTGTGTGCTGTTGGCTAGTAGACATTATATTAAGGTATGCAACCAAATGAAAGGGTTTAATATAATTGCTTGTACATATAATCACAAATATTTTTTCAAAGTATTATGTGGTTTATTTCAAAACAATTTTATTTACATAGGTCATTTAATAAATATGCCTTATTACATAAAGTGAGCTAGACCAACACCATGCCAAGGAAAGAGTAAGTTCTTAATCAAGCTTTTATAAAAGTCAAGTCATACACCAACAAATGTTAAAGTACTGTAAATGAATGAGCGCATTTAACATTGTCTCATTTAAATACTGGGAAACATCTATTTAAAAAAAAATAAGGAAAGTGTGTAGCTAAGGAAAACATCCATTTAAAATAAAACGCAGTACTGAGAGTTCAGTATCAGACCTTGTTCTAGAAGATATTATGAGATTCATAAACTATCAATTCATATGTTCATTCAACACATGTATTTATAGAGGCAAGCATCTTTTGCCTATAATAAACTCCTCCCTATAACGCCCTCGTTGCATCTCAGTTGGCTATTGTATTCGCTATTGCCATTCTATAGAACACTTTCAGACTACCATGTGATAGTAAAATCTCTTTACGTTAAAAAAAATCTCCTACTCCTAATTTTCAAATCTGTGAATAATATAATCCTGATTGTATTACTGAACAATATAAGCCTTAGTAAGCAGTACTCTAATTGGATTTAAAGTTCCTACATTCCTACAAGAGACATGGGCAAAATGAAACAAAGGTTTGATAAAAAAACAAAAAGCTGGTGGAAAAGAGTTCAGAGAGCTCAGAGAGGGAAGAAACATTTAAGAAGAGTGTAAGAAACGATTAAAGGCGTTGTAGGCAGACTCCAGGTCAAAGAGCATCTGGCGAACCTGGGAGTCATCCAGCTCATCAGATGCAGACATGCTGCTTAGTGTGGTTAACCTGTGAGGAAGAACAACACAGTGAGCATTGCTTTTAAAGTGCACAGAAACTGAATTAATTTTTCAGGCAGTTGGATTTAGTTTTGATTTTAGATTTTGGCAGATGAGCCATTTTTTCTAGAAGATATTATGAGATTCATAAACTTTCAATTCATATGTTCATTCAACATGTATTTATAGAGGCAAGCATCTTTTGCCTATAATAAACTCCTCCCTATAACGCCCTCGTTGCATCTCAGTTGGCTATTGTATTCGCTATTGCCATTCTATAGAACACTTTCAGACTACCATGTGATAGTAAAATCTCTTTACGTTAAAAAAAATCTCCTACTCCTAATTTTCAAATCTGTGAATAATATAATCCTGATTGTATTACTGAACAATATAAGCCTTAGTAAGCAGTACTCTAATTGGATTTAAAGTTCCTACATTCCTACAAGAGACATGGGCAAAATGAAACAAAGGTTTGATAAAAAAACAAAAAGCTGGTGGAAAAGAGTTCAGAGAGCTCAGAGAGGGAAGAAACATTTAAGAAGAGTGTAAGAAACGATTAAAGGCGTTGTAGGCAGACTCCAGGTCAAAGAGCATCTGGCGAACCTGGGAGTCATCCAGCTCATCAGATGCAGACATGCTGCTTAGTGTGGTTAACCTGTGAGGAAGAACAACACAGTGAGCATTGCTTTTAAAGTGCACAGAAACTGAATTAATTTTTCAGGCAGTTGGATTTAGTTTTGATTTTAGATTTTGGCAGATGAGCCATTTTATTTAATGCGTTCTAAATGTGATTTACAAAAGTCACATAATTCTTCAGGAATCAAATTAATATGCCGATTTGGTGCTTAACAAACATTTCTTATTATTATCAATGTTAAACACATTTGCGCTGCTTAATTTTTTTGAACACTGATTTTTTTTCCAGTATTTTCGATGAATAGAAATGAAAAAACAACATTTATTTGAAACAGAAATGTTGTGCAAAATTATAAATGTCTTTACTGTCACTTTTGTTTTTTACTTTTTGAATGGTACTGTATTTCTACAGTAAAACTAGGCTTACCAGAGGCTGACTTTGTCTTTGGCCTCTGAATCTGGAGGCATGTTGCTCATTCGATTCATGGTCTCCATGAGCTCTCTCAGGTCAGGCTGGATCTATATAAAACAATGTTCTCAGTTCATCAGTAATTCAAATCAAGAAGACTTAAACTGTCTCTAAATAACATTTTGTTCATCTAATTAAGCAGATGTATTCTGTGAAATGAGTACCTCATCCATGGCACGAATCTCAAGTCGAAGTTTGTCCATCACTGTGATAAAGAGCTGCATGAGAGAAAACAAATATTAAAAAGGGTAAAGGAGCAGATTTTGCCAGTTATTATGATTGCTGAATTGCCACTCTACTGTGGAGCCCTGGACAAATTGCATATGGCATTATTTCTTCTAGTCTGATGAAACAAATCTACTTAATGGAACTATTGGAACAAGAAGGCATCCTCTGTGCTCAGTCAATAAACACTAGGGCGTTCCGGCATTAGCTCAAGAAGCTATTCATTCTAGGCTGCATAAAATCACTATACAAAGTGTTCAAGATACATACAGAAACTATGTCTGCAATGCAGCGATTCAGGTTGCCCTTGTCATCCTTAATGGTGATTGGTCGATCCTCTTTGATCCTTTCCATAGCCAGTGGACAGTCCAGCTGTCAGAAACACACAGGGGAAAAAATGTAAACTAAAGCATACTGATCTGCATGCAATGCACTGGACTAGCAAATTACTAGCCAAAGTTACAAAAGAGCATTAAAATAGAATAGTTTAGAGTTGCATGTACGCAAAATAAGCTATACCCTGTATTTCCGACAAAAGTCATCAATGGAGCCCACATCTGATCCCTGGACTTGTTTGAAAGCAGCCTTGTACTGGACAAGCAATCTTGAGCAAGCTCCTGTGTATCTGCAAAAACAAAGCAAATATTTATTATATGAATAGATGTAAATAAGGGTGTGGTCACACTGGCAACAGTTTATGGGCAAAAAAGGTCCATTGTCTATTGTTATAGATCAGTTATGTATGAAGCATAGCTCACACAGAAGTCACTTTAAAACAAAGCAGCTTCTGGCTGTTCAACACACACAGTAAATTTACCTGACTAATGTTGGGGAAACGGTGTGCAGACATATTTCATATCACATGAAATTTCCAATCATGTGGACTCCTATTCAAATTTCTGGATTTTACTCGCAAACTGTGCATGTGACCACACCTTAATTCACAATGTTTTGCACAAACAAATTAAGTGACTAACTCGTTTGGAGTCACACAGTCCTTAATGTAGGCTTTTTCCAGGGCCTGAAGCGTTTTGACCACAGCAAACAACTCTGCCATGTTGTCATACCTTTCAAAACAAAATAAAAAGGACATTAATTGCAACCCAATCACGTAATCACCATTCTGCATCATCTTTATTGTGACATCAATCAATAAGACAAATAAATAAGGGAACTCAAATGAGCCATTCCTGAACAGTATGATGTTGGTTAACTTACTTTTCTCTTTCTCTGGCATTTTTGTACAATTTCACTTCCTGTAACAGACAAAAATGTAATTTAAACACAGAGGAATGATGACAGATGAGTCCATTATTACAAGTTATGGGCACGACATAACATTATTACCTCATACAGTTCTGGCTTGTTGGCAGGTGCTGGTTAAGTTAAAGCAGAGAGGCAAAACATATCAAATCAGATATGAGACTAATGAAAATATGTGCAAGAGTAAAAGAAGTTTGAGATGCTTTGATTTTCTAGAGGCTCATGATTAAGCAGGTTCTCTCACTCACCTCCTCCCATCACTCCAGAGGCAGGTATTCCATGAAACATGATGAACTAACGTACAAAACAATTGAAGCGCGAATCAGATCATTATGTTTGGTTTAGCCACGGGTCAGCGCTATTCTCAGTGGAATAAATGATATACACAGTGGTTGCATATCAAAAGCGACTGATCTGATCTCAGTATGTTTAGACACATTGTGGACAAGGAAATACAATTGAAACTTATACAGAGTAGACAGACAATATGAGTTACTCATTAGATTTTACACATTTAACGAACTGACTGACGCAAGGTATTGTGAATCCCAAGCGGAGCATATAATACACCCGCTAATTTTGTTTTGTTTATTTCCTGACAAATACACAGCGACGTTAGCATAGCTAGCTAAGATATTGCTTTCAATCCGCAGTGAGAGTACAAGAGACGTTGATGTCTATGTAATTTAAACACAGAGGAATGATGACAGATGAGTCCATTATTACAAATTATGGGCACGACATAACATTATTACCTCATACAGTTCTGGCTTGTTGGCAGGTGCTGGTTAAGTTAAAGCAGAGAGGCAAAACATATCAAATCAGATATGAGACTAATGAAAATATGTGCAAGAGTAAAAGAAGTTTGAGATGCTTTGATTTTCTAGAGGCTCATGATTAAGCAGGTTCTCTCACTCACCTCCTCCCATCACTCCAGAGGCAGGTATTCCATGAAACATGATGAACTAACGTACAAAACAATTGAAGCGCGAATCAGATCATTATGTTTGGTTTAGCCACGGGTCAGCGCTATTCTCAGTGGAATAAATGATATACACAGTGGTTGCATATCAAAAGCGACTGATCTGATCTCAGTATGTTTAGACACATTGTGGACAAGGAAATACAATTGAAACTTATACAGAGTAGACAGACAATATGAGTTACTCATTAGATTTTACACATTTAACGAACTGACTGACGCAAGGTATTGTGAATCCCAAGCGGAGCATATAATACACCCGCTAATTTTGTTTTGTTTATTTCCTGACAAATACACAGCGACGTTAGCATAGCTAGCTAAGATATTGCTTTCAATCCGCAGTGAGAGTACAAGAGACGTTGATGTCTCTCGTTAATTCACAGCTTATATACGTCTATAACGTTAATGTGGTTATGAGATGACATATTATTAAACCACTAAAGGTATTTTTGAGCAAAAACGCAGCCCAGGAAAAAGAGAATTCACTCACCCTTATATTGACGTCACCCACCGGACCGCAGCAAGCTGACGTGACGTCGCCGGATGATTTCGTAACGTCCTGTTTTCGCCGACTTATTCATTACAAAACTTGTTTATGCAAAGAATATACTATTTAATCTCAAGTAATAGGAATCGTTATTTATTCAATTTAACGTTCGGAGAAAACTGTAACATTTGTGCACACGTTTCATTGTGACGGGTTGCCAAGTCCCTTTGATATTTCCACACTAATAAATATATCGCACTTTATTCACTCACTTATGTAATGCATAAGTTAACTACATTATAGTATAATAACTGTTTGATATAGTGTATTATACAGCATCGTAATGCCATCACCTTCATTATTATAACCAGTGCTATTAATCTAACAGAACTGATTGATCGATCATTCATAAGAATACTTGGCAACCCGAGACTGTCTTTGAATACGCGCGCGGGAATGCGGGAATGACTAGACAGCTAACAGTGAACGGAGGAGCTCGAGAAACTGTATATATGGTAAATAACTCAAATATAAGTTAATGTCGATTGTTAGCTTTGTTTGTTATGAGACTGTGAGCGTTTCAGGGAATTGTTTGTCCAGTATATAAAGAGAGGCTGGTTATTTGAGTGTGTGGGATTTGTAAACAATGAAATCCACTAAAGTGAAACCTGCAGCATCAGCTAAAGAAGAAGAGTGTGGAATATGGCTCGACGCAAAAGAGTTAAAAGAAAAGAAACAACAGGTAACAACAACGGAATTCTAATTAAATATATTTAGACCAAATCTAACCTTTTAAGTGTATTGAAAAGATTTTTTTATTTTGTCTTCGTAAGAAAAAAAATGAACACTACATGAAAGATGAAGGGATCTCATATAGCTTTTTACATTTTTTCAGAAACAGCTGACCCGTCCAATATCCAAATTCCTGAACCCACTTGCGAGATCAGGGGGATACAGTGTGGCAGTCGCACTCAGCTTCACTCAGACCAAACTCAACATGCCTGTCACTAGACAAAGCTCTATATCAACCTTCTTTTCACCCAAATCCAGAGGTAAGACGTCCCAGAGTTCTTTCATACTGTGATGATAAACTGTTAAAGCTAAATAATAATTACCTTTTGTCCTTTTCTGACTGGCATTTGTTTGCCCAGACCCTAACCCAAGTGCGGCTTATTCTGGGTTGTCCAGTTCCATGCACACAGAGGCACACACCGGGGCCAAACGGAAACATGATGTGACTTTGGAGCCATCTACAGAATCAACCAGTCAAATATCTGAGGAGCACTGTGATGAAGATTTTGAAAGATTGTCAGCCAAGGACCAAAAAGAACAGTCTTTTCTCCATTTAATATGCGGAACTGAGCCAGAGGAAGAAGAACCGTCTGAAAAAAGGAGACATGTTGTCCATTATACAGAAAATGTGTTGGAGACACAAGAATATTGGAATAAAGAAGCTTCAAATGAATATCCAAATCAGACAATTCCTGAAACTGAGACTTTCTTTCACGAGGAGTCCCCGGAGCACTATGATCTGATGGTCTGGAAGCCCTCTGAAGATGCACATAAGCATTTCCTGAAGTCTCCAGGTCCTAAACACACGGACAAACATGATTTAAGAGATCAGAAGGCCTCAGTTAAGGGGTCTATCTTAACTTCTAGGCCTGCCAATGAACACCACAAAAGATGGAGTGCTTCTGTGAATACTAATAAAAATCAGGAGCAGTCTTGGCACAAAAATAAGGCATCGCCCATGAAACGGATGGGGAAAGAGAATAGATGGCCTGCATCACCTATTAAAAATGCTCCAACATCGCCTTTTAAACACCATCACATTTCCAGTCCAGCTAAGTGCAGGTTAAAGGAGAAATACACTTTTCCCCCAAAAAAATCATGTAAGGAACTTGTAAACACAGAGACAGTTGGAGAAACTTTTGCTACGCTGTTTACTCAGGACTCAGAGGGCTTCTGTGTGATTGCTCATCGTGACAAGCACTTAAGGAGCCCACTAAGAGACCAGAGCAATTTATCTGTGGGCAAAGATTACGGGAATAGTCCATCTGCCGCTTCTTTAGGAAAAGAGGAGGAGGAATCAGATCTAGAGCCAGAGATGCTTTTCACCCAAGACTCCGAGGGAAACATGGTCATCAAGCATTAGCCAGAAACAGATGCGAAATACCACAAGAACACAGAATTTTAAGTGTTTTTTTTTAATTGATTTTCTTTGAAGCTCTTGATTTTGTTAAAGTTGTAATTAAAATATTTGAACATTTGAATGAACATTCAATTCAAAAATAAACATTTGTACAAGTACAAATAAACCCCCAAAAATGATTTGTTGTGTAATATTTGATAAAGATTCACTGCTTGCCAGCAGATGGCACCATGAAGCTTTTACTGTCAATGTTTGGTGTATTCCTTAAGCTGTGCTTGTAGAATCTGTATATTTTAAAGTAGGACATGACGTGTCACATTAAACAAGTTGAGTACATTTGAGTTTAAAAGCTCTATCATTTGAAATTAATTTACGTTATGTATTGCTTTAAATGACCAGAATGGAGCAAGGTGAATACTTCACATTCTGTTCTCGTTTGCCAAGTTGATGATCCCCCATTGCTGCTCTGTTTAAATGTGCTGTCAGAGACAGTTTCATTAAAGAGCCATGTGCTGACAAATTCACTCATTTTTCATGCATTTATAATAGATGCCATGGACTACCAAATGTAATGATCCCCTTGTAAGGGACCCCTTCCTAAAATATAAAGGCAGTTTCATGTATAAAAACCCATTTATACTGTGTGTGAAAAATATTAAGTGAGATATTAGAAGTACAACAAAATTAGATAAAAAAAATTAGATTACCATTTTTATAGTGAGTTAACTGGCTCATATTTTTCTTGTACTAAAGCAAAATTTAAACAACGGGGTTTTTTCACAGAACTTTTTTGCTGATTAGTTTTTTGTTACTGTTAAAAACTAGTATTGTCAGTACAATAAATACAATCTGATTCCTGATCATTCTTTAGAAAGAAAGAATGAAAGTAAAAATTATCCGTAATTAAGTGCACATTTTAACTGACAGCTCTATACATTTAGCAAAAATATTTGTCCCTTTTTGACAAAGCTTAATCAGAAGATGGTAAAAAATAAAATAAGTGTAGTGAGTTTACAGTTATTTTATTTGATTAAATTGATATGGTAACGTGAAAATACTTTGGTAAATTACCATTTAAGGTGTGTGATTTAATACAGTGTACACGTTCTACTTTGTTTAAGCATCATTATTAAATGTGCATTACATTATAGTTAAACGTCGACTGTTTACTGACCAAGCAAATGTAACATGATTCCCTTTTATGGACTGAAGAATGCTACATATTAACACATGTTGGCATACATTCAAAATGAGCTGAAGTGTTCAAGACCTTCGTGTTGAAGAAACATTTAAAGCATGTCAATTTACAAGCAATGTAAATATGTGAGTGCAAAGTGAATGAACTAGTCTCAGAAATGAGTAGTCTGAGATTATAAATGAAATATAGAGTGATAAAATTCAGCAATATTTGAACTATATTAAAATAATATAAAATCTTATAAAAAATTACCCCCAAAGCCACTCATTCATTTGCAGAACAAAGACTATTTATCACACTCCGAATAAAAAGAGGTTTGATTGTAAAATATCCATTGATTTTTCTCCTTTGCTCATGATTGCACATATCCTGCATCCAAAGCCTGAAGATACAAGATTACCTTGCCAAATAAAAGTTTTTGTGTGTGTGTGTTTTTTTCCAAAAAGAAAATATTATGAACTGAAACTGGGATTTGTAATCTGTAGGAAATGTAAAATGTGACTGCACAAAACAAAGAACTGGTTTCTCCATAAAAACAAGTTCAATATAGGTAAATATTTTTTTATGTTTTATTATATTGCTACACAGAACCAACATGTATTTAACATGAGAATTTATGACATCAACACAAAGTACTTGATAATGTCAAAGACAAAAACAAACAAAATCCATACTTTAATAAATAAAATATATATTGTCAGGAATAAGTAAACATCTGATTGCTTACTGATTCATTATTTTAACTTAGTACTTTGAGTTGCTGCCTAAAAAAATTCCCATATTCACACATAATGGTGCCATCATCTGTAATTACTTTTAATGTATAATAATTAATATATGTATATTATGTATTTTTATTGCTGCTTAGTTAAGGAGAAACATCTCCATTTGTTGAAATGTTTCATAATTGGTTTGTGGAAAATGGAACTTTTTGTCCATATTTTGCATTTTCTGAGCCTAAATCTACACCTCTCATAACCACAATGTATGAATTCTTCCGTCTCCACTAACAGTGTGATACAGTGAAAGTGCATGAAGAATTCTGGGTAGGAGGAAAGCGATGACGAGCTGGAAAAGGAATCAACCAGCAATCTTTGTGGGCTCTGTCACCAGGCTGGAGCCGTCCCAAACCGTTTTAAACTGCTCTGGGATTGGAAACTCCCTCTGTTGAATACACAAGAAGATATTAGTCAAATAATGTATAAACAATGCTTCAACCTTAAAGGCTCATATCTGAATGTAAAGCAGGTCAAATCTCTGGAATAGAACATTGTTATTTTGGTACATGACATAATGTATCAAGAAAGTTATTTGTTAAAATGAAAGGTTATGCTAGCTCCATTTGTAGATATTTCCAGTGTAAATAAACTTACATAATCATCTTCTCCCTCAGGAACGAGGACGTTCATCTCAGAGCTCTTGGCACTGACAATCTCACAGTCAAGTGAATCCTTGCTCAAGTAGACATGGCACCCCTCAGTCTTGTTAATAGAAATAGTAGGAACTTTTCCCATAACCTGAAAGGCCAAAAACAAGTTTTGTGTTGTTCACAAGCAACAAAATACATAAGGGTGAAAAAACAGAGCTGCTCAGTCTGTAGTCCAAAAACTACAATTAGCTTGAAAGAATTTGTATTTTTGAGCCACAAGTTCCTACTTGGTGAAAACAAGCTCTAAAAGTCTATTGTGCTCAACAAGGCTGCATTTATTTGATAAAATAAGGTAAAACAGTAATATTGTGAAATATTATTACAATTTAAAACAATTGTTTTCTATTTTAATATATTTTAAAATGTAATTTATTTCTGTGATGGCAAAGCTAGATTTTCAGCAGCTATTACTCAGTCTGCAGTGTCACATGATCCTCAGAAACCCAGTTGATCAATTTAATGCCTCCTTCTTTAAAAAAAACAATATTATATGTGGTTGATGAATTGGGCAATATTATGTATTAATTTATTAGTAATGTTTGCTATAAAAGCATGTAGCAGCTACAAACATGTGTAATTTATGTCCGTTAACATCTCTTTAGTATCAACAGATGCATACCACAATGTTATTTAACATTGGTAGTTGTGTTGATTACGATATTCGTTATTGATTCTGGCAGTTATGACCATAATTCATGCACATACATTATGCCAACACATTCGTTTTCACAATAACAACCCTGAGTACAGATCACTCACAGTCACAACTTGTTATGCACACACATTTACATCTAACCTGAAGCTGAATGTCTCTGGAGTTGATGATCTCAACGATGCCCACCACACTGTCAAACACGAGTCCGAGCTTCTTACAGTTATCTGTGAGGAGAGAGACAGACATTAGCCAGGCGTGGTGCGCGGTGCTGCGATAGAGGAGGAGATAACGTTACTGGATAAGAGCAGCTGGTGTTATGAGGAGCTCCTCTTACCCACTATGATGGAGTTGACTTTGCCTTTGATCTGGAGTGTGGAGTTGCTACAGCTAAAGACATAAACCACCTGTCTGAGCTCGGTCTCCTCTATCACCAGGTCATGAGACTTCTCCTGGTGCTCCTACAGGACAAATACATACAATAGATCCACTAAACACATGCTGGAGGCACGGTAAATCAATAAGAGTCTCACTACAAGTGCAGGGTAGCTTAGTTTACAAGTGTGTGATGAGTGTTCTCATTTTAAGATCTCTACATTCATCCAACCCACTTTTTGGGAGATAATGATCATTTTTTGGTGATCCCTGCCTTAATGAATCTCTTCCACTTTCAAATGAATCCTATGCAACTGAGAATGATTATTTTATATAAAACATTTAGGCTCTGATGGTATAATATTAATAAAAAATGATATAATTAAAATGACAACAAAAATAACAACAACCATAATAATAATAACCACTATGCAAAGTGTAATTATTAGTATTAGTAATATTTATTATATATATTTGTATTATATATATATATTATATATAAAATATATTATTAATAATATAATATAATATAATAACGACCACTATGCTAAATAATATAATAAAATAATTAGATTAATGAATCTCTTCCATTTTTAAATAATTTCTATGCCACTGAGAATGATTATTTATATATAATTTTTAGGCTCCAATAAATGTATTTCTATTCAGAAAATTGTATAATAATAATAATAATAATATCACAATGCTATTTTATTTAAATAATAATAATAATAATAATAATAATAAGAAGAAGAAGAAGAAGAAGACATTTATATATACATTAGCAGAATGACACAATTGACCAATGTGAATCTAGTATTGCTTGGAGCTGTGCAATAAGAATAATGTAATATTTTTCCATCGCATCAGACCTTATTATATATAAATCATCTCTTTTGTGTTTAACACAACTTTTTTTTGCTTCCTTTTAATAAAAATAATTTAATTCACAAGTTGTAGTGCTTAATGTGCTATATACTGCCTTCAATGCTTTAGAAATAGCATGTAGTAAATCAATAAAAACTCTAGTATGATACAGTATTTACAGTAGTATTCTACATTATTGTCACACAGCCTCAACATATTGCATGTTTAATTTAGTGAGTAGCATTTAGTCTTGAAAAGAAAAAATGCTAACCAACAATTTTACCTAAGTTATTTTACAAGTGAACTGAAAAAAATAATTAATTAATTTGCATTTTTATTTCCAAGATGATGATAATGACATTGATAATGTTAAGATAATGACATTGACTTAAAAATATCAAGTTCATTGCATTGTGGGATACATTTGTTTTTTCTTTTATTTAATTTTGCCAAATGTAGCAGAACGATTACAAGTAGTATGATTTAACGCTGGACACATTCAGACACATGCCAGTTGATGTCGTGTGGGAACCTACCACTCTCCACTTCTTTCCTTCCAGCTCCAGCACGGGGGAATGTTTTTTGGCAGGTGCGCACGCAGATGTGCTGGGGTTCTGACTTTTGGCTGGAGATCCCTGGTGTGTCCTCCCTCCCTGAGAGCGCACGTTGGGGTTCTTATGGGTCTTCTGCTCTTCAGACACATGCTTCAAACCTGGAGGCAGAGCACATCACCTGATGTCAGTTTTGAAGGCGGTATAGTATTTTATTGCGTGACGGTGTTCTCCTGCCCACCTTTAGTGATGACCTCTCCCTGGTTGAGCTGTGCAAACAGAGCTGAGTGCTGGGCTGCTGTGTCGTCGGGTTTGGGGCTGTCATCCATGAACATCGGAGGAGGACCTGGTGGAGGAGGAGGAGGAGGAGGGCAAGGACCACCAGAAGAAGCACTGAACAGTGAGGGAGGGGCTACAGGACCCTGTGAAGAACACCAGAGTTAGTCCCTGAGAAGTTGCAAACTGATATGCTCATTCCAGAATGGGAAAAACATCAAAAACAAAACTAAAACAGTATAGCTGTGAATCCACAGCCTCAAATAACACCTTTATAAAATGGTTAAAAACATTGTAACCGTGATGTTGATGAATTCACGGCAATGGTCATCTATCCAGGGGGGGGCGTAAGAGGCAATGGATTGGGTCTGTAGTGTTGCTGATTGACAGTTCAAAAACCAAGGTGACCTCCATAAAGAAAAATTTCAGGTATATTTATTTTTCATATTTATAATGTATACAATTTATTAAAATAAATGTTTGTAGAGCATCACTTGGAAAAGGATTCTGAATTTTTTTTAAGCTTTAAAGAGTTTAAATGGCAAAAATCATTGATTTTTAATACAGTAATATGGCCACACATTAAATCAATATTTCTCATGATATTAAAGACTATACATATATATATATATATATATATATATATATTATGATTATTACAATTATAAGAAAAATGGAAAACTGAGAAATAATGAGTAGGTGTGTTCAAACCTTTATCCACACAAATTATACATTTATAACACTATAATATAAAATAATAATAATAATAATATAAATCAAAATATGCAGTGAAAGGTTCATTAGTTAACTACATTAGTTAAGATGAACTAAGAATGACCAATACTTCTACAGCATTTATTAATCTAGTTAATGTTGATTTCAGCATTTACTAATCCATTATTAAAATCACAAGTTGTGTTTGTTAACATTAGTTAATACACTATGAACAAACAATAAACGACTGTATTTTTATTAACTAACATTAACAAATAACATTAACATGAACAAATAAAAAGTGTTATAAATGTATTGTTCATTGTTTGTTCATGTTAGTTAATACATTAACTAATGTTAACAAACAACACTTTATTGTAAAGTGTTACCAAATGTCTCTTTAGGAAAGTATATTGCTATATGGTTAATGCAATAATCTTTTGAAAGCAGTTCATATCAGTCCATGTGTTTCTGGCACAACTGGGATAATCTTATTTAACAGCATTTAAAGTAAAAGAACAGATCCGTGTGGCACAGTTGGCTATTGTGTGACCCTGACGGCACACTTACGCCTGTTTTATATTGTCAGCACAGCTGCCATTGACAGTTGCACACGGTTCCCACTTCAACACTTAAACTGGCTTAAACAACTGTTGCACACTCATCTTTTCCTGTCTTGTACAAACACACACACTTCTAATCCCAGTAATTGTGCTGATGTTCAGCATAGGTTAAACAGTTGGGCAACCCGACCTCTGACCCTAAAGGTCGATGCCTTGTGAAGAGGTGAAAAGGCAAAGGTACTTAAACTGTTAGAGGAAGTTGGAAAACATGGCAGACAAATACATAGTGATGCGGGAGTTTGATTGTGTCTGATGCGTGAGGATATACAGAAGTAAATGAAGTCAAAGGAGAAGTATAATGTGGAATACATGAGAAGCGAGGTTGAATTACGAGGAGTGTGTATGAGAGCAGGTGTGTAAGCCAGAGACACACTAGGCTTTTGTTGGGGTCATTTCTATGGTAAACCCCCCCATGCAAAAAGACCCAGATGACCACCTGTCCACACCATACAGTCCTCCACACATACTCAGAGCCCTCATGGCAGGAGGGACAGCTGACACACAGTCAGTGAGGGCTCTCAGGTTTCTGTTTGACACACACACTATTTCACCCCGTGACAGACAAGATTTAACATCTCCAAAAGTCCCAGAACTGCTTAAAGGGATAACTGTGTATTCTTTCAAAGTCATAAAAGTAGTATGAAGCCGTTTTATGAAAGTAAGCAAAAAAAGTTCTAATCTCTTTGTAACCTGACACATTGCTGCATATTATCAGTCAAGTTAAAGCCAGTAAAATAAAACATTACTTTCCTTTACATACACTACCATTCAAAAGTTGGGGATCGGTTAGAAATTTTTTTTATGTTTCCGAAAGAAGTCTCTTTTGCTCAACAAGGCTGCATATATTTGATCACAAATACAGTAGAAACAGTAATATTGTGAAATATGATTATGTTAAAATAACTGTTTTCTACTTTAATATATTTAAAATGTAATTTATTCCTGTAATGGCAAAGCTGAGCAATGTAGAAAACAGCTGTGCTGCTTAATATTTTTGTGGAAGCCATTATACATTTTTAAGGGTTCTCCTTTGATGAATATGAAGTTCAAAAGAACAGCATTTGTTTGAAATATCTTTACTGTCACTATTGATCAACTGAATGCATCCTAGCTGAACAAAAGTCTTAATTTCTTTCCAATCTTTTGAACAATAGTGTAAATAGATTCAATTCATAGAATAAACTCATAGATTAAACTCTAAATAATTGTTAGGCATCACAACATTATAATGTACAATATTTGCTAAAGATTACATTTAACAGTGTTATTAAATTATTAGTGTTTTTAAAGATTAACTTTAAGCAAAATATTTTAAATAACATCAATTTAAAAACAATTTATCTAAATATTAATACAAATTATCTAAATGTAAAATTATAGGGGAAATTAGCATGAACAATTAAATATGCAATATCGACTGATACTGATAAATAAAAAATTCTCTAACTTCGGTATGGATATAAGTGGTATAATACCAATATACTGGAAGAGATGAATTTCAAAGGCAGACATGCATAAATATAACTGTACTAGTTATCTAGATCGATGTACACCGTATAGCTGTTGATCATCTGAAATTAATCTGCATTCAACCAGCCTCTGTATGACTAAAAATGGAAAATATGCTTTTCTGTATTGCAGTTTCAGTTTTTCCTAATTTGAAACGGAAACACGATATCTAGCATTGCAAATATTTACGTCTTAGAAAATGACAGATTTCCATATTACTGTAGAGTTTTGATTACCAACATCAGCTGTTCTAATTGTACAATCTGAATATTCAAGAATATTCATATCATACATCCTGAATACAAAAAAGTCGAGGTGAGCCTTAAGTCATTTTACAATTGAAAGTCTCACTTACAGTCTTGTTCCAGAAGAGTCCAGTGGTGTGGTGCTCTTTTATGTAGGTCTGAAGTTCAGTCCAGATGTTCAGATAGGAACGAACCCACTCAACATGACATGGGTCACTGGGGTCAACAGAGACACAAAAAAACGTTCACTGGCATTGTTTAAGTGAACAAATAAATCATATTTTCCTAAATGTACATGTACAACATTACTGTGAGGGAAATTTACTATGTGTGTAGGTACATTAACAAAAAGTACCAAACTGGTATTAAAGTACAGTAATATCATGGTATTACTTGAAGATCCCTGAAGTAGCAGATAAATACCATTATACATGACTATGATAATCATTCTCACAATACCATGTAAGGGACATTTCACATTAACATAAACTGATCTGATATGAACTAAAAAAAAACTAATGCACTAACGTGTCTTTGTAATCTTTCAGGACTCTGTTTGTGTAGAATATTGCAGCATCGTTCATCTCTTTCACATACGGCCCTGGTTTCTGACACTGTGACAGAGCAAGACAACAAAGGGTCAAAAGATGGTCAAAGAAGCTTATGTACTCATAAAAATAAATAATAAGCATAGAAAAAAAGGATCAATTTCAAGGAAAGCACTAAAACTGAGGTCTTGAACCTTTGTTGTAAACATCAGCGGTAGTTTAAAGCAGAAAATGATAGAGTCCAGATCTGTCTTAGTCCAAATTCACATTGCAGTGATTAGATGCAGCCATTCACAGCATGAAGACATCAGAAGAGTTTACATAATAGAAAATAAATACAGAAATTCAAATATCAGTTTGGTGGTCCTCTCACCGATGACTCATATGGTTTGTGTGAGGTCGTCCGGTTGTCTCAACCAAAGAAAATATGCCTAATGGATGAATGTGATGTTGTTTGAAGTTTATTTGGTGGGCTTTCATCACTAGCATCAAGCCATGACTGTTTCTGAATGTGCAGTCTTAACAGTAAGCGACTTAAATGCATAAGATGCATGAGCCAAACCAGGTATTTGTATAAAGGAAGTTGGTGACTAGACTGCACCACAGTGTGAGACAGAGAGAAGTGCTCACCACAGCCACCCAACCCAGAGCGGGGATGCTCTCGCTCACGGCAGACAGGTGGTTGAACAGTCTGCTGCCGCGGTTCTTCTCCCGGAAATTCTGGACCTCCTGGATCTGGTCGGAGAGGGGTCTGAGGAGGTCAGCCATCTCTGTCTGATTGGGAATAAAAGCAGGAAAGCCATCAATCAAAAGTTAAGATTCACTTGTGGAACATCAAAACAGTCGGAGTTGTGCATAAATGCAATGTATGCAATTGTGCATGTGCAATGATGGCAGTATCAAGAAGAGCTAACAATTTAGGTGTAGAAAGACCAATTATTTTTGAGGAGGTATTAGTGATTCTAAAAAGCTTATTTTTGTTGGTGCAAGAGAGCATGGTGAAATACAGCAAGTAACACAGTACAGAATAATTGATTCATTGATACTGCGATACAGAAGGAGCAATTGATTTGGTTTCAATGAAAAGAACCGAAGTTTACGTATGACCAGAAGTCTTTGTTGGCAGCGTCTATGAATGTCTGTGACATGATGGTAAAAACTTAGTTTATTGTCTAAGATAATGCCCAGGTACCTGAAGTTGTCAACAATGTCCATTGGCTGGCCATTGATGGAATATAGGACAGTAAGGAATAGAGAATTTGTGTCGTGTTTCTAAAATTTGTATGAACAATACTAATAGTGATAATTGTCTTGCAGGCTCTAATAAACCACTTAAATACAGTATTTTGCCATTTTAGTAATTTCATTTGAAACAACGTCAACTGTGAGAAAACTTCCATTCATAAAATATCCATCCCTTACTTTTATAATTCAGTCAAATTACTCTAATAATTCAATTAACTCTGAGCCCAGCTTTTATAATATATTTCAAAGATGAACAAAAGGAGATTTTGTGCTGTATACCACTGTAGAGTTTCAACCTCTTTTATTAAAGACCCTGAAAGGATGTCTGCATATATTTCCTTCTTGTTTTGTTGTATTTCCTATTGAAAGTTGGGCAGCACGCACACGCGCACACACACACACACACACACACACACACACACACGTGTGTGTGTATAAACTAAAACAAATTAAAAATCACAAGTAGATAGATAAGCTAGATGGCTAGATAGATAGATAGATAGATAGATAGATAGATAGATATAGATAGATAGATAGATAGATAGATAGATAGATAGATAGAGGGCAGCATGCACACGCACACACACACACACACACACACACACACACACACACGTGTGTGTGTATAAACTAAAACAAATTAAAAATCACAAGTAGATAGATAAGCTAGATGGCTAGATAGATAGATAGATAGATAGATGATAGATAGATGATAGATAGATAGATAGATAGATAGATAGATAGATAGATAGATAGATAGATAGATAGATAGATAGATAGATAGATAGACTAAAAACTAAAACAAATTAAATAAAAATACTAAAATATCACTGCACATATAGAAGAGTTGTATGTGGAATAACATGCTAGCATTTCTATCATGACATTGCAGAAATAGAAAAAGTAGTACACTAGCATGCTAGTCAGCTGCATGTGCTATTGGAATAGGAAAATGTTTCATTCTAAAAAGCATCTGATTTTAACATCTGTATAGACCAACCTGAATCATCAAAAGGGACAGAATTTACAGAATTCACATTAGCAACATTTTGGCAAAATTTCATAGGCACTATTGTCTTTCGGCAATAGTGTAGCAATGCAACACTGTAAACTGTCCCTCTAGCCTAAAGGGAAAGAAGTGACAAATCAAACACCTTTCTGATGATCGTTTGCTGCATGGCCAACTCAAAACCACTGCGAAATCTGTGTAGGCAAAGCTTTCAGCCTTACGTGAAATTCTCAATCGTGTAGTTTCCTATTGAAATGACTAGATTACGCCCACAAAAATGTGCTTAACGAGGGTAAATGTGACCGTACCTTAAGACTGTGTACATCTGTGTACATCTATTAGCATACAGAGTATCTTAAAACTAAACAAACAGAGAAACAGCCTCTCCACATTAACTCCAATTTTGATTTCATTGGCCCTTTTCTGCAAGCACAGAGAATAGCACACTCATTTTCTATAGGGTTCAGGTCAGTGAACTGGAATGGCCATAGTAGAAGCTTGGTTTTGTGCTCAGTGACCCATTTTTGTGTTGTTTTTAAGGTTTGTTTTTGAATTATTGTCCGGTTGGAAGATCCAAACATGGCCCATTATAAGATTTCTAACAGAGTCAGTCACTTTTTGATTTTTTATCTGTTGGTATTTGATAGAATCAAAGATGCCATGAATCTAAACAAGATGTCCAGGACCTCCAGCAGAAATATAGGCCGTATATTAAAAATACAGCAGTATATTTCATTGTACGCATGGGGTACTTTTTATCCCTGTGTGCACCAAACCCATCTTGAGTGTTTGTTGCTAAAAAGCTAATTATTTAGTTACATCTGACCATAGAAGCCAGTGCCATTTGAAGTTCCAGTCGTGTCTGACAACAGAA
>NW_015505328.1:1092108-1112142 GCF_001515645.1 Sinocyclocheilus grahami | reverse complement strand
CTCCTATTTATATTCCTGTGAAACAGGAAGCCATGGCTGGATCATTTCATGTTCATAATCACCCTGGTATGCTCAAAATTGTAAATATGAATGGGAATATACTTTACAGATATTTTACTCATAAGAATTTCTAGGGGTACCAATAATTGTGTCCAACGTGTATTTGAGAAAAACATTTATGTCATAATGATATTTCCCCCCATTTTAAATTCTAATCCTCCAATGAAAGGTTAGATTTATGTGAATTTTAAATAAAAGATCAAAATGTTTAACAATGCAGATTTATTTTCACAGCCTTCTTTGATCATATTTACCAAGGGTGCCAATAATTCTGACCACGACTGTGTATATATATATATATATATATATAGGTTTAATTTACTTTGGTTTAAATATATGTATACAATGATTTAAAAAAATATATTTGAATGTTTTTAAATAATAGCAAATTCAATTTAAATAATGTAATAAAATAAAATAACTCCAGATATATAATTGGATACATCAACAACCAGCAGATAAAAGCAAGTCCCCCACCCCACTTTTCTTCTATATTGAGACTTACGTTTCACTCAAACTTGTCACAATACAGAAGAAAAGATCTGATCAGACATACGTTTCATCTGTTGAGACTGCACAGACTCAAGAGTCATATGGGTCATTTGCTGAAGAGACTCTCCCAGCAGGCACTTTTAGTCAAGCTAAACATTGTTATTATGGTGCTTTAAATATGACAAACTCTGTAGTGTGAGATGTGCTAACAGTGCTTTAATGCAAGTGGTTACTTCAGGGGTGTCCAAACTCGGTCCTGGAGTTTAGCTCCAACTTGCCTCAACACACCTGCCTGGAAGTTTCTTGTATGCCTAGGAAGACCTTGATTAGCTGGTTCAGGTCGGTTTAATTGAGGTTGGAGTTAAACTCTACAGGGCAGTGGCCCTCCAAGACACCCCTGGATTACTTCATGACCATAAAACTGTGAAATATTACATGTCGTAAGTTTACATCTAGTTGAAATGTATGAAATCATAAGCAGATATATTGGTTTGGTTATACCTTTGCCGGCTCCTTATGTGTCATGGTCATTTTGAGGAAAGCACGCTGGACCTGAAGGGCATTGCTCACCATCTCTGCCTGTTGGATAAAAAAATTAAAGCAACAACACATTTATTTATTTTATATTTGTAATAGTATTGTACTTAATAGCATTTTGTGGTGGAACTAACATTATGAACATTTTTGCAATATGTCTTGCGAAGGCTAAGTTTCTCCAAGCATTTTATGTACACGCACAATTAAATTATGATTTTGCATGTTTTGCCTAATTTTTGAATTGAAAAGCTCACAATAGCATTCTTTTAATAAATATGTGAAATGTAAATAATAAATATATAAAACATATTCATGTAAATATAAGTGATATTTACCTTTTTTGCTTTCTTTAATATAATGTTCATTCAATTAAAGTCAATCGTTTTTTTTATATTTCACTGTTTTCAAATGAACCCTATTATTAATCATATTATTTGGAATGTGAAAATATTTTTATGATGGATTTTAAGATTTAAAGTCTGGTTCTAGGACAATGATGAAACAACATCCATAAAGGGCATTTGAGAAGCAGCAAAAATTAAGGTAGAAAGAGTTGAAGAAAGTTTTACTGTGACCTTTATATAATAAAAAGTTCTGTTATATAAAAATCAACCGTGGGCACATAAAGTACCAAAGTTAGAGAAATGCCTAAATGAAGTAAAACCTAATTGGATGGAACTGAACCCTCTGCTGCACACACACACACACACACACAAATTGAGGCAAATCCTACATTTAGGAAAAGACTTCCCCTTGCAGAACATGGGGAAAGCCAGAGGTCTGTTTTACCTTAAAAGGAGCTGACTATAGGAGATAAAACCCTCTCCCAGCCCATGTCTTTCAGCACTGATGAGAAACTTAGATTGGTGAATGTTGCCTTTCGAGGTAAAGACACTTCACAGGGTTTATCATCGGTAATTCCCACACTTTCAGGTTCAAAAGGTCATCTCTGCATGACTCCCGGTTAAATCAAGGCAATCAGGCTGTGGTTCAGACCAGCAGTGTGTGGCAGAGGAGAAAGGGATATTGTATGCGATCTCTTTCTAGAACTCTTCTAAGAAGTTTTATGCCAATCTTAACTGGATCGAAACAATAACTGTGCAATTATACTGTAGTTTATTACAGTTTCACATATATAAATAATTTTTCATTAACTGTTCCCTCCTGGTGGAATGACCTGCCCAAATCAATCCGAGCAGCTGAGTCCTTAACCATCTTCAAGAAACGACTAAAAACACATCTGTTCCACCTTTATTTGACCCTCTAACTCTAACCCTTTCTATTCTATTTTAATTCTTCTTTATCTATATTTATCTTCTTTTATGTTTTATTAAAAAACAAAAACAACAAAAAACAAACAAACACTAGCTTTCAATTTTTTCTATTCTATCTACTTGTTTTTCTTTGTATGTGTGTGTGTATATAATATATATATATATATATATATATATATATATATACATAGACCTTGCTATGTGTACCGTGTTAGGCTAACCGAGACTTGTTATTTGCACTTATATATTGTTGCTCTTTTGTTCGTTTTGACTGCTTTTATTGTCCTCATTTGTGAGTCGCTTTAGCTAAAAGTGTCTGCTAAATGACTAAATGTAAATGTAATAAACATGTCATGTTTCAATCTGGGTTTTTGTTTGCACATTTCAATACAAAGGTATAAACTAAACTGAAGATGTTCCTCTAAGATTCTAATATTGGGTAAAGAAAAAAATAATTATTATTTATTAAGTATTATAATACGTAGTATTGTGTACATCTGTCAAAGTTTGGGGATTGAAAGATGTTTTTGAAAGAAATGTTTTGACAGAAGTCTCTTAAGCTCGCTATAATAACAGTAATATTGTGAAATATTATTAAAATTTTATTCTACTTGAATATATTCTAAAATGTAATTTATTCCTGTAATGCAAAGCTATATTTTCAGCATCATTACGCTGGTCTTCAGTGTCACATGATCCTTCAGAAATCATTCTAATATGCTGATTTGGTGCTCAAGAAATATTTCTTATTATAATCATGTTGATAACAGTGCTGTTTAATATTTTTGTGCTAACCATTTATTTGAAATTTCTTGGAATCTTGGAACAATGAAAACAAATCTTACTGACCCCTGACTTTTTTCTATACTGCATATTATTTAAATAAATATTGTATTATATAATATTATTTAAATAGATATAGAAAATATAATATTTGACATATTATATTTAAAACATAAAAAAGACCATTTGTCTTTATTTACACTAATCTTACTATTTTACACACTATAAGTGGGGTTGTATACGTGAAAATATACAGTTGCCTTTATATTTTAAGAAGAGAGTCCTTAGGGGATCATCATATCTGGACGTTGTTGGCATTAAAAAGTTTGAAAACCCCCCAAAAGACCACATCTACACAGACCAACAGACCATGACAAGTTCCCACAAACATTTAGCACAGACAGTCTCTTTTTTCACTGAGCAAAAGATCCCGCACACCCACTCACACAATGTCAAAGAGCCATTTCTCATCTCTTATTAGACCAAAAGAGAAACGTTTCCTCTCTGAGTTGAGCTTGAGGAGGATTCCAGTGTTAACAAAGAGGACACATACATCCCTCTCCCACTTTCTTTCTGCTCTTTTCACCCATCCTCTCTCCCTCTTCTCATAATATTACATTCCATCACTAGAATGAGCCACTGTGCCTCTGTGTACACTAAGTACATTGTCCAGCGCCTGATTTATCAAGCAGCTCTTTAGTTACCAATCGGTAGCGACTGGACATGAAATGTAAGCCATACAGACCGTTATGTACTGTCAGTCAAAAAGAAGCCCTAACATTTCAGTTATTGTTTGCAGGCCCTATTCTATTTTAAAACAAGCAGATGATACATGACTTGCAGATCCAATTTACAGACTCCAGCATATTTTGTGTATAATTTATGTTGTTTTTAAGATATCTGACACAAAACAATGACTAAAATAAAATAACTACATCAAAAATCTTATTGCTGAAAATAAGAATTAATATTAAAATTATTATTGTTGTTATTATTAGTATTAATGTTATTGTTATTATTAGTAATAATGCCACTATTTAAATAACTTATTACAGAACCAATAACTCAAGTAGAACAATTTGGAGGGAAAAAAATGGTCAAACTAAATATAATCTATCACTAAAAAAAAACACTGTGAAAACATTGAATTGCACACACAAACTCGAGACTGGAGGAAGCAGAAGAGAGAGTTCAGAAATCCCATTCACTGACATCCATATCCATTATATATTTCAGACTTTGTTAATGTGCAGTTTGCCAAGGCTAATGCCACTCTGTTCCAATGAGAATATGTTTCCCATGAAGAAAACAAATCCCCTAAAAGTCTTCTCCTTAAGATAATCTGTACAGACAATGCCCTGTGGACTCATCAAAACAGACCACAACAGCATTTTATGCTTTATAAATAAAAACTATTAATATATTGAATAATTCAGGATCTGCTCGCGTTTACAATTATGGATGCCACAATTACGTAATCATTCAAAGCGGCAATTAATCGTTAAAAGTCCATTTATGTTATTCTGCACTCTTAAGATATGTTTTTTTATTTCTCCATGTTATCTTAAGGGTTTTTCCATTGTTTTAGTTTTAGTATAACATTATAATACCATTCATATTTGTACTTTTTCTATAATTTAAAGAAGAAACCAATCCGATGTATATTTGACATTTAAGGCTTAATACTATAGAAAAGCACTAAAGGTTTTTCAGTTAGAGTGTTTTCAGCTTGTTTATTTTCATATAACAATACGGCATGCAGTTGCATCAAACAATGGTATAAACATCATTCAATGTCAATTGTGATAATCGTAATTATTAATAATCGCAATTACAATTTCAAGGGAATAATCGACAATTATGATTTTTGTCATAATCGTGCAACCCTAATCTGCTGTACTTATGATACCTCCGTTGATAATGCTGCTGATGTCTCCGTTGACCAAACCCCCAGGACAGTTCTGCAGTTTGACCGCCACCGCCTCCAGACGAATTACTGCCTGCTCCAGACGCTCAACCAGTGTTTCCATGTCAACGGTCCTGGAGAAACAGAGCAAACTCTTGGCCTGTGCTAAATGGCCGTTATGGCCTATGAAAGCTGTTTGCTTTGTTGGAACTTCATGACCTGAGTACCAGTCTGTTCAATAAAACACTGTCTGCCCCCTGTAACGGTCAAACGACAGCACGTATCCCAGAGAAACTTGACAACAATAATTATGAGGAATGTTTTATTGACTTTCTTGGAGTCTGCCAGTGATACCAGTCACTGCCATCATAACATCTACTATCAAAAATATACAAATATTGTTATTACAATAATATTAATATATTATAATAAATGATAAAGTAGCTAATATTGGCTTTCTGCAAATCTAGCGCTCACACAGACACTGTGAGTATATGAAGGCGTGGAGAGTTCACTGGCAGCCATCCACATGACCACACCTCAATACTCATCTGCTGCCTAACAGGAATGTAACAGTCAATTCGGTTATGACAGCGTCAAGAGGAGGCCACAAACTGTGCTGTTGACAGTCCAAAATCAGCAGTTTATCCAACTATTTCATTACATAACATGTTTATTATCCCCATATTAAAACCCTTTGAAAAGAACTCAACCAGAATGCAGTACAAACCATAAATATTTCTGCTATCTTCACATGTTTCAGCCTCCATCTGAGCACCCGATCAGCAAATACAAATTCTGTTCTATATTTGAAATGTTTTAGACATTATTAGTCATTATTAATAAAAAAAAAACAACATAAAATCAGTCATTAGACCTGCTTCGTTCATCTTTCATTTCTGACCTTTAGTCATTAAAAACTATTCATTAAATCAAACTGACTTAAAGTGTGTGTGTGTGTGTGTGTGTGTGTATATATATGGACATCTGTAGCTCAACTTCTCAAGAAATTATGTAGGGACATTAATATAGATACTAATAATCTTTTCATGGGCTGTATGGAGGATATTCTGAAGAAATATGGTTTGTGCATCTACGTCATTTACATCACTTACCGTGTTTGAATAACCAGGGGTATAGAAATGTTTTATGAAGAGGGGGGACAAAATGTAATGACTATCTCCCAAAAAGGTGGGAGTTGCGACATCCTGGTGACAACTACTACTGAATTTCACCTTTGTTATTAACATTCCCTTGCAAAATTGTATCTGTATATAGATTATTTTGTACATGCATATTGTGGCTATCTTGTCTTTTGTGTCCACACATATTTGTATTACATTTTTTGCGTTAAAAGCATTAAAATCATTGATAGTAGTATTTACATTTTTTTATATTTTATATTATGTTTTTAAATTTTATAATATTTTTACATGCTTTACATAATTGATATTTTGTAATAAATAATACAAATGCACAAATGCTTTCTTGAAACAAAGCTCTGATATTTAGCAAATATGGTGATGGGACATACAGTATGCGACCCTGGACCACAAAACCAGTCATAAAGCAGTCAATATAATATTCAAAATTACGAAATATATTTATTAAAGGAATATTAATTGTTCTGAAATCTAGCCAATATACAAGCCCACATGGGGAGTAGGCTATGTCACCCTATTGATTTATAATAATATTAACATATAAGAATTGCTACTAGACAGCATCACTTGAAATGTAGCGCATGGCATGTCTAATAACAGAGCTAAAGTAACTAGCAGGCAGCAGACGCCTGCACGCGCTGATATGACAACTGACAGACCCTGCAATTAGTGAAAAGATAAGGCACCCTGCCCTCTGACACCAACACACCACTGCTGCAACCTAAAAATCGTGCTAATTCAAACCAAATTGCTGCCAGCACAGGCACAGCGAGTGCGCGTGTCTCCAAACACAAAAACGCGCACGTTTCCATGAGAACCTCCCACCCGCTCAGAGCGCGAGGCGCGACCCAAAACGTCCCGCTAACGACCTGGAAACATAACATGACAGAGACAAGAGTCATTCTCACCCAAATATTACCTCTGACAAGGGATCCGGGGTTTACTCTCACGTTTTCTTTAGAAAAAGCGAGATGTGTATCGGCTATGGCGGTCTGGTCCTGGCGTCCCCGGCGCTCTCCTGCTGTCACTCGACTGAGCCTTGGGCAGCCGCTTCCGGGACTTCCGTATTTGGGAAGGATGAATCCGAGAAAGGTTACATCAAGATGCCTAGATAGAGCAGTGAGACAGTTCGACTGAGAAGGTTTCTAAGGACATCTTGAATCTTGATGGTGCCACCTTGAATGACAGTAATATATACTGAAAGAATAGCAACCACCTATTGAGTAAATATGAAAATATGACACTGAATGCCACTAAATTAATTTCAGAAGGTGTTTTTCTATCTATATGTGAATGGTTTTATTACAAGTGTCATAAAATTCCTGGAAAAATACAAGGTTGGCATAATCTTTGAGCTTTTTTTAAATAATAAATGTTGAAGCAAATTATAAAAGGCATATTATTAGCATAACCATTATTAATAATATACTTTTGTGTGCCAAAAAGTCAGTATTCAAGCCACTTTTTTGTCATGTAAAAAAACACACACACACACACACACACACACACACATAAAAAACCTAAACCCTAAATATCACCATATTAGGTCAGATAGTAAAATATTTGTTTGTTTGTTTTTAATAGTGATTGTTTATGCTTGCTGTTTTCAAGGTGCAAGGATAAGTAAATATTTTAGTGTTTTACCTGTCACTAAATCAAAATTTTATAGAAAATATTAAATATCAAAAATATAATTGAATAGTAAAATATGAAAATACTAAATATCAAAATATTAATATAAATATTATTGAAACATAAATGTATTAAGCCAATATGAACACAAGGATAACAAACATTTGTAAGAACTTGTTACATGGTTTGAGCTAGATTACGTTTATCATCTCAAACATCCATATTTGTCAGAGAATACTACTGCACTATGGAACAAAATGTAAAAATAAATATATGCATACATAAACCGCATTGATGATCATTTTGTTACTTTTGTTTATTAGTTTATTCAATTTCCATTACCTATCGATTTGCTTCATTGCACTTTTGACACTACAACAGATTATGAAGTAATCTGCCTGTCAGCCGGTATCAGTGCCTTTATTCTGCATCAGTTCCCGGTGGCGTGTTCTTCCCGCGGTCCTGTGCTATCATGGCCGACGTTAGACAGGCATCCCTGGTGATGGTGTGGTGGAAAGTTTCCACCCCTGCTGTGTCACAGTGGTACTGAAACACGAGCTAGCATCAGGTTACACGGCGGGCAGAAATAGAACATCCTCGAGAAGTACCAAGTGCACAGAAAGGCCCTAAATAATTCACTGAGCCACTGCGGGTCTTCAATATGCAAAATGGCGTTGAAAGGAATACAGATGCTGGGTTGGTTTGGGTTTTAAGTACAGATAAAACATGCGTGAGGTTTATATTTAAATTTAGGATTGAGTTACATGGGATGTCAGACTGGATTGGAATTTAGGCCCGGTTTATGGTCATTACCCAAAGTGCTCTGTCCTGAACATTAGAAGACTGGGTACAACTAGGTCAACATGGTGGATCTCAGATCCATGACACAGCGATTTGGCTCAAACATTGCTCAATCTATCTATCTATCCCGTATGAGGTTCACAAACAACACGCATACACAAATTTGCTTATACCATCACCTGACTAGTCATATTAAATTATATTTAGTGATTCTGGCGACATGCGTTTACACAAACACATTCGTTATTCATCAGCCATCTGAAATCAACACGTAATCATGTGTTTATTCAACATGTCTCCCTTCTCTAGTTTAAACATGCAGGGTTCATTTGAATCGTTTTGCAATGGAGCAAAACAGAATACATTTCACAAATGAAGTAAACGGAACTATCGCTAAAGGAATATTTGCAGTTCAGTACAAATTAAGCTCAATCGACAGCACTTGTGGGATTTTGTTGATTACCACATTTATTCAGCCTTTTTTAACTCGCCTCTCATTTTCTTTCACAAAAAGAGTTTATAGTCATGCACTTACAATGGAAGTGAATGGGGCTCACTGTTTCAATGTGACAGCTACATGATGTAGAGAGGTTTTCAAGTTAACATGCTTTTAGAGAAGAAAAATCTGCTTAATCTTTTCCGCAGGAAGTTCCAATTTGTACAGCTTTGCCAAAGCCTCTAAAACTCAAACAACTGTAAAAATAAATAAATAAATAAAAAATAAATTTTGAACATCTTTACAGATCAAATAATACACAAGTTTTAACAGAAGAATTTATGTAAGTGCTTTTGAACACTATCCTCCAAAAATGGCCCTATTCAATTCCATTGTGTCTCACCATAAGCTTGATTTAAAAAAAAATAAAAGTTGCGTTATTGATTGATTGCAGTTTAACCAGAGGAAATAATGTATTTTCTTTTATTTTTTAAATGGAATCTTAAAATTTCAAATTTCTGCTTTTAAAAACTGGCCACATTTACTTTCACTGTTAGAAACTTTGTGTGTGTGTGTGTGTTAACAATGGGCAAAGTGTCGCAATCAACATTATGCCACAAATGCTGTCTGTTTTAACAGAAGAAATCATTGCAATTATAAAATTATAAGCTTTACATTTCTGCTTTAAATCCTCTATAACATTGGCCCATTCACTTCCATTGTAAGTGCCTCACCACAACCTTTTTTTGTGTGTGTGTGGGCGTGTCCAAATTAATTTTTGTGCTAATCGATATTAAAGGTCACAAAAACTGTTGATTGAGCTTAACTTGTAATGAACCCTGAATATTGCTCCACCGGCTCCATTATTAAGCAATGTCTGGACAGGCAGAGATGAGGTCAGTTAAATTTGTCACCTCACAAACCAGCATAAACAAAGTCATAAATAAGCATCTCGGTGTGTGGCGAGGACAAGTGACAGCCTGTGTGTTTATACTGTTGGCTTGCTGAGAATATCTGCTTCTTTTTCACGACACCATCAATGAGAAACACACAACAGCTTGTTCTTCGTCACTGCAGTGGTAAAGCTACCGCCTGTCGAAACAAAGACCATAAGAAACAAAACAGGAGCACTTTTAAGCCATTTAAATATTTTGCAATTCACCATATAATAAGTTTGAACCGGGAAGAATCAATGATGTAGCAATGACCTAGAATGTGTGCTTTTGAAATACAATGAATAAGTTACACAATATAACAATCCAAACCATGAGCACACCATCTAACAGATCCAAAAGCTGTATCCCAATGGAAACCGTGACAAAAATCAGGCCTGTGCAATGAACAAAGCATTTGAGGTTTAAATATAGAACCTTTTATTTCCATTTTGAGTAAATAGTGAAGAAGATCTGAAATAAGGCTTAAATACCTACAGAACGTTCGTATTTAAATAGTCATTAACGCTTGACATGCCCAAATCCAGTGACAATGAAAAAAGTCCTTTGTGTGTTGTTATTCTTCTTTTTTCATATTTTCCCTTGTAAGAAAGAGTTCAAGTATAAAAATTCTCAACAGTGTAAAATAGCCCATTTGATGCATATTTAAAGCAATAGAAGCACAGCATCCATCATCGACATTGACAATACATTCTAGTGTATGAAGCAGCATGTCCCTTAGGTTTCGCCAAGTCTTTTTTTTTTGTCCTTTCGCCAAGTCTTTTAAACAGTTCTGGATGACAAATGGAGATGCATGCCCAAAACAACAGGCCTGCAATAAAATAAATGTCATACGATAGGCATTACACTAGCTGATATTTAATGTTGTGTTCTAAAATTCCAAATGTATAAAGAAGAAAAAAAAAGAAGAATTGTACAGTGCACATACAGAATTGTATCTTAAGTCCTACACCAACATTTTTGGTTGAGTATGTTAATAATGCTACAGCTATGTCCTTTCGCCAAGTCTTTTAAACAGTTCTGGATATGACAAATGGAGATGCATGCCCAAAACAACAGGCCTGCAATAAAATAAATGTCATACGATAGGCATTACACTAGCTGATATTTAATGTTGTGTTCTAAAATTCCAAATGTATAAAGAAGAAAAAAAAGAAGAATTGTACAGTGCACATACAGAATTGTATCTTAAGTCCTACACCAACATTTTTGGTTGAGTATGTTAATAATGCTACAGCTAAGCCTACTCAATAACTTATAATAATATGCCATGAGATGAATACATTATATCCATACAGTACCACTTCCAAGTCAGTGATCTTAGAGCACAACATAAGTCAACTCAAAATAAATATCTTAAATAGCAGATGTCTTTAAATAGCATTACAAATGTAAGGCACACAAAGAACCCTCGTACGCACAGATTTGGATCCTTTCACTATAGTGCTGTTCTGTAAAGAGTTGCTCATTGAAATACATAGACCTTATTACCTGTGCTGGTGCTCAGACATATTTCTTAGTGAACATATAAAGACCAGGCCGATAGCGGTTCATTGGTATAGGGTAAAAAGCTTGCAGGAACCCCCCTCCCTTATCGCGGATCCTCATCCTGTTCCAGATAAAGATCCGTCGCTGATATCGGGAGGATGCACAGGTCTGTCCTCAAGCTTCTGGACCCTCTCTAGGAGGATAAGAGTTGACAGACCCGGAGCATGACCGAAGTCCAGGGATGAAACTGTGACAGCTCAATAAACGAGCACCAGTGATCTTTCCAGAGCAATCTGTCTGTGTGTGTGTGTGTGTGTCTCAGTGCCTGTTCCTTCCAACACAGCAATTGCTCCCCGATTCTAGTACTAGTACGGAGCAATGCCCCATGCTTTTTTCCCTACGTCGTCATCTTTGTGTATGCGTTTGCGTCCTCCCTCGCCCACAGACAGACATTAACACTTAAATTTTTGTGTAACTGTGTACATGTTAGTCCGTGTGTTTTGTAAGCATATAATACAATACGTCTCAGTCTTTTTGTCTTTTCGAGAGTGCCTTCAAATTGTTCGATGCCCATTGTGGGGGAGCAAAAGAAAATCTCTCCTGTTCCTGCACTTTGTTTTGTCCCCTAGCGGCCTGTTTGCTTTGCATAGGTCAGGAGGTCAATACAGGAGTCAGAGAAAGGGGGGACATTCAGCATCAGATAGATAAAAAAGGTAGTTCACAACACATAAAACATGCTAACACTGGATCTTTCTCCATTTCGCCACAGTTAGGTCTACTATCCCTGATTGGCAGAGTGTGTCGTTTCTAAATCGCTGAAAAATGCTCCATTTCCCTGATGATCAAAAAAAATGCACTTGAGAAGAAAACAGAACAAAAAGAGCCCTCAAAAATTAGAATAAATATAAAGGTAAGGGGCCCTAGAATCAAAACAATGTGGGGCATTTCCAAGAGTCCTTCGGAAAAACGGTCGCCTACATTAAATGACAGCATCGGGACTTAAGGTTTCGTCTACAACGCACCTATACCACAGTGATTAGTCGCTGCATACCTCTTTTCGCAATAAATATCCTACTCTAATATTAATTATAGTAATAAAGATAACATAATAATGATAATGATAATAGTAAAAAGCTAGATTCCGTCCTTTTCTGCGATCTTATTTTTGTTTGTTTTTTTTCTTTAATCACAGCAAGTTGGAAAGCAATGGAGTTCCCATCTCATTAATAATCTTTCTATCAATTACTATCCCCTTCCCGTATGCTCCTCATCTTCCTCCTCTTGCAATCAACCCACAACCAGCAACTATTTTCATCACCATCCTCTTCATTATCTAGTAGCAGTCGCTGGGCGTCGATTCCCTGCGCGTCTCCCGTCCGTCTCTTTGGTTGCTATTGCATCCGTTCGGCTTGCAGCTGCTGGGGCTGGTATTGACCGAAGGCCGCAGCTGCGGCTGCAGACCCCGGCGCGGCGGTGGCCAGTGGCTGCTGCATGGCGTAGCCATAGCCGGCGGTAGCTACGTAGCCGGTTGCGGCAGGAGAGGCAGCGTATGGGTACTGCTCATAGGCTGCGGCAGCCGCAGCGGTTGCGGCACTGGCATACTGTGCGTAGGCTGCACCTGTGTAGTCGATGTAAGGTGAGGACGCGGTGGTGGAGGTCGCCGCTGACTGGATGTGAGGGATGACCACACTGGGCTGCATGAAGGCCTGCGGGTACACGTAGTGAGTGGGGATCCTGTGAGAGACAAACACGACAGCATGTTAGCAATGCATTATGGACAAATGCAGAACCACAACCACAGCGCGGCCAAGCACCCCATTTCCACAATTCAGTAACACCAAGGAAATGCCTGCTAGTGATTATTAGAGATATAAGGTTGCCAAAATAGACATCTCTCTGTACAATTGTAATTTCCGTGCCATTAGCGGTATCAAATAATAACTGTCATCAGACAGGTTTTTCCCAAATTCACCCATGTGTCATTGGTTAAACAAGCGGACAAGAATGTGTTGGTTTGTGATTTTAATATCTATCAACTCAATACAGGTTTTTAAACTATAGTACCTTTTAAATGTTTTGTTAGCTAACAGCTTCGTCTTGTATTGTAGTTTAGCAAAATCATCTGCTGAAGTCTATTGCAGATATAGATACTCATATATGTGTGTATAAACTACAGTTGCAGACACACAGGCAACCTGCTCTCAAGAGTTCTTTGACCATTCCAATATGGCGGAAGGCTTACGTATAGTGGCCCATAGAAACAGCCACTAATAGGGCATCTACCTATACATATCTATGGTTGCTAAATTGGGCTGGTCGAGACATGTATTTTAATTTAAAACAAAAAAAAGACAAAAATAAAACTTTTGATAGTTAAAAAGCCAAGTGAACATTATTCCCATCAGCTATTGGTCAGATCCCCCGCCCCCAAGCTCATGTCATTGGCTGAGCCACTGTTGCTATGTCAGGCTGGTCGGGATTCTCAAACAAAGAGACCAATGTTTTGATAGCCCCTCATTGTTTACACTTTACAACATACAATTGTCTTAAAGTTGTCTGTACTCTAACTTGGGACTGGAGAAAATAATTTAACATCCTTTTAATACTTAAAATGCTAAGTTAACAGATCATCTGTGTGAATCATCGGTGTTAAAAGTCACATGTGTTCAACACCCCTGTGTCCATCCTATGAAATGGGGGAAGGCAGGACCCAGGAGAGGCAAAGAGGAGATGAGGGGAGCATTGTGAATATGTCAGGGCTACTTTGACAGCTGGACAGTTTTCAAAAAGGGACGTTGCTGGCTGTTTCCCCCTCCGCACTTAGACAATGAGCCTCAGGCTGGACAGCACACACAGAGGGGAGTTTTGATTAAATAAGCAATCAGGAACAATGAGCCCATTCTGCCTTTCATTACGTACCCCGTTGCACTTTCAGAGCGCTTTTCACATTTACTGTCTGCACTAAACAGACGGGTGAGAACTTTTTAAGTTAGTTCAGGGAAGACAGAATGCATTGAAATGCCTGACGCACTAAATATGATTTAATAAGGCAATACAACTATATTGTAAAAGACAGTGACATCTATGAGAATTTAGGGTTGGAGGATTCTCATGAAAAATTTAATTGAGTTTATAATGACATTTTACTTTAAAGAAACAGGGATCTGTGGCTGTTGGGAAGCAACATCTACTTTGACCTGCACAAATAAAATAGGAATTTCCACAATGAGGTTTATTAGATAAGATGGTGTTTATGACTAGAATTTGAGTTTGTTAAGATGGTTTGAAAAAGTGAGAGAATGGTTCTATCATGGCAACCCTATTTGTAGCACACCATTATAACAATCAAACCTCAACCCCTGACCACCCCCAAAATCAAACTCCAAAACCTCTGCCCCAAATTAAAGAAAATAAGCATACCACAGGCGTCAAGAAAAAAAAGGGCAACAGTATGTATTACCAACATCAACTCAAAACACACAACCACTCACATAATGCCATAAATGAGAGGAATGAAACAAAACCTTCCTTTTTCTGACTCAGGTCAAAGGGCAAAGATGCTCCTATGAAATCTTTCATAGATGCCTTGCCAGCCTGAGGTGACAGCAGGGATTGTGTTAATATAGACTACCATAAGAGTCAAACACAGAGAAAATACACTCAGCTTCAAACATTGAGAAGTTCACATTCAACCTGCACAGACATCACAACAAAAATATCACCACACACACACACACACAAGGTTCACATTGTGAACAGACATCTCACAGACATTCATTCTGTGATTTACATATGTATCATCAGTGTGAGAAATTTAAATGAACAAATTATTGGTAAGCAACTTAAAAATGATCAATTAAGAGACAATATTTGCCCTGGATCTTATGAGCATTTATTTCTATTTTTATGGGGGCACAGTTTCAATTGAATAAATTAATATAGCATTAGTAATTAAAATTAATTAGATATATGAGAATGTTACCAATCAAATTTTAAAAAATCAATCAATTTTAAGATTGCACCAAAATAGGTCTACAAAATATAGAGTTTGTCCATGCAAAAGTCACAATGGGTAGTTGTTAGGGCATTGCTATGCGGTTTGCTAAAGTACTGTGGCTGGTCACTAAGATGTTTTTGACTCTAGATTGTATAAAGAATAGCTTAAGCAGTAAAGTTATAATAAACAAATAAATGCAATAAACCTTCTAGCACTTAATGGATGTAGCTAAGCACATCTTTAAAAAAAATTAAGTTAAATGTAATACTCTTGCTCAGGGCATGTCTATCACAACATGGTCTAATATTAGGTTGGTCTGTTAGTTGTTAGTACATTGGGATTCATACCACCGAACACGCTGTCTAAAAGCAGTACCAAGTTACAAAGATATGACAGAAACCTTGCGCAACCACTTTTGAGTTAAATAAAATGCAGCTGACTCAAGACCACAATCAGTGCAGCTCTTTTAGTGTGAGTGACAGGGAGGGCTGGACGCTATTTTCTGCTTCCTCGGTCATTCCACACTAGAGTGCTGTTTTCTAAATGCAAGAAGTTTTTACCTTCTACATCTTTATCGGTTCGTCTTGTGAGCCCTTAGGAAAATCTACCCATCTGATCAGCCTTTTTTGTCACATGTCTATGAGCCCAAATAATCAATGATTTATACAAAGAACCTACTCCCATTGAAAACCAACTATCAGGTTTTTTTCAAATAGAGATTAAAATAAATGCACATAAATGTATCCATCTAGAGCACTGCAGGCCAGGAACCTTGAGGTTTGTGTCTAAATAAAGGTCACTTTCAGACTTGAGTTTCACAGATCTAGAAGACACCTGTTGTCATCTGTGAAGATCTCAGCTGTGCAACTAAGATCAGGGAGAAGAGAACTAGACTTACATATTCTACACAATTTGGACAAATTCGCCTGCATGACCTGGTTAGGCTGTTTTTAAACACCATGTGTGATAATGGCCGATTTAACGCTGAGCTCATGAGAAACTCTAAAAAGAAATTTGCAGAACAGGCATGACTTTGCAAATTTCAAACCTGACCCATTTATTACACAGTTCCAATTTGACTACCAACACCGTTTGGCCCCTGAGCAACCTTTTCCAACCGCTTCAAGGTCAAAGAATGATGCCACTGTTCATTTGACACGCAGCTTCCTGACAACACTGTCAAAAAATGCCTTAACACAATGCACTGGTGCCATCTCAGCGGCAATGTGGCACATGTTGGGCCTTGTTGAGTTTATCTCAAAACTAAATGTCAGGAGCGGCCCAACCCCCCAAGCCGAGAACGAGTTTGTGACAGTGACCGAAGCCAGAGAGAGATATATAGGGAGAAAGACAGTGTTAAAGAGCGAGAGAAAGATTCATGCGACTGCAGTGTCAGCACTACAGCCTTTGTGCAAAACAATGGTGAAGCTTGTTTTCCTTAACACCGCACGGGGCCATGTGACGAAGGCTCGCTCAGGGGGCTGTGGGCATCCAGACATATGTTTGTCACAACAGAGGGCTCACAACACTGCAAACACATGCATGCATATCACAAAGACACACACTCACCCACACGTATACGCACACACTGTGGAATCCTCCACAGATTAAACGATGACACTGAACGCCTGCCAGTTTTTTAATATGCCTGCTGATCTTACAGTAAATTGTCAAGTTGCCTCTGTAAACTGTTCTTTCTTTGTCTTTCTGTCCTTGACATTATATACGCTACTGTTCGAAAGTTAAGGGTCGGTAAAATTTATAAATTAATAAGAAATTAATACTTTTTTCAGCAGGGATGCATTCAAATTTTTTTTTTTAAATCACAAATGTGAGTAAATACGTTTATAATGTCGCAAAAGATTTTGATTTCAAATGTTTACTTTGTTTTACTTTCTATTCAAAGAATCCTTAAAATATACATACCATGGTTTTTTACAAAAATACTAAGCAGCACAACTATTTTCAACATGAATAATAATAAATGTTTCCTGAGCAGCTAATCAGCATATTAGAATGATTTCTGAAGGATCGTGTGACACTGAAGACTGAAGTAATGGATGCTGAAAATTCAAATAATAAAATATAATAAAAAGAAAACAGTTAGTTTAAAATAATAAATACAGTGATATTATGAAATTTGGTCAAATAAATGCAGCCTTGGTGACCTTAAGAGACCTCTATCAAAACACAAAAAATGACCAACCTCAAACTTCTGAACAGCAAACTTACACGAGCAGGTAGTCAGGACAGTTAAAAAAAATAATAAACCCATAAAAAAATTCTATCATCATTTACTCACCCTCATGTAATTCCATACCTGTATTTTCTTTTCCGAGACATAAAATAAGATGCGAGATCCGAGCTGTTCATTTCCATATAGTAAATAAATATACATGGTGATTTTTAATACCCAGCTCCAAAAAAGGCAAAAGCAGCACTATAAAAATGACAAAACTGACTTATACTCTATACTTCAAATCTTCAGAACCTATTCAATAATTCTGTGTGAGGAACAGACCAGAATTTAAATTATACACCGAAAAGACACAAAAGATCCCATTGTATTTGGCGTCAATGCTTAAATATGCCAGTTTTGCAGTTCACTTTTAGCAAATAGCTACTTAAAGGGTTAGTTCACCCCAAAATGAAAATTCTGTCATTAATTACTCACCCTCATGTCGTTTCAAACCCGTAAGACCTTCGCTCATCTTCGGAACTCAAATTAAGATATTTTTGATGAAATGTAAGAGCTCTCAGACCCTGCATAGACAGCAATGCAACTGTAATGTTCCCAGGTCCAGAAACGTAGTAAGGACATCGGTAAAACAGTCCATGTGACATCAGTGGCTCAACTTCAGTTTTGCGAAGCTACGAGAATACTTTGAGCACAAAGAAAACAAAAATAACAAATTTATTTAACAATTCTCCCCCCCCCCCCCATCAGCGTTGTTTACACTTGTTTACACTTCCCCACACCAGGGGAAAGCGTGCGTATGTGTTGTGATACTCTAAAATGGCGGAAGACGTAACTCGGGTGAGAAGAATTGTTGAATAAATTATGGTATTTTTGTTTTCTTTGCGCTCAAAAAGTATTCTCGCAGCTTTGCAAAACTGAAGTTGAGCCACCGATGTCCTTACAACGTTTCTGGACCTGGGAACATTACAGTTGCATTGCTGTCTATGCAGGGTCTGAGAGCTCTCACATTTCATCAAACATGACATGAGGGTGAGTAATTAACGACAGAATTTTCATTTTTGGGTGAACTATCCCTTTTAAATGTCTGTCTCTTCATCAAACAAAGCCATCGTATGGCTTCAAAAGACTTGGAATATAGCGCAATCGTTGTGATGCTTTTATAGCACTTGGAGCTTGGCAATGTAAAAATGATCCACTTTTGCTGTATGGAAAAGAACACCTCAGACATGCTGTTTTCAATCTCTTTTTGCATTTTACTGATGAAAAAATATACAGGAACAATAAGTGGCTGAGTAAATTTGTATATTTTTTATTTGGGTAAACTACCCCTTTAAACGTTCGGGTTGGTTTCGTTTTCCTACAGAAATGGTCAACAGGGAATTTACAAGGAGATCATCACTGAAAGAGAAACGGCAGGACTCTAGAGACTCTGGATCCACTGCAGGATGCCTTATAGGGCTAGAGTAAAGAGACGACAGAGGAGAGACAGAGAGATAGAGAGAGAGCTGGAAAAGGAGGAGAAATGAACAGACACAATGGAGATGGGAGAGAACGGTAAAGGGTGAGCATGTGTCAGTCTCTGTGTTGTGAGTGTGACAGGACTCCCAATCAGTGAGCAAAATAAAACCGCAACGTGCAAGTTTGTAGTCGGGCTGTTGGGTTGGCGTGAAGAGGGATCAACAACGGCACACAAAACAAAATGGCACTCACTCCAATAACAAGACACCAGAAAACACAAAAAAGTGAAAAGTAAATAAAATAATAAATAAATAAATAAATGATCAAAAACACAAGCGCACACAATAAAAATGTGAAGAAATTAAAAGGAAGCAAAGTAAAAATCACACTTTGCTCCGTGGCAAAGTTGTCACTCCTCCACAACACGGAAATTCAGCACCCCAAAACCAGCCTTTTTTTCCATTAAATTAAAAAAAGCACACAATTAAGCTATCAACACCACTTCATAACGGTAAAAAGGCACACACAGCTCTATGTACTATTAAAAGTGAAAGTCCAAACCAAAATAAAACCAACATACATGCATCTGTAATCACCATTTTCGAGCTTGTTTGTGTGTGTTTGAGTCTACAGGTACTGTAGCTACAGATCTGCACAAAGCTCTCAGAGCTATTCCTCAAACCACCAGTTATCTTAACCCAAATCGAGCCTGTCGGACCAGAGAAAGATAGACAACATTGAGTCAGGCTATAGTGTCCAGTGTAAAAGATCTTCTTACTCACACACACACACACACACACACACACACACACACACACACTACATATCTCTATAAATATCAAAATATAATATAT
>NW_015505328.1:1078079-1092019 GCF_001515645.1 Sinocyclocheilus grahami | reverse complement strand
CACACACACACACACACACACACACACACACACACACACACACTCAACATCAATCTAATTATATCAAAATATTAAATAAGCTTCAGTAAATATGAATAAGCACTGTCACGCCTTCCCTATTATCAATGTATAAAAATTAATTTGTTCATGACACCTCTGTGAGTTCATAATCTGGTCCTAAAACTGGTTTGATGTTTAAAACTACCACTGAACACATACATAATATATATTTGCTGTTACTCACCCATATGGTCTTTGGATGAAAGCAGGGTGAATCTGAGGGACACCGAAGGTAAAACCTGCACACAAAAGAATTAAATAGCAAATTAACAAGGCTTTGAGCATTTTTGCAAAATTACTAAACTTACAATCCCAACTAAACCTGCTAAAGATGTCTGTAGATTAAATTAAACATTGGTGGAACTACTGTTTTGTGGAAGTTTGCCAAGTCAATGGGACTGTATACATTAAGTACAATAGCTTACAGTTAATCACATCATTACATCTCTATTCTCCTTTACAGTCACTGTTTACCATTAATTAAGACCTGAAAACCTTAGGTAAACATCAGCGCATGTACAAACAAAGAAACTACAGAACTGAAAAATGCCTATGCTTTTGTTGGAACATAAATATATCTGCGCTTTGTCAGTCACACCTTGTAGGGTTTATTGGGAGTCATTGTGTCAATAAAAGAGTGATGCAGTTGGTAACAAATGGCTTCTTCTCATGAATATTATCTTTATGCCTTTACTCTTCATAGCAACACATAGAAGCCTCACCTGGCTGCATCACCCGTGGCTTGGCTCCGAGATAAGCCAGGTTAACATTGGCTTTCCTGCCGTCGATTATGGGGTTGGGGTCCTTACAGGCTCTGTCCGCAGCAGAGCGGTCTGCCATAGTCACCTAGTTTGAAACAGAACAAACAGAGAAGTGTGGTGCATGAGAGATTCACATTAAAGCAACAAATGATCTAAAAACTAAAGGGATATGCTCATTATGCTAACATAAATACAAAAACAAGCTTCCATGGCCCTATTTGGTACTGAATAGCCAGAGAAAGCCATTGCAGACTTCACTTAATTACTTTAAACAAACCCTTGTGACCTCTGCCCCAAATGAGGCTTTAAACACAAGATGGTGTGTGTTATTTAGTGTTTATTTATTTTTAAAGATGTCTGGCTAACAAAATCATTAAAGACAGAGGTCACTAAAGGCTTTCTACGCCTTATTTTGGATATCTTCGTGAAGCAGGCAACAGGTTTGTTGTGAAATCCACTAGGGTCCTTTAACTTCTGCTGTGTGGACTTGTCAAAACTTTATAAGTCGGCTTGTTTACTCAGTCGCTGAGGAACTCTTATCAGAGTGCTTCTAGTCAAACTCGACAGCTGAGCCAACAAGGGCCCGTTTTAGACTTCAATTGTGCACTTTGTTCAGTCAGGAATTATTCATATTCTAACCATTAACATTCAGCTTGAATTTATACTTCGAATATTTTAGATTTAAAGGGGCCGCCGCCGTTCAATCAAAAATGATGGTGCTCCAAACTTGTATGACTTTCTTAGGATAAAAAGGAGATTTCAGGGTCTCAGTCACAATTCACTTTCATTATATCAGGGTGGGTTTTTTTTATTACATAAAATGAAAGTGAATGGGGACTGGGTTATTCAAGTTTCGTGTTCGCCACAACAACATGGGGGTAAGTAAATGAGTGGGGTGAACCGTAACTGAAGCTACACCGGTTTCAATATCAGTCTGTAAAATAAATGCATGCAGGTAGAATAATAAAATGTTAAAAGTTTAAAACGTTTAGCGGCCACTTACTAAAGAAATAAAAGTATTTGAGCAAGCACTGATTACAAAACAACTAGTGAGTTGCCATTTAAATGTGTTGTGTCACGCTGTCACACAGCCGTGGCGCAAAATGTTTGTCAAAGTTTACGTTTGACAGTCATGGTGAGAATACTTACAAATCCATAACCCCTGGACTTTCCAGTCTGTCTGTCGGTAATCACCACCGCTTCTTCTATTTCGCCAAACACTTCAAAATATTTCCTTAGACTGGAATCCGTCGTATGATACGGAAGACCACCGACAAATATCTTGGTATAAGTGGTGTCCTTTTGGGTGCTATGCATCCTCACAAAAAATGCTCAAGTGCAAAAAAATAAAAAAGGGAAAGACGATAGTGCAATTTAGGACTGATAATGACCGTAAGACTCCTCTAATATTCCGTTAAAATATTCACTAGAAGTTACAAGAAGCGATTGCTGAGAAATATAAAACGCACGCGCGCAGATGGGTTTAATGTCAGAGGTAGATTAATGTGGAGCGGATTGAGCCAAGGATCATCAGGTGGGTCGAACTCCTCTTCCAAACTGACGTGACTTCTAAAAAGTGCGTGTGACCCATTCCTAAAAGCACCCGGTTAAACCACACCCAGATCACTTTGAGGGCGGTACGAGCACGCTTGACCCCACGCCCACTACACGCGCTTGAACAACAGCTGGACGGCGCACAACGGGCGTCTGTGTGCCTTTGTTCAAGAACTGTAGACATTTCATACAGTTGTTGTTTCAGTAAATGCATGTACATTTGTGTGTGACGGGAAAAATACTCCAAACGCCACGCTTTTCTAACAGTAACCTTGCTTTAAAAGCCAGATTAAACCAACCATATGGTTTTAGGTTTAAACGGGTCTCCCAGCCTTGCCAAGCTTGTAAGCAAGCTGTTCTCCCAACCAAACCAGCTGAAAAATGCCCTAAAACTCTTTAAGACCATCTGAATACTGTCTGAAAACCCTATGAAACCAGCCTACAGACCAGAATGGAAGACAAACAAACTGTGCTCGGTTAAACCAGCTTATGCTTGTTTAAGTTGTTTTCCCCAGCAGGAAACATTGGCAGTTTTGAGATCTAACAAAAATATGGCTTCAGGCAAAAACTAAGCATGACAGCGCCAGATCTGTTACAAATAGGCTAAACTTAATTGCTCAATTCAAAAAGGCAATGGCTGTAATGGCTGACACAAATTGGGTTAACACTGCACTCCATATGACCCAGTGCATAAGAAAATAACAAAAGAATGACTAACTAAATTTTATGAAAAATGAAACCATTTGTCATTTTTTAAATTCTGAATATATATATATGTTGTATGTATGTAAAATATATCAATGTATTTAGGATTTAAAATGTATTTTGTCCTGTAAAATGTATTTTGGCTCCTTCAGGGCATAGTGTTGCTGACACTAACCCCGCGCCAGCTTGATATGAATATAGCATTTTAACTCGCTAACATATAGCTTTTTATGTCAAAATGGCAAACCGACAATATGGCTGAATCAAAAAATCAGTATGGCCCATGGAATGGAATGCGATTTCATGAACTTAGAGCAAAGTATTTAAAATGTTGCAAAATGTTGCTAACAAAAACAAAACGTTTCCAACACACACCTTTCACACTTGGTCACTAATAGACATAGCTATCTGTAGATAAGCACAGAAGCAAACCCAGCATATCTTATCAGGCTGATCTTGTCCGTTGGGACAACTTGGCAGGTGGTGGGTAAGAGAGTTAAAAGAGTTCTTCAGGTGAGGAACTGGAGAATGGACGCGTTTCAAATGCTGTTTCATTGAAACTAAAAACAGAGTGAGCGTCTGGGCATGTTTCCTGCGTCCCTCAATGAGTATTTGCAGCATAAAGGCACTCATTTTGCGTTGTCAACACCTTTCATTTCTTTTCACACTTCTTTGTGCATTTCTGATTACCATTTTTATCAATATAAAACATTTAATATTGTATTTTGTTACATTTTTCTATTTTGTGTTCAGTCATTTCAGCATCTTTAATAACTTTTTTGTAACATGAATTTGTAGAAATATGCATAAGTCTCTACTTCATACTTCAGGACACCACTGCTATTTATTGCAACATCAAATTAAAATCAGTTCATAATTAATTAAAAGTATAGTATAGCATTCTAACATTTCTTTGAACTATGTGAAAGGCACATCTTTGCAACAATTACAACTGCTAATGTCATACCATCCCAATCTCCTTTAGGACAAAAAGAACAGACGGTTTTCTAGGTCTCCATATAATTGGGAGGAACGTGATATGTCACCAGGTAAATTATTAAACTGCCTTCTCATTTAGACCATACAACTTCCAAAGCACTCGGGTGATGGAGTTTTTGTGGAAGCTTGCAACCCGAGAACTAGCCTGTGTGGTGTGACCCGCCAAGCCATGTGGAGATCCTGACACCCGTGGATGGATAATTGAGGCTTTATATAAAAAATGTTAGGTAGGAACTCGATCGAGAGCATCCATGAATCAACTAATTTATTCATGCCGGGCCACAAGCTCATTAAGCTGCGAGTGGAGGCGCAGTGAGGGAGATGGCTTTGTGTTTCAGCACAGTTACAAAAGGAGGCCTATCTTCTTTCAGGAGCTGTCTACGCTTACAAGACATTGACTTGATTTTTTTTTCTGTAGGCTACAGTTTTATGGGCACCCACTGCATAACTTAATTGGCAATCAATTTCATAAACTTTCCAATGAAAGAAATAGTCTGAGTTCAATTGATGATGATTACCACCAAAATAATTTTGACTAATGCCTTTTTTTTTCTTTAAAATAAAAAGCAAAAATCAAAGGTTCTGCAATGTATTTACAATAGAAGTCAAAGGGCCCAATTTTAAGGATTTGAAAGCAGAAATGTGAAGCTCATAATTTTATAGAACAACTTACATTCATTTTTATGTTAAAACTTTGAACTGTAAAGTTGGGATTGTCATTTTTACAGTTGTTTTTATTAGTTTTACATTATTTGATTAGGTTTTTTTTTCAAATATGTCTAAATAGGTTTTTATTCATATTTATTTCAGTTTTAGTTTAGTTATTTTAGTACATTAAGTTAAATAAGAAATGTTGCCTTGGAAACTAGCTGAAATAAAACAAGTTTAAGTTTTAAAATTTTTTTTCAGTTAACTTTCAAGTAATGAAAATATTTTAATAGTTTAGGTTTACTATAATAACCCTGATCTTTAAAATAAAAAGCAAAAATCAAAGGTTCTGCAATGTATTTACAATAGAAGTCAAAGGGCCCAATTTCAAGGATTTGAAAGCAGAAATGTGAAGCTCATAATTTTATAGAACAACTTACATTCATTTTTATGTTAAAACTTTGAACTGTAAAGTTGGGATTGTCATTTTTACAGTTGTTTTTATTAGTTTTACATTATTTGATTAGGTTTTTTTTTCAAATATGTCTAAATAGGTTTTTATTCATATTTATTTCAGTTTTAGTTTAGTTATTTTAGTACATTAAGTTAAATAAGAAATGTTGCCTTGGAAACTAGCTGAAATAAAACAAGTTTAAGTTTTAAAATTTTATTTCAGTTAACATTCAAGTAATGAAAATATTTTAATAGTTTAGGTTTACTATAATAACCCTGATTAACACACATATTATTTACGTCTTGTGGTTATACTATTGAAACATTAACATTTATTGATTGAAACTTATTCTTGAACCCAGAATATTCCATAAAGTTAATGGATAAAACCTGTCTTGTTAGTTCTTCTCCTTTTCAAGTTGGGCTTACACAGAGGGAATGGTTTATAATAGACCTAACGCTATTTTGTAGGGCAAATGAAAAGAACGAGAGATTTTGGAGAGCCCTCAACACAATCCACCTGTCAAACACAGTCCCTCACTCATACAAACACACATTTACGGCCTTCAGAGGTCACTGGTTCTAGCGAACAGCTGAACGGCTTTGAAAGCCACACATACAAGTCATAAAAGGTTAGGGTTGAAAACTCTATAACCGTATGCTTCATTTATTTGGACAAAGTCAGGTGAAATCTAGTTGTGCGGTACATATGTTTTAATGTTTGGGTCTGTGAGGCTAATTTTCATATGGTATCATAAAATCCTGTATGACAAGAGCCAGCTTGAATGGTGAGGCATTACTGCATTGATAGAGGGGGCATTTTCAAGTGTAACAGGTGGGACCTGTCGGAATGTCAGTGCAGGCAGACAAATCACTGGCAGCTGTAACAGCCCACACACACACACACTCTCAAAAGATGACAACACGTTTTTTAAAAGCATCTAGTTTTATATAATTAGCTAATTGCAAGAGGTCTAGTTTCTTAGCATAGTTACACCATCATAATTACAAAGAGACATACTAACATGCAAGGAAAACACCATAGAGCCATCTCGGATTTCCACTGTCCCCAAGACAAAACAATTCCGTTTCAGCCCAACTACATTAGCTAAGTAGCGCCACCTTGTGGACAGCCATTTCCCTTCAGTGGAAGGTACACAATAGCAACTGAGTGTTTAAAAGAATATATTGATTTTTAGACAAAATATCTCACAGATTATTGTAATAATTGATTGCATATAAAAGTAGTTTACATGATAAACTGTACATAAAAGTTTGGGGTTAGTAAGAAATTAATACTTTCATTAAGCATGGATGCATTACATTGATTTAAAATTACACTGTATAGATATTTATAATGTTATAAAAGATTTCTATTTCAAGTAAATTATGTTCTTTCGAACTCTCTATTCGTCTAAAAATCCTAGGGAAAATGTATCATGACTTCCACAAAAAGATTAAGCAGAACAACTGTTTTCAACGTGGATAATAATAGGACATGATACTTCAGCAAAAAAATAAAATATTAATTCAGCATATTAGAATGATTTCTGAAGGATTTGTGTGATTATGTGACACTGAAGATTTGAGTAATGGCTACTAAAAATTCAGTTTTGTCATCACAGGAATAAATTACGCTTTAAAATATGAAAGAATAAGACAGAAACAGTTATTTAAAATGATTATTTGTAATTATATGTTTACAATATTTTACTGTATTTTTGATCAAATAAATGCAGCCTTGGTGAGTACAAGAGACTCTTATACAAAAAACAATTAAAAATCTTACTGGCCCCAAACTTTTGAGAAAGAATAATGTTCTTAAAATTCAAGTATGAAAGATATCTCATTGGCAACTTGCATATAGTATATATCATGCTGAATTGTTAACCCTTCAAATCATTGTTCTGCTACCTACATAATGACTGCATCAACCTGTTTACACTTATTAGGCACATACGTCCATGATAATGTAAAACCCAAAGTCAGAATTTGATCTGAGCCATACCCTGCATTAAAATAAACAAGATTAATCAAGTGAATAACATGTAAAGTGCATGTGCAACTCTAAGAATGTACATTAGGAAACATCACTAGATCAAGCTGCTTCTGTATGTATGGAGGCAGGTTATCCTGCATGTGTCATTCTGAAACACACATAAGCAGCAGGTTTAAAATCCCTCATCTGTGTCTTCAGTCTGTTGGAAGGTGGAGTCATTTTCCAGTTCTGGGGAATCATTAAGTCTTTGGTCCTCAGACTCTCCATTGACTGGCTCCATTGATTGCAGCTGTTTGGTTCTGGTTGGGACAGGAAGCTGTTCGGAATGGAGCAGTTCCAAGGGGTCGAGTTCCCCGTCTGCGGTCACTGGGGCAGCGAAACTCGGCCGTGCTGATTTAATCCTCAACCTGCGTTTCAGGTCTTCCTCCTTCTCCTAAAACAGATGTTTTAACCATATTTCATATAAAATACTAATGCTAATTCAATCTAACTGCACAAAAAAAAGTGCAAAAACTCCATCAAATAAGATTTTTTTAATTAAGAGATTTGAAATGCATTAAAACTGAATGAATGATCAATGTCATTTGGTTCTGCTTCACCTTTCTCCTCTCCTCCACCTGTCTCATCTTCATCTCAATGTCTTCCTTTCTGGTGACTTCTTGTTCTTTGTGAATTTTCAGTGACTCTAGCCGAGCAGGAGGTCTACTCTTTGGCTTCTCAGCATCATCCATCTAACAGACATTATAAATGTTTGTCCCAGAGGAACAGAAATGATCACGTATACACACACACACACAATATGAAAGTTAAGTTACAGATACTTTTCAAAGAATAGTCAACTGAACGTTTGAGTGGATTAAAGACTAAGTAAACACCAAAAAGTGTGATCAGGACCCCAACAAAATATGAGTAAGTCTTGTATCAAGGGGTTTATTTTGGAATTATTATTGGCCAAACATATGATCACACATATTGCAATGCAACTTACTAAATAAGTAAATAAATATAGCCTACATTATACACTACTAGTAAAAAGTTTTTGAACAGTAAGATTCTTCATGTTTTTTTAAGAAGTCTCTTCCAAGCCTGCAGTTATTTGATCCAAAATACAGCAAAAACAGTAATATTGCAAAATATGTTTACTATTTAAAATAACTTTTTAATTTTAATAGATTTTAAAATGTAATTTATTCTTGTGATCAAGTCTAAATTTTCAGCATCATTACTTCAGTCTTCAGTGTCACATGATCCTTCATAAATCATTCTAATATGCTGATTTGCTGCTCAAGAAACATTTATTATTATTTGATCTGAGCCATACCCTGCATTAAAATAAACAAGATTAATCAAGTGAATAACATGTAAAGTGCATGTGCAACTCTAAGAATGTACATTAGGAAACATCACTAGATCAAGCTGCTTCTGTATGTATGGAGGCAGGTTATCCTGCATGTGTCATTCTGAAACACACATAAGCAGCAGGTTTAAAATCCCTCATCTGTGTCTTCAGTCTGTTGGAAGGTGGAGTCATTTTCCAGTTCTGGGGAATCATTAAGTCTTTGGTCCTCAGACTCTCCATTGACTGGCTCCATTGATTGCAGCTGTTTGGTTCTGGTTGGGACAGGAAGCTGTTCGGAATGGAGCAGTTCCAAGGGGTCGAGTTCCCCGTCTGCGGTCACTGGGGCAGCGAAACTCGGCCGTGCTGATTTAATCCTCAACCTGCGTTTCAGGTCTTCCTCCTTCTCCTAAAACAGATGTTTTAACCATATTTCATATAAAATACTAATGCTAATTCAATCTAACTGCACAAAAAAAAGTGCAAAAACTCCATCAAATAAGATTTTTTTAATTAAGAGATTTGAAATGCATTAAAACTGAATGAATGATCAATGTCATTTGGTTCTGCTTCACCTTTCTCCTCTCCTCCACCTGTCTCATCTTCATCTCAATGTCTTCCTTTCTGGTGACTTCTTGTTCTTTGTGAATTTTCAGTGACTCTAGCCGAGCAGGAGGTCTACTCTTTGGCTTCTCAGCATCATCCATCTAACAGACATTATAAATGTTTGTCCCAGAGGAACAGAAATGATCACGTATACACACACACACACAATATGAAAGTTAAGTTACAGATACTTTTCAAAGAATAGTCAACTGAACGTTTGAGTGGATTAAAGACTAAGTAAACACCAAAAAGTGTGATCAGGACCCCAACAAAATATGAGTAAGTCTTGTATCAAGGGGTTTATTTTGGAATTATTATTGGCCAAACATATGATCACACATATTGCAATGCAACTTACTAAATAAGTAAATAAATATAGCCTACATTATACACTACTAGTAAAAAGTTTTTGAACAGTAAGATTCTTCATGTTTTTTTAAGAAGTCTCTTCCAAGCCTGCAGTTATTTGATCCAAAATACAGCAAAAACAGTAATATTGCAAAATATGTTTACTATTTAAAATAACTTTTTAATTTTAATAGATTTTAAAATGTAATTTATTCTTGTGATCAAGTCTAAATTTTCAGCATCATTACTTCAGTCTTCAGTGTCACATGATCCTTCATAAATCATTCTAATATGCTGATTTGCTGCTCAAGAAACATTTATTATTATTATCATCATCATCATCAATATTTAAAACAGTTGAGTACAATTTTTTCAGGATTCTTTGATGAATAGACAGATCCAAAGATTTTTTGTAACATTATACGCTATACCATTCAAAAGCTTGGAGTCAGTATAATATTTTTCTTGGGAGGAGGGGGTTATAGGAATTAATACTTTTTAGCAAGGATGCTTTAAATTGATCGAAAGTGATGACACTTATAATGTGAAGACATTTATAATGTTACTAAAGATTTATATTTTAGATAAGTGCTGTTCTTCTTTCTATTCATCAAAGAAACCTGAAAAAAATTATACTCAGCTGTTTTTAACCATAATAATAATAATAATAATAACAAATGTTTTTTGAGCAGCAAATCAGAATGATTTCTGAAGGATCGTGTGACTGGAGTAATGATGCTAAAAATTCAGATTTGAAATCACGGGAATAAATTACACTAAAATATATTCGAATAGAAAACAGTTATTTTGAATAGTAAAAATATTTCAAAACTTTACTGTTTTTGCTGTACTTTGGATCAAATAAATGCAGGCTTGGTGAGCAGAAGAGACTCCTTTAAAAAGCATTAAAAATCTTACCGTTCAAAAACTTTTGACTGGTAGTGTATATAGACCTTAAGCAGGTTAGACGCCATATTGAATTGAATGAGGCTGTGAGGAATAGACCTAGTTCTTAGTGGCATACACTGCATGAACATCCTAGATCATGTCATTTTCATTTTCTTTTTTTTCAGAAAGACTGAACAATCAGTATGTTGATAAACAAGAGTACAATCCACTGAAAGCACTGTACAGCCTCATCTTCATTCCTGCCAAAAATTTAATATGGTGCTTTTTTATTATTAAGTTATTTTTATTCTTTGCTTTTTTTTTATTCAGTTATTTTTATTTAATAAAATGTATTTTTAAAAATAAATTATTTTATTATGTGAGAAAAATAAGACATGGAACTAGTACAAGAGATTGGGACAACAGTCATATATACAGTTTAGAGCTCATTACACAAAAATATTCGAGTCTTATAATAATAAAGACTATTCTAGTAATGAATACAGGCATGTATGAAATTCTTATTCACTGTATAAGAACTCAATTTTGGACATTTCCACAACACAACGCAATGTGTAATTGAAAATACAGGTGAACCGTCTATGAACAATCAATATGTACAATTCCTTTTCTTGGAGTGTTGATTTTTAATGTGAGAAAAGGCAATATTTGAGAAATCATAACACTTTTATATTTTAACATTGACAACAGCCCTCACCGTGATGTTGTAGGCTTCCCCACTTCCTCCCTGTCTTGGTTGAGCTGGAATGATTCCCTGAACAAGCAGCTGCTCCAGGATCTCACTGGACTCGGGCCTCTCTTCACTTTGCTGGGCCAGTCCAGGACTCTGGGCTAGATTTCACACAATGTGTAGGTCAAAATAATGAATATACTAAGTTAATTTCCTACATTCTATTTTATATTGTTATTCCATTTCAGCTTTCCTATATCTCTGAAAGGCCTCAAAGCTGGCCAGCAGATGTTAGCTCCTTTAAAGTGAAATAACATCAAGTTGTCCTATCTAACCTTGTAGTGGTGGCAGCATTCTAGGTACAGATCCAGGTAGAACTGTTGGCTCCGCTGCATCCAGACTGACCCCGCTGTCTGTGGTCATTTTGGACACGGCAGAGTCACCTCGAGAGCCTCCCTGTACAACAAACTCCAGAGTTTCAGTCTACTAAATAAAAGCAAAGTCAGCTATAAGTCTGCATGTAACAAAACACTGACAGCCTAAATTGTTTGCTGGTCTTGTAAGGTCTGTTGGCTGGTTTTAAAGGGATTTGAGACTGGGAAACCAGTTCAAATCAGCTAAGACCAGCAAAGCAGCTTTGGTTGGTTTAAGCCAGGGGTGCCCAACCCTGCTCCTGGCGATCGACTGTCCTGCAAAGTTTAGCTCCAACCCTAATCAAAGACACCTGCCTTTAATTTTTAAGTGATGCTGAAGTCCCTAATTAGTTGCTTCAGGTGTGTTTGATTAGGGTTGGAGTTGAACTTTGCAGGACAATCGATCGCCAGGAGCAGGGTTGGGCACCCCTGGTTTAAGCATTTCATTTTGTTTAATTATTCATCTAATTCTCCTAATATAGACTATTAAATATCACAGTTGTGAGAACAACAGATCTCTTCATCAGTTTCCTCATATGTTTCAACATACTATAACCACTACCGACTCGCTAATATTCCGTTTATTAATTCATATTTGAAATCGAATAACAAAAAGATTACAGCTTACCTCATTTCCGTTCAGACCTCTTGGTTTTACGGGTTCGACCACCGTGATTTTGGAGATCCCACATCCCATGCTTATCGCTCAGGACAGCGCGAGCTTTCAACTATTTGATCCGTGTGAAGTTCTTAAACACTGTCGCATTCCAACACATGATCCACGATCTCGCGACCATCGTCGTCATGGACTCTCTGCGTTGCTATGATTGGTTGCTACAATAAATCTGACCCCGTTCCAGAGGTCACGTAACCTGTTATGTTGCCTTGGCTCTATGCTTGTCAATAATAAAACACGGGTTTATACTGGTGATTGATTATTAGAACAAAAGTGGCATCAACAGTTTATTTTTCAGTTAATTATTAGTCACTAGATTATTTTATTAGAATTGAAAATAGCCTAAATAAATATCTGAAACCAAACACTAAAAAAAGTTTTCTTACTATTGGCAGTCAGACTTTTTTATTTATTTATATATTATTAGTTATATTATGTTTACTTTATTAGTGGCAAAATTGTTATGGGTGGGACAAATGTGAAACAATCAAAATCTGTCTATATAAAAGTAGCAAAATGTATGGTTTCTGTGTGGTTAATTGTTTCCAACACGGAGATTAAAAATATTTTTTTTTTTACATATCAAGCCTAATCAGTTTCCCTGTGGTCAGTTTTTTTTAGGCAGCCTGGGAACCAATTAGAAGTAATTGTGCCACATAAAGGACCATAATAATCCCAATGGACATACAGCTCACATGCAGGCAGTATTTTTATTTCCTTTTTATTTGCCTCATTAAATCTCTGACTCTGACTTATCACCCAGTCTTGCTCTGGTATTCCACTATTACACAGATATTTTTTCTCATTATATTGCTAGGTCTTCACATGGTCTTGGACTGTAAAGTTGTAACTGTAAAGTTACTATAAAGATGGTAACCACAGAACCCTTTTCAATATCACACTTGTAGAGCCTTATCCTGAGTGCTTGTAGCTATTCTTTAAGCTTTTAATAAATTAAATCAACAAATCAAGCTAATTTTGGTGTTCTTTTTTGTCTACTCTTATTGATGTCTTTCTTCGAAATGATGATGTGTTGGCTACATTTACTGGAAGCGGCCTGTGTTCTAATGACATACCCGTCATAAAACAATTGGCCAAGGCATGACAGATCTATAACACATTATATGTCACCTAGACATCTTCTACTACAACCACAAAAATACCTAGCCCACCAAGTGGCACAATTAGGTCGTACTCCCTCATAACTTATTTTGTTGGTTAACTAATCATACTAAGTAGATAATTGCCAGCACTCATATAAGATGTAATCAATTATTTATTACAAAATAGGCCTATTTGAGTGAATATCTAGATGTGAAACCCAATGTATTCATACATACACTGAACAAAATTATAAACGCAACACTTTTGTTTTTGCCCCCATTTTTCATGAGCTGAACTCAAAGATCTAAGACTTTTTCTATGTACACAAAAGGCCTATTTCTCTCAAATATTGTTCACAAATCTGTCTAAATCTGTGTAAGTGAGCACTTCTCCTTTGCCGAGATAATACATCCACCTCACAGGTGTGGCATATCAAGATGCTGATTAGACAGCATGATTATTGCACAGGTGTGCCTTAGGCTGGCCACAATAAAAGGCCACTCTAAAATGTGCAGTTTTATCACACAGCACAATGCCACAGATGTCGCAAGTTTTGAGGGAGCGTGCAATTGTCATGCTGACTGCAGGAATGTCCACCAGAGCTGTTGCCCGTGAATTGAATGACAATTTCTCTACCATAAGCCATCTCCAAAGGCATTTCAGAGAATTTGGCAGTACATCCAACCGGCCTCACAAACG
>NW_015505328.1:1043329-1077715 GCF_001515645.1 Sinocyclocheilus grahami | reverse complement strand
TGTTGCAGCATGATAATGCATGGCCCCATGTTGCAAGGATCTGTACACAATTCCTGGAATCTGGAAACATCCCAGTTCTTGCATGGCCAGCATACTCACTGGACATGTCACCCATTGAGCATGTTTGGGATGCTCTGGATCGGCGTATACGACAGCGTGTTCCAGTTCCTGCCAATATCCAGCAACTTCGCACAGCCACTGAAGAGGAGTGGACCAACATTCCACAGGCCACAATCAACAACCTGATCAACTCTATGCGAAGGAGATGTGTTGCACTGCGTGACACAAATGGTGGTCACACCAGATACTGACTGGTTTTCGGACCCCCCCGGACCCCCCAATACAGTAAAACTGCACATTTTAGAGTGGCCTTTTATTGTGGCCAGCCTAAGGCACATCTGTGCAATAATCATGCTGTCTAATCAGCATCTTGATATGCCACACCTGTGAGGTGGATGGATTATCTCGGCAAAGGAGAAGTGCTCACTAACACAGATTTAGACAGATTTGTGATCAATATTTGAGAGAGATAGGCATTTTGTGTACATAGAAAAAGTCTTGGATCTTTGAGTTCAGCTCATGAAAAATGGGGGCCAAAAACAAAAGTGTTGCGTTTATAATTTTGTTCAGTGTATAAACAGTACCAAAGAAAACTGTGCAGATATAAATATACATAGCCTATAATAAATGATATGCAAAAAATATAATAATCAATTTAAAATAAAATATATTTACCAATATATTCAAATAAATATAAATAGCATGCACTTGAAAACCCCCAACATATATATTTTCTAAACAAAAAAGTATTAAAGGATCTTTTAGCTTGTATATTTATCATGTGGAGTAAAATCTGACAGTAGGCCTAACCCTTACATTGAAAGAAAGAATGAAAGAATTCAGCTTCTTGAGTCCTAAATTAAATTAGACTAAATAGATTTGGTTTTACATTCAGATTAGATTAAACTGATTTTAGATGGGACTGAATTAGATGAAGAACGACGGAGAACATTTCCAGCGTGAACTTCTGAACTTCCCCAAGTAGATGTCCGTCACATCATAAATCCGTTAGGGTAAGATCTGCTTTTCGCCAGCGCGCAGTCAGGCCAGAAGATGGTAGTATCGCTCATCTTTCCTCCAGTCAACACCCACGAACCCTGAATGACCCCGCCTGAAACAGAGCCCTGCAAATGGGAGAAGCTCGTATAGCCTCCTGCCATTACCCAGCCAATGAAGTCGCCTGAAATAGGGCGGTGAGAACATCTCGACCCACTCAACTTCAGTGAAGTTCTGTCAGAGAAGCTCGGCGCTGGCGGAGACGGAGTGGAGTGTCTTCTGGACCCGTTGTCAGTTTGGATGAGACCAACCATGGCGCCCAGTCAGGGTTCCAGGATGCTCAGTAAAGATGATGTGAATTATAAACTTCACTTTCGGATGATAAACGAGCAACAAGTGGAGGATATCACCATTAATTTCTTCTACAAACCGCACACCATTACTTTACTGACGTTCACCGTTGTCAGCATAATGTACTTTGCGTTTACGAGGTGAGTAAACAGGAGGTTTACGACAGAACACACCTGTCTGTCAGCATGGCAACGGCAACTCAGAGCGCGTGACAGCGTTCTGTCAAGACGACTACTTTATTCAGGTTCAGCAACAGGTATAAAGATGATTGGTTACAATGTTGCCAACGCACATCAGGTTAACAACTGCTTTAAATAAAAAAGTAAACGAGTTTTTCAATGCCACTTGGAGTTATAATAACAACAGTGTTTACACACAACCTGGGGCCACGACTTAAAATTTTTGATTGTATTGATAATAGCCTAATGTTTTAAAACTGCGTATTTATTTAAAGATTTAAAGATTGCATTTTCAAAGTGTTTTTGAATGACTTAACTGTTAATGTGATCAGTTCTCTATGTCAGGGTTATTATAATTAACTAAAACCATAAAAAGTTGTTCCTTGAGATAAAAAACAACTGAAATGAAATTCAGTCTACTAAAATAAAAACAGCTAGTTGACAAGGCAACACTTCTAATATTTATTTCATTCAACTTGATGTACCAAAAACTAAACAAAAACTGAAATAAAAATTAATAAAAAAACAATAGATGTTTAAAAAAAAAATGACAAAAAAACTACAAAATTATTAAAACTTCAACTAAAATAAAAAAAATAAAAAGAATAACTAATTTAAAATATTAATAAATCTGGCAATAGTATCTCAATGATACTAAACACTGGTCTGTCTTATTCTCCATTGATCTGCCACACCCACACCAAAAAATCTGGTGACATTGTGAAAGGTTATCGTTCTATGACGTAATCATGGCTCTGATATGTTATCTGTACTTCGTGTTTTTATTATGGCAGGGATGATGGTGATTCTGATAATAACCTTCGTGTGGGTCTGCTGCTGGTCGGCTCTTTCTTTCTTGTTATCAGTGTTCTTGCCTTCCCCAACGGTACAGTCATTGTTCATTTGCTTCTCAGTAGAAACAAACTTTAACTGGATGCAAATTGACTTTTGCTGATTGCTTTCATTGCAGGAAAATTCTGTCATTATTTACTCACCCTCATGTCTTTTCTTCCACGGAACAAACACAAAAGCAAATATGTAACGCAGGATTTCCAAGCTGCTCTTTTCCATACAATAAAAGCTCAGGCATTTGGCTAAACCTCTCCAAGTAAATCACACAAATAGGAATGACATGAAAATGAACAAATTTTTTTCTCTCATTGGATAAAAAAAAAACACTTTTAGGTCCTTTCACAAGACCGCATCCCGTTATATGGCGCATGGTTTTTGGTGAGTGACTGTTAACAGTGTTTTTTTGTGTGTTTACGTATCAGTGGCTATGTTGACTCAACCTCCAACACCTTGGTCTATTGGCACTTTGCAGGTCTCAGTGTCCTTTACTTCCTGTTCCTGGTGTTCCTCATCTTCCTGAACTGGGATCAGGTGAAGGCGCTGTTGTATTGGCTGGACCCCAATCTACGTTATGCTACACGAGAAGCAGATGTCATGGTGAGCGATATGAGATCCCAGGACAAAAACTAAATTCATTCTTGCGTGAGAAGCTAGAAGCTAGCCATCATGTCTTAGACTGATGATACACAGGGCAACTTTTTGAGCAATATTGCTGGGCAATTTTGGGAAATGTTGCCGTCAACGGGCAACCAGGTGAGACACAGGGCCCACGATTGATCTAAAATATCCAGATAGAAATTTGTTAGCCATTCTCAATGGGAAAGTGCCCAAGAAACGTTGCTCAAAAAAAGTTGCCCGGCAAAATTACTCAAAAAGTTGCCCTGTGTATCATCAGCCTCATACTTTTTGTTGCCGTAGCACATCATATTGTGTTTATATAAATGATAACAAACCTGTACTGGCGACTCAAGTCAATATTTAATCACATTGAGCTGTGAACACCTAAGCTTTTCTCACTTCTCAACTGGATGGATCCTTGGCTTTCATTTGAGACCTATTCATTTTTTTAATTACTCCATTGACATAAAGGAGTGCATTCAGTTTTATATAATCTGCGATTTCCTGCATAATGTCATCTTTGTCTATGGCTGCATGTCAGTCTTATGAATTTCTATACGCAATCATGGTCACAGCAGACTAGTGCAGCCCATAGATTATGTCTGAGCCGTGGAGTTTGAAACCCTCCGTTTAGTGTTTGTGTTTCTAATCCAGTGAATTATGATTAATTACTGTAAAGAGATAATGCCAGCTTTCTGTAAGAGGTTTCCATGTAGCTCAGAGGATGGCCTGACTGTGGACGTTCAGCCAATAGGATTATTTGAATCTCTGTCCATTGACATCAGGCTCCATGTTGCTCACTGTATCTAATCTGCACTGTGCCCTACTTTTTTTTTAGTTTAGTTTAGTTTAGTTTTTAGTATTTATTTATGAATTTTTCAATTTTATGTTTTTTTTTGCGTTTTATTTATTTATTTATTTATTTTATCCCAATTTTTACAGGAGTATGCAGTAAACTGTCACGTGATCACATGGGAACGTATCCTGAGTCACTTTGACATTTTTGCCTTTGGTCATTTTTGGGGCTGGGCAATGAAAGCGCTACTCATCCGCAACTACGGCCTCTGCTGGTCTATCAGCATCACATGGGAGCTCACAGAGGTAATGCATTTGACATATTTATACTGTTTAAATGTCAAACATCATTTTTTTTAATGCTTTTGCAAGAAGTCTCTTATGCTTACCAAGGCTGCTGATTTGATTAAAAAAATACAGTAAAACCAATTATTACAAATTTGAATTCATGAGTGGCTGGGAGTCTTTCCCAATCAAATACCTTTGAAAGTAAGTAGTTGCTCATGCAATAGTACTGATTATGCAACTTCCTCATAACCCAATACTTAATAATCTGTAAAAATTGATGTCAAGGAAAAGGCTAAGTGTTCTCTGACGAAGCAACTAAAACACAAAATCTCAGTTTGAGGTAAACCCTGATAATGTCTTATGGAGTATAATTTTTTATGCATTATTGTTTGAGACATGCTTATTATTACTTTTAATACCAGATACATATGAGTTGATTCTAGATTTGCCGACTATCACTAATTCACAATACTGTCTCAGAGTTGAGCAGTGAAAACAGCCTGGGTTGTTATATAGGGCATACCACCACTTGTTGCTTTATATGTCTCTCGTCTCTATCTTTCTTCCTCATTCAGTTGTTTTTCATGCACCTCCTGCCAAACTTTGCAGAGTGCTGGTGGGATCAAGTCATTCTTGACATCCTGTTGTGCAATGGAGGGGGCATTTGGCTTGGCATGACTGCATGTCGCTTTTTAGAGATGCGTACCTACCACTGGGCCAGTATCAAGTAAGCTCTTTTTATGATTAATCTGTGGCTGTTCCCTATGAAACCAGCATTTGTAATTGAAAAATGCAGTTTATAGTCATAATTTTGCTGCCACTAATGTTGCAGAAATTAACAAGCAGTAGTAACAGTAGTTACACTCCCCACCATTCATACTCTCTGTGATTGTATTGTGTTTGGGAGATATTTATGCAGAGATTAGTTATCTGTGTTAACTCCAAACATGTTTTGCACTACATTCTTGTTGGATCATCTGATCCCGTTTTTAGGTCACTGGGGTAGTGTACAATGATGTTCATGTGTTTAGTATTATTGTAAATGGGTCGTTTGTGTTTTGTATATGTTCAGGGATATCCACACAACCACAGGCAAGCTGAAACGGGCTGTTTTGCAGTTCACTCCGGCCAGCTGGATGTATGTGCGCTGGTTTGACCCCAAATCCTCTTTTCAGAGGTTGGCTGGAATCTACCTCTTCATGATAGTATGGCAGGTGTGTGATCTAAAACATAAGTAGTATGGAAAGCCTTTCAATTTATGCTACATTCAAGCTTGTCGCTTATAAACAGAACCTCTGTCCCACAAGCTTTACTTCAGCCATGACTTTCCAAGTTGGGGGCATTTAAATGATAGATTCACAGGGAAAAAAATAAGTATTGATGATAATTATAATTTCATTATGATTAATGAGTGTACAATTTATTTGTACACATTTTTTGTACTTTAAATGAGAAACGCTTTAATGAGAACCTTAATAATGTTGCTTGACAAAAAATACTTGTTTAGCCAGCTTATGGTGACGACAAAACTACATATCCTATCTTTCTCTGTGACTATATACTAATAATATATAAAAAATAACGGTTTTCTATTGAATATATTTTAAAATGTAATGTATTATTCCTGTGATGGCAAAGCTGAATTTTCAGCATAATTACTCCAGTCTTCAGTGTCACATGATCCTTCAGAAATCATTCTAAGATGCTGATTTGCTGCTCAAAAACTTTTCTTATTATTCTCAATGTTGAAAACATGATTCATATCTTTTGTGGAAACCATGATACCGGGTTTTAGGAGTATATGATGAATATAAAGTTTAAAAGAGCAATATTTTAAATATAAATCTTTTGTAACAATGTAAAGTTCTTTACGGTCACTTTTGATTAATTTAATGCATCCTTGCTGAATAAAACTATTAATTAAAAAAAACTTTTTAACACTGGTATAGATAAAGCATCAGTTACACACCTAATGTACCCTTAGACCTTAAAAAATTCTTCTGTTTAATTGAAAAACAGAGCAAGAAATATGAAATAGTTCAATACATTCAGAAGATCGTAACCAAACAGTAGTAGACCACACTTTGTTTCTTTGTGGTTCTTTGGGTTTTCACTCACTTTTGTCCTGTTTCTTTGCTCTCCAACAGCTCACGGAATTGAACACATTTTTCCTGAAGCATATCTTCGTATTCCAGGCCTCTCATCCTCTCAGCTGGTGCCGGATCCTCTTCATTGGGATCATAACTGCCCCCACAGTGCGGTAATGTCCAATTACCTTCTTCTGTGTTCCAGCGTAATCCCTTGAAATGAACCTTTCTTTGTACTGGCACTTCTCACCCAACCAAACAACATTAGGACATTTCACTTTATTTCATCAGAGTTTTTGCTCTAGCCTCGTTTTGCTTCTCTAGAGGTCGGGATCATTATCTCTCCAAAATCTGATGTACTAAAACGAAAGCTTTTCCTGGAAAGGCAAGATGTGAGATCCACAAGAACTGAGAAACATGAGACTGCCATGTCTTCAAAAGCCTGTTATTTTATTTATTGAAATTATTATGACCAAAAATTTATATCTCTGTATTTTTCAAAATTATACGGGCTTCACGGTACATGACGGTATTTTTTTTTCCATGCATGACCGGGTGTTAACCATATTTTCTACTGATTGAGAGAGGAAATACTGCAGTATATTGACTTAGAATGCCCTATTTTACTGTCATGATGAGTGAATATTGTCAAAAAATACCACACTAAATAGTGACTAAACACGACCCCTTTTAATACGTTAACCAGGAGTCACTCTCATTTATAATCGCGGCGTCGTCTGATAAAATCAACATGCATCTACACTAAAGAGCGGCTATGCGTTTGTTTTGGCTATATTACTTTTTCGTCTCATGCAGCGCACTGCCTGCGTCTGAATAACAAACTAAAAAAAACAACAAACTAAAAAGTGCATGTGATATTAACAGACGAACTACGCTCATATTTATAATTCCAAAAAATCAGCAAGCGACAGGTGCTAGGAAACGCTGTTTTGTACTCATTTATTGACGAGTCTGCTGCGGTGCAGCCAACAGAATGCGCTGCTTCTCTGCCGCTCACTGCACAGAACAGACACCGAGAGAGGTGACACTTCTCTGGGAAAGTCAGACCTCGCGCTCGCAGGACAGCACTGGCGAAATCTTCCAACTCAACCATAGCTAAGGTTTATCCGAAAAAGTCGCTAGGTTTGTCAGTATGAAAATTCTATGGAAAAAAGCTGCTAAAAGGGTCTGAAAGTTGCTAAATCTAGTGCTAAAGTCGTGCTCGTGTGTGTGAGACGCGGGAGCTGATGGCAGGGGGCGGTGGATATTTGTGCTGGTCAATGTGGATATTGTGGATGAGTTCTTCTGTGTCATCACGTTCTATTAGTTCTACAGCTCCAGTTTCGGAACTTTCACGCTTAGTAACACATACAGCTGTTCCCGCAACACAGCGCAACAGTGAAAAGGGACCCCTTTCAAACAGTGTCGCGTTCCGAATATTGTTTAAGCGACATACACCGATATTGCGGTATTTTAAAAATTCATATCATAACAAAAATAAACACCGGTATTCGGTATGAACCGGTATACTGCCCAGCACTAGAAATTATTTATTTATTTATTGTGGAGCGTGATCTGATGATCCATAAACATTAACACAGTAATGCCATTATTCAATTTTTTCAGCCATATAATTATTCTAAATAAATACATTTATTTTGAATAATGACGTTTGGCAGGTGTGTATACACCCATTGTACTGTTTGATGCCAGAGGTGTTGAATGACTCCTATTACTTATCGTTTGCATTTAGGCAATACTACGCATATCTAACAGACACCCAGTGCAAAAGAGTTGGAACACAGTGTTGGGTGTTTGGGTAAGTACATGCTTATTTATCTAATGCAAAAGTTCTATGTAATGCCTGTCAAAGTAAGTTTTAAAAAAAGTTCAGCCAGTAGTTTTTCCATTTTGGATGTTTTGGGTCTTGCAATCAGCAACAGATGATGACTTATAGGGATAGTTAATCAAAAATGAAACTTCTGTCATCATTTACTCTCACTTTTAAACCTGTATGACTTGTGTGGAACATTAACGAACACATTTGTGGAACACATTTTGAGCAGTTTACATTGACAATGCAAGTCAATAGGGTCCAATGTTGTTTTGGACCCCCACTGACTTTGAGTTTATAAACAAAAATAGTTGAAAATATTTTCTTTTGAGTTCCATGGCATAAATAAAGTCACACAGGTTTGGAGTTTTCATTTTTGGGTAAACTATCCCTTCTGTAAAGACCCACTGTGTCATGATTCTGTGCGTTAAATTTGGAACTTATTTTGGAAGTCCAGAAAAACAGTTCTTACAGTGATATAGATACAGAGAGATTTAATACATAGGTTTAGTTCCGTCTCACCACAGCTGTTTTTGTCAGAATCGGGTGATTTGTGTCCTGTTTACCAGACAATCTCAGTTTTTCCATTCGATTCTAAACAATGGAGGCATTTTCTCTTGGATTTGTAAAGCTCCAGGTCTGCCAGATTACTCCTACATAGTCTGGTGACTTAACAAACCACGCTTTTGTATTTGTAAGTCCTACAAGTCTGAAATGCTTATAGAGATTTGCCATTGTGCATTAAACACAAAAAGTTATTTGGATACTGTTTAACACTTAAAGAAATAGTTTAACTAAAAATTACAATTCTGACATTTACTTACCCTCATGTTGAACAAGAAAAGGTAATATTTTGAGTTGTGTTTTTATGCTACACAATAAAAGTTAATGTGGTCTGTTTTTGAACCCCATTGACTCTTCAGCCGTTTTGCTCAGATATTCTTCAAAATATCTGAAATAACTAAATATCAAACCAATCATGGCATCTCATTTTCTATCTGAATCTTCAACAGTATATATGTAGAAATTGGCATTTAAATATTTATTAAAAAAATTGTGCTGGAAAGTTTGTATAATGCAACATACATGAGTATGTGTTTTGTTCTGTAGGGCCATTGCTTTCCTGGAGGCCCTGTCTTGTATCAAATTTGGACAAGACTTGTTCTCTAAAACACAGGTTCTTTATGTTGTCCTTTGGCTTTTGTGTTTGGTGAGTGTTTTGGTTGAAATTTCTTTTATTTATAAATATTCTCATTTATAAAAATCTATTTATATACTTTATTATTTAAATATTTATATATATAACTTAAATATGTATTATTATGTATCTATATATTTACATTATTACCTTTTGAAATGAATTTGTTTTAGAGATCTGTTTGTTTTCTATAAAAGATACTGAAACCTTAACAAATATCGACTATGTTGTTGTACTGTGACTGTGATATGTTGCAACAGTTTATTCTGTCCAGTTACACATCTGTAGTTTGCACTGAATGTTTACAGATTGAACCTCGTGTGTTTCTGTAAACTATATACAGTGGGTCTGAGTCTGAGACCACACTGAAAAATCTCATTTAAAATATTCAAAAGTACAGAAATGTCGTATGGCACTGATTCTAAAAGTGTGGTTTGCAGAGGAATCACTGAATTAAATATAAATTAATGTTAAAACATTTTTAAAAAGTTTGCAAGGTGTCTAAATGATGCCTGTGTTAATTTTTTTTGATCAAGTACTGTACATTTTTTACTTTACATTTAAGTACAGTACTGTTTTTCTTTTAACTTTAAGTACAGTATAGTTTTTATTTAACTTTTAGGTACAGTACATTTTAATTTAATCATTTAAGTTTATTATTTACCTGTATGTAAGTGCAGTGCAGTGTTAATGTTCAAACTGTGTATTTACAATGTTTAAAGTAATAAATATTCCTATTAGGAATAAAACTGCCTCAATTTTGAACTGTGCATAGCTGTAGCTGAATAATTAGACCTACTACGCTACTGTATTTTAATGTTGGTCATCTCATTTCTAAGGTGGTACTTGGTGTAAAAAGTTTGAGAACCACTGTTGTATGGCATTTAAAAGTCTTCTTCACTATTTAGTCCTTCACTAATAAAAAAGACAAGTTATTTGATCATGTGCAAGTGGAACCTAATAGAATTCCGAAATGCATGTTCATTTTTCACTTCGGCTTTTTGCTGAAATTATTATGCTAATGATATATACAGTATAATAGTAATGTAGTAATACATTTTCTCAGAGATTTGAATCCCACTGTAGTGGCGAAGTCTCATATATATACACTTTCTCTCTCTTTCTTGCCACCTTCCAGGCTTTCATTACTTTTCTCTGTCTATATGGTATGGTTTGGTATGAGCAGAATTATGGGAAGAGGCTGAAGGTAAATGACTGTATTTATTCATCTGTTACCATAACATGATTTACTGACAGATACTAATTAAATCCAGTGAATTCTTCAACAAGAATATAATTTAGCGCTGTCTGCTGGTCATTCACAATTGACAATATTTACATTAGAAACATCTCCAGCAGAAAGCACACAAAGTCTCAATGATATGTCAGTGTTCTGGGTCTTGCTTTATTTTCCTTGTTTGTGCTTGCATATCAAATGTTGATAAACTGATAAATCTCTTTAACAGTACATTGCAGATTGTGACGACAGCATCCTTACTGACCCGTATGACTGCATTCCTGAAACTGCCAAAGGTAACATACAATCTGATTTGTTTTAGAGGGTTTCTCAAATGAGGCTAAATACCTAGAAATTGACAATTTTAATGAGATTTTTCACATCACGCTCAGATTTGTGACATGGAATTTCCTTTCATTATTTCATTTTCTACCCTATAGATTAAAATTAAATTAAAAAGAAAATTGTATTATGATATGAAGAACATTTGAGATTTATTTACAGTCAGTGTATCTTCCGATCATTCGTTTTTTTAATTTAATATTGAAATCTGAAAAATGAAAAAACGGCATATTTTTTTAAAATCGTTTTTCATTTGTTCAAACATTTGTTCAAGAATTTGGCTTAATTTTTCGTTTTTACGTTCAGGGATAGAAAACGAATAACTTGAATATTCGATCTCTACATGTGGGCGGGAATGAAACGCCACTCTCCGCTAATTGGTCAACCAAACATTTAATAGTCCTATAAAAACATAAGAGTCCTCCGCTTCTATGGATTCTTAACGTGTTTATTTCTACTACATTTTATCTTTCTTTTCATCAAACAGCCAGATTAACGAATGGCTTGACACAAACCGTATCGAGGCAGAGCCTAGACAGAGCTTTCTTTTGTGTAGGCATAAATTCTGCAACCTACCCATGAAATATTAGTTTATCTCATAAATATTAATTTACTTAGGACCTGCACTCTGCTAGCCTACATCTTTGGCACACCGCCTGAATTATTATAGCTAACCACCTATTAAAATCTGTGGCAAAGCTGCGCGATGCACTGCAGCGTGGGAAGAATGTATTGTAGACAAGCGCAGACCACTATTAATTTATGTGAACATGGGTAGTTTTAGACAATAAACTGAGTTTATTTAATTAATATTGAGTATTGGCCAGCTAACTGATGGCATACAAAATTGTTATTTTCTCTGCCAACTAAACCAAAGTCACAGAACCGTTGTGTGACTGACTCGCAGCAGGCGCATAGAGTGGTGTATCATTCCTGAATGAATCAGAGTCTTTGAAAAACCCATTATTATAGACAACAATGCAATTACCAGTTATTATAGACAGATGCTTGATTTTATTCCTAAATGAATGAATGAAGCATTTTGAACGAATTGATTGAATAAAAGGCTCCTTTATTAACACAATGACTTACCGCCACCTAGTGGCGCTATTACTTTCATAATTCAAGTATCATTTCATTTTATTCATATTTCTGTATTAAAAATGTTGCATAAAACATTAATCTAATTTCATTATACATTTGTAATTGCTGTGTAAATGCACGTACAGCCGTCTGATCAGCATTAAACTGTAAATACATCTAAAAGCATCTTCAGAGGCAGGTTCTATATCACTGAATACTGATTTAATTGGTAACAACCTATTGTCATATTATTCTTATTTATTTGATATAAGAATTTAACATTAAAGATGACATACAAAAGGTAAAAAATTATAATAAATAAAAAACTGAAAATCAGTTGCCCCTTATGACACTGATGACACTGGCTTATTGTTCGAAGTGTTATTTCAGGGTTTTGATATGTTCTTATAGCTCAGACGAGTTCACCTTCAAATCATGACGTCAAATTCACATTTCACTAAATTCAATCACTGAAACAAGCACTCTGACAAACAAATAGTCCCATGCCAGTGGGATAACAACATATGATTTCCTAAATTTCTAGGAAGTGCTCTATGAATAAAACTCAAAAAAGAAAAAAAAAATAGATGTGCTGTGAAGGTAAATTACACAGTCATTTCTTTTCATATCTGTCATATTATTTAAGTTCCTCCTTTGTCTAAAGCGCAGCGTATTGTCTAACACAGGGGTGGAGAACGTTGATCCTGGAGGGCCACTGTCCTGCAGAGTTTAGCTCCAACCCTGAAAAAAAAAATACCTACCTGTATCCTGAAGACCTTGATTAGTTTTTTCAGGTGTGTTTAATTAGGGTTAGAGCTAAACCCTGCAGGGACACCGGCCCTCCAGGATCAACGTTCCCCACCCCGGTCTAACACAAAAGTTATGACTGTATGTTCACATAAATTGATTGTGGTCTGTGCTTCACTACAATACATTCTCCCCGCACTGCAGTGTGTTGCGCAGGTTTGCCACACAGATTTTGATAATTTGCTATAATAGATCAGGCGGTGTGCCAAAGGACAAAAGGCTCTGCCTTGGTACGTTAAGCCATTCATTAATCTGGCTGTTTGATGAAGAGAAAGAGATTAAAATGTAGTAGAAATAAACATGTTAAGAATCAATAGAAGCGGTGAATGAGGCGTTTTAGGAAGGAATATCTTTTAGAAAGAATATCTCTTTGGGTTAGAGACTTTAATCTTTGTGACTTTACAGATCTTATACAGTGGGGCAAAATTCACACAGTTCCAATAAATTGCGATGGGTTAAATAAACTCAGTAAGCAGACAGACGCGACTACAGTCAAGCGCAGACCAGTATTGAAGTGCACAGGAAATAAGCAGCAGTCATATTTAAAGCAGTTTAAATTAATATTGAGTACTGATTGACGTTCACGTGGAATTTTTCCCCATCGAGGGGGAATAACTTAATACTCTGTCATTTATAGTCATATGGTAAAATGTATATTTTTAATTGTGTAACGTTATGTTCAAAATAACTACAAAATGTCATGCCTTTGAAAAATAAAGAGAACAACAGAATGCGCTGCTTTAGGGCGTCTCGGTCTCCTTGAGCATCTTTCTGGCGCATGCCACAAACATGAACCACAGCAAATACTTGTCTTTTAAAAGGCTTCATTTAGATTATTTGACGTTAAATGCATCATATAAGTCACTTTGGAATAAATCACAGTAGGCCTATGTATCATGATAAAAAAAAAGCGACTTTACAGTCTGGAAATACTTTAGGCTATAGCAAATTATTTTGCCGAACCCCTATCACTTTAAGAACCGCTGGTCTACACAGAAGAAATACCTGTCTAGACTCTGCCCCGGTACGAGTTGTGTCGAGCTATTCATTAGTCTGTTTGATGAGAAAAATATGAAATTGATAAAATGGGTTATTAATCCGTACTGCAGCAGTGGAGGACTATTATTCTGCTGCGTGATACTGCAGAAGAACTGATGATGGCACAGTTTGATATTCGGCTGACCAATCAGCAGAAAGGGGCGTTTAATTCCCGTCCACATGTAGAAGTCGAATATTCAAGCTGTTTATTCATTTTTCCACCCATGAACGAAAAAGAAAATTTAAGCTGAATCCTCATTTTTCGTTTTTTTGGAAAAAAAACGAAAAAGGAGCCGTTTTCTAATTTTTCTACTTTCAATATTAAATCAAAAAACGAATGATCGAATGATACACAGATTTACCCTGATTATTTACCCTTCGAATATCTGTTTTACTTAACACTTATATGTATTTACATTATTACTACTATTAGCAGAGAGAAACTCCAGTAGTAATTCCACTTCATCACGGAGAAGAAAAGGAGGCTCTGGCAAAAACAAAACAATCAATGGAACAAGCAGCAAGAAGTGACCACAGCTAGAGACCAATGATCTCTCAATGGACCACAAGGGATGAAAGAAAGAATCTGTCATAAACGGTTGAAGAGAGGTAAAGCGGTTAGCTGGGTGATAGTGTGCAGACACAAGAAGCGGTTCTGTAAACAGAGGACACATTCCAAACCACAAGCCTCTGTCTTTGTACTGTTGTACACTAGTTTTCATTTTCATAGCACTTGGAAGGAAACAATGATTTGTGGTATGCCAGGATTCTGGGAAATGACACAATGCACACTTTCCAGTGGCACTGATGTGGCTTTTATATGTCGGAAACGTCTGAGCCAGTGAATGTTTTGTGATGGCCCTTCTATTGAAAGGAGCTCAATGCTGCCAGGCTTTCTGTAAAACGTTATGAGAGCGTTATTCAACTCTTATTTCTTATTACCAGTGTTGGTAATGCAGACCAAGCTCTCTCTTAAATTTTGCACATAGTTCTCCACTTGACCTGTAATCAGTGATTGTTTTGTTGACACATACCTATGCATTGATCAGGGTACGAAATTTTATGCAAATCATTGTGAGCATAAAAACAAGCTCTACATTTGTGAAAAACCTTTAAGCACTTGTTTTAATGCACTATGATCTTGGCACAAATGTTCTATTATCACAACCGTTTTTCAGTCGTCTTATATTTGCTCTTTTAAATTAAAACTGCAGAGTGGTTGAAGGAGAGGCAGGTCATGACCTTTTGCATTAGGAGCTGTTGATTTACTTAAATGTAAAATGATTCAGCTTTTTTGCCAACACGTAAAGGTGGTTTGGTGGAAATGGTGACATAATCTGTATGTTGTCATTTTTCTGTGCTTTTATTGTTTTTGCTTGGTATGTTAACTTTTGTGGTAAGATTTATTCCTGTGTTAGTATGTGTGGGCATGTGCATACATGATTTTATGTGTGAGGCCTTTAAATGACTTTGCATTTCTACATGCAATTTTTTGAAATCGTAATTTTTGTAAAACCTACATTTAGGATTTTGTGCTGTTTTTGTAGGCAGGAGTGTTATTAATACTAAATGGTAGCATATGCTTATATTAAGGTACTATCACATTTTGTCTTATTTAATTGTTTTCTACATTCTATTTTTCATGGACCAAATTGTTGAGCAATACCCAAGCTGTTAGTTATACAGAATTTCATATTTTGCCCTGGAAAAATATCAAAGCCTAAAATAATTGTTAAGGATCTGCAATTCTGAAGGTGACCAAAGAGAATGCATAAAATGTGGTGTCTAACTTGATTGTGCCACAGCAGTGTTGTCATATCTAATTATTTCAGACCTTTAATGTGATAATCAGGAGCAATGATGTGTTACCATTTTGTTTGAGATTTTTATCAGTGTATGAATGAATGGTTAAACTTGTCACAGATGTGAACCCCCTCGGGGGGATGTTCTTTTCACTTTCTTAACACCCTTATACTGTATTGTTGAGTAAAAAAATCTAATAAAATGCTGAATTGAAGTCTCTTAAGTATGTAGTACAATTGTTTGAGTTCCTGAGAAAAATTATTCCTGTATATATATTTTTAATCAAAATACAGAGATATTGGTTTGTTTACCTTACTGTAAAAAAAAGTTCAGTCTCACTCTCATTGGTTGTTGTTAAACCAGGAGCCACCAAATATTTAATGACTTAATGGTTACAATCATGAATCTGATACAGTATAAACTTTTGATATATACAATTCCTTCTTTATAATTTATTCGACATGCCATTAAAGAAATATGTGAAATTAAATTTGCTTTTATTGTTGTTATTACTATTCATGAGAAAGTAAGGTCTGTGATTAAATTCAGAATTCATGTTTGAGCTAATGACTGTATAGTTTATCTTCTAAAACACAACATTAAATTCTCTTCACGTAATGTTTTCCACAGACCTTATTTCACTCATAAATCCGATCTGAAAGCCCCAGAAATTCCCGAGGGTATCTACGTTCAGTGTGGAGGACGGAACATAGCATTGCATAATTGCACAGGACGTGGCGATATGCGCAAAGATTGCAACTCGGCATAAAACTAAGAAGAAGAAGAGGGAATCTACGGCCGGTTGGCCTAACGTCAATTCCGAACGCATGTGTCCGTCCAAACTCCATTTCCCATAAACCCCAGCGCCGAAGAGGCTGATGGTATATTGGAGGGCTGCGCTGTGACAGCAGAGCACCAACAAACTCGAGAGAAGAAGAGAAGAAGACAGCAGAGCTCTATCCGGCGAAGCGCTACTGAGCAAACTCAATCTAGTTAGCTATGGCGGCGACAGGAGGAGGGAAAATCAGATCAAGAAGATACCACATCGCTTCAAAACCTTATGCCAAAGGCAAACAGGTAAATAAAACGAAACCCTAGTCGCCACGGCAAGGATTTTAACGGTTATTAACTTAAGCCGCACCGGTGTTTTGGCGGCGGGTTTTGTATTTGTAAAGCAGGAGACATTTTGAGGCCTGTTTCAGGCCTGTTCACGTTCCTCCAGCACACGGTCTCGACACTGTCACCGCAATACCGCTAGCTCATTTGACTGAAGAGACATAGCCGTTAAGTGAGAAAAATGCTCGAAATATGGCGTTAGAGAGGTGGAATTTAAATGTATTTCAATATTTTTAGACAGCCGTGTGAACGCGTTTCAAAACAAGCCGTTAGCCGCGGCTCGCACCGGCGTCAAACAAGAATATTTAAATGTTAACAAATCTAACAACATTTACGTTAAACGGCGTTTTAATGTCGTTGCCCTTTAAATAAAATGCTGTTTATACACCGAAACTCACGTTTCCCTTATTTTGTGCCGCTCAGAGGGTCTACATGTGGGTAACCTGAGTTCCACAGCACTTTTGGCCATGCTTTCTTTACTTATATTTCACGTGCAATGCTTTAACTTGGGTAGAGATCAGTTGGATATGACTAGCGAGTCTGGTACATGTTTTGGCATAAATACGGAAAGCGCAGGTAGTTATTGCACTAGGTTTGTCATCATGAAGAAAGGCGGGATGAGTGCGTGTTTTCAGAGGGATCTGTAACGTTAGCTCACTGGAAACACTCACATGCTGCTTTATGAAAAGAGAAATAATGCAGCCAGTCTAACGCATGTTAATAGATTAATGTGGTTCTATGAGCCAACATTTTAATTAGTCTAAGTAATTTGAAACAAATCGTAAAGTATATTTTTATCATAACTTTAGCAATGTGAACTTTGCGTTTATTTACATTACTTTGCATTTGGCGTACAGATGTACAATACTTGTGTATTAGGGAAATTAAGTTGCACAGCATTTATGTGATTTGACTTGAATACAAAAAAGTTTTTTTGCTAAACGGTTAAGCATAATTTGTTCAAATGTACTTGTTTTATGCATATCTTTTTTTTTAAATTTTATTTCTTCCGCATGTTGGCTATTAAATACACACATACAAATGATTTGTATTGACATGTAAAAGCATTGGTTGATCTCTAAAGCTAAACCATTGTTTTTGAGTTGTCAAAATGTGGCTTCTGTGGGCACAGCATTTATGTGATTTGACTTGAATACAAAAAAGTTTTTTTGCTAAACGGTTAAGCATAATTTGTTCAAATGTACTTGTTTTATGCATATCTTTTTTTTAAATTTTATTTCTTCTGCATGTTGGCTATTAAATACACACATACAAATGATTTGTATTGACATGTAAAAGCATTGGTTGATCTCTAAAGCTAAACCATTGTTTTTGAGTTGTCAAAATGTGGCAAAAAAATTCTTTGTCTATTATGATCTCATGTAGTGATTTATTCTGGCATAGTAATTAGAACTAAGAAAGAACAAGGTGTCTCTTTTTATGTTGCATTTACATTTTAAATCTAATTCTTTTACCCAAGGCAACTTAAATCATGGAAATACCCATATTTTCTGTTGACACTTTGTGCGTCATTACACCTTGTTTTTCTGTCCACCAGTGTTGCATAAACTGCACACACTTGACTAGACATTTTATTCCTCCAAAAATTAGTTAAATTGAATAAGGGAAAGTGTATATTTTAGATGCTGTATTTGATTGTTTCTTTCTGATTTGTTTCACCTTACATTTTAAATGGTCCTGTGATGTGGCATTTTTAAATGTGCAAATCTTCTATGCTGCACCTCACTTAATGGGTAATAAAACTGCATGTATAATACTGATTAAAAAGTGCTGTTTAAGAGCACAGCTCCCTGCAGAACATCTTTCCCAATGCATGTCATGTCAGCTACACACGTGTGTTTTAACAGTGCAAGGAGAGTTGAGCTGGCAGGTGTTTTTATTGGATTAGATTAGATGACGTCATATAATGGGAGTATAAATTGTAATTAAACTTAAGTCATTGTTTTTCCTCTGCACTTTATCAAAGTCTGCTCATCCACACGTTTTTGGTAGTATAGATAGGCAGTGTAGGGCATAACGCATTACAAAAATAATGCCATTACAGTAATCTATTACTTTCTGCTGTAATGCAGTAATAAAATGCATTACTAAAAACATTTTGGTAATATTATACCTGTTACAATCTTAGTAATGAATGTTACAGTTTTTTTTCTTTTTTACAAGTTTACCTTTACCGCAAAACATTCCAGCAGGACCAGAGAATAAATTCAGTGGGTAAAATATTGTGTATTTTCTGTTGCTGCAATACGTGACACAGAGTCAGAGAAGAGAACGAATGTGGCGGATGAGAGCGCAGGCAAGATTAAGCAACGAAAATTAAATTGATCTCTGTCTGCCATGCCGCTTGAACCCAGAGAAGTGAAGAGACTCGTGGCTGAGTATGTTGGGGAAAAATATGTAGCTTCTGTTAACAGTAGAATCGGCAGCTTTTAGAAAGCTTGCCAGAAAAATCCACGTCAACTATGGCAGTGACAAGGAAAGCTAACATTGCTGACTGTGGTTCGTAATAGTCATGCACCACGAACCGGTTGAAAATCAGTAAAATTGTGACGATTCAAGTCGGTTGCAATGTTAAACGAATTGCGATACATTTAGGGGATGGGGGTTTATATTAGGGCTGTGCGATATGGACAAAAAAACCTATTGCGATTTCTTTGATCAATTTTGCGATTTTGACACACACAGACATGCTTTACAGTCATAAACGCATTCAGTGTGAATTTGTAACATATTTCCAAAAGAAAACCAATTAGAGCTTTATCAAAAAGCTGTAACATGTCTCTTGAACAGACATAAGCCAAAATAATCACTAAGTAAAGGTGTAACAAAATGTCTCTAGAATAGACATATGGCAGCAAAAAAAAAAAATCCTGTGTCCAGGGATTTTTTTTGCCATGCATTGGTCATAGAGTTCTTTGTGACGCTGCCTCAAATTGTAGAACTAGATTTGTTGCGCCAAGTTCACACGTACTCCGTCTGCAGTGCGTATATAGTATGCATATGCGGTGCAGAAGCAGAAATTTCCATGCCAATCCATGTTATTTTTTACTGCAAATAATGCGCTGTCACTTTCAGCGCATGAAGCACAGCAGAAATAGATTCCGTGCGGAAATTATCTCAGCATGACTGCTGCAGATGCACCGCTCCTGGAGCGCACTGCCGGACTGCAACCACGTGCAGTGTGAACGCTCTGATCCGTTAACATGGGTGCGGAAAAAAATAATAATGTAAACCTGGAGTTACGTTTGTATGGCCACCCGGTCTGTTCTGTTCTCGTGCTCCCAGGGTGTGCTGCATTCTGATTGGTTTGGATAGCATACCGCGGTCGGTGCGTGGAAAATCGTGCTATAAAGCGATTTAGAAATCACGCACGCTCAAATCGCGATTTTATGACTATTTTGATTAATCGCACAGCCCTAGTTTATATGAGTCTCTCTCTGAGGGGAACCAACCATCTTCAGCAAAATGTATGGTATTTTCTTTTCAACTTGCCTCTGTATAATGCATATTAAAGTAGTAGCGCTGGTTTGTTTACTGGAGTAACCCAGGAACTGCCATATTGCTGCTGTTCCATAAGCGCCAAGTCATACTTCTGTGGTTATTTTGGTGAAAGTAACTCAAAAATAATGCAAAAGTAGTGTAAAGCATTACATTTCAGAGACAGTAATATTGTAATTTAACTAATTACTTTCAGATGAGAGTAACTAGTAATATAATAATAGATTACATTTTGGAAGTAACTTGCCCAACATTGCATTGATTGGCCATGCTGACCTTGGATGGTGTCATGTGTGCACTGTTGACAGGAAGGGACTTATGTTGCAACCCTGTGCTCATCCGTGAGGCCCCAGCCATGCACACATTTGAAACCACACAGCTGGTTTCGTATGCTTTTACATTATATTTAAATGTTGTAATTTAGCAGACACTTTTATCCAAAGCGACTTACAAATGAGGACAATAGAAGCAATCAAAACCAACAAAAGAGCAATAATATGCTAATAAAGTGCTATATTAGTATATTATTATAGTGTTATATTTCAATTTCACAAAGAAATGTGCAGCATTTTGTCCAAGCAATAATAAAAGGACACATTTAATTTATAATTTGTCTTAAATCTCATTTTGTATTAAAAAAAAAAAAAAAAGTATAGAATCGTGAAATCAAAATCATGAATTGAATCGTGAGTTCAGTGAATCGTTACATTCCTAATGCTGAGTGCATGCAAGCACGTTCATGTTGTTTATCCTTTCTTATGTAGTCTTCTTGATCTCAGAGTGAGGCAGGAAGATGAATTACGCTCTTGCTCTGGCCTATATTTAAATCACAGGTATCTATAAGCTTTAAAGGCCTTCCATTTTGATTGCGCAATCTCTCCTAGCTCTTTTGCTGAGGCTAAATTGACTATTTAGCTTTCCCACCTGTCTTAGTGTTCAGCCAAAGAGCTGGTCTGTGGTGTTGCTGTGTCCAAACCCTGGAGCTCTGTTAGAGAACAATAAGCCTGTAGTGCTTGCACAGTGATTTGGTACCCAGGGCCCCTTTTAGACGACAACTGAAGCTCTCAAATGCAGGCTCTCTCCAGCCTTGGAGGCCACACTGATTCTGCAGTATGATAAATAGGGGAAACTTGTCCTTCTGTTAACTCATGAATCTTCATGCATAGTAGATAAGTTGAAGGCCACATGAACATGGAAAACTGGGACAGAAGTACTTAAGCTCTTTTATGTCATCTGTTCAATGCTAACCTATATCCAAAAGGTTTAGGATCACTAAGACTAAAGGCCGTTTCACACTGAGCGCGATGTGAAAAAGTGGGCCGACCAACAATGCCTTTTTCCTCAGATATGTGTCTCGTATATGGATTTAACATTGTCCGCTGCTCAATTAGGGATGCTCCGATCCGCCTTTTTTGCCTCCGATACCTAGGGTTCGGTATTGGCCGATATAGATACCGATCCGATACCAGTGAAGTTTTTTTCCCTCATTTAAATAAATGTAGAATTTATATATCTCTGTGTGTGGAACTGATAATCATTCTTTCACAATCTACTAGATACAGACTACTTAATAAAAAATAAAATAAACAAATATGAAAAAATATAGGCCTATGTATATTTATAATCTATGACAAAAAAATTATCATAAACTAGGTTAGCGGATAATTCGGCAGCAAAAATTATTCTAGAAAAATCAGTGCACAATAATTTTAGAAATCCAAACATTTAGTGAAAAAACAATATTTTGTGGGGAACAAATAAAAGTGTTGCACTAAATATGGTAAAATGTTACACATTGCTATTTGTATCCATTCATTAAAAACATTCATTCAGTATTTACTATCAAATTAAAATACATTTCTTTTAAATGTATTGCATATTTTTTAATAAGACAACAACATATCATACGATAGGACAAAACAAATACAGTGCAGCACAAATTGTTTTTATACAGTCAACCCTCTACGGACACCTTGGCAATTGAATCGCTATTGGCTAGTATATTTTTTTTGTTTACTCGCCAGACTGAAATACTTTTTATATATATATATATATATATATTCAAGCATTATAATATGATAATCAAGTATTATTTAATAATAGAAGTTTAGTAATTAGAATTAAAACTTGGTAACCATGAACTTAGGACTGGTGCTAGTGCTTTTTTTGGTCATTCAGTGTTCCTGTAAAATAAAAAAACTAACAATAATACTGATAAGATATTATTATTATTATTATATGAATTAAAATAAAAGTCTCACACGGCTCCGGGGGGTGAACAAAGGCCTCCTGTAGCGAATCGATGCGTTTTTGTAAGAAAAATTTCGATATTCAAAGCGTAATAATCACTTGAATTTAGCTTGCGCTCACTGTTGTAAACGAAGGAGTTCCGGGGGGATGAGCGATGAGTTTGACTTTTGTCTTACAAAAACGCATCGATTCGCTACAGGAGGCCTTTGTTCACCCCCGGAGCCGTGTGAGACACTTTTTAATTTTTTTTTTATTTATGGAAGGGCGCTTTTTATTTCACGTCTTTTGGACTGAAGGAATGCAACACCCGTTGAGTGCTGTGAAACAGCTTGAAAGATCAAAGAGACATTTTTTTTATATATAACTCCGACTGGATTCGTCTGAAAGAAGAATGTCATATACACCTAGGATGCCTCGGGGGTGAGTTTTATTTTTGGGTGAACTAACCCTTTAAAGGAATAGTTCACCCTAAAAAAGGAAATTTGCTGAAAATGTACTCGCCATCCAAGATGTAGAGGAGTTTTCTTCATCAGAACAGATTTGGAGAAATGACAACACTGCCGTGAATGGGTACCATCAGAATGGCAGTTCAAACAGCCAATTAAAACATCACAATAATCCACACCACTCCAGTCCATCAATTAACGTCTTGTGAAATGTAAAGCTGTGTAATAAACAGATGTTTTTAACTCAAAACCATTTCTTCTGGCTAAAATACAAGCCCTGTATCCGAAACATTGCTTTCTCCAGTGAAAAAGTAATTTTGTCTCATTTATAATGAGAAATATGCCCAGATCAGTCCAAAACAAATATGACATGGGGTGACTTTTTATATTTTATATGGAATGGAGCATTATTATAGATTATGAACTATATATTTTGGCCAGAGGCAGTGGTTCAAAGTTCAAAAGCCTTAGTAATGGATTTATTTTTATTAATGAGTTTCAAGTAGGACTGCTTTGACAAAAATCTTAATCACGATTATTTTGGTCAATATTATAATCACGATTATTTAACACATTTATAAGTGGGCCATATGACCAAAACTTTAAATTAATGATTTATTATATTTGATAGTAATATACGTATATGAATAATCTAATTTAAAAAGAACTGCATAATCTTCACTGTAAGAATTAAAATCAATTTGTTACTTATTAAAGCTACAAAAAGTCCTTCAGTCTAGAGCAATAAGTGATTGTCTTTGTCTTTTGTTGTTTGATTGATATTAAGCACTCAGTCGACAGCAGATATAGCCCCCTGTCACTTTAAGAGCCGCACGGATCCAATTTACACGTATTTTCATTCTCAACTGTTTTCGTTCAATTATTATATAACCAACAAGGGTTTACGTGAATAATCGCTAAGCGCCGCATTTTACACATTTTTGCGTGTATTTGACGTTTAGGCGCGCACCTTAGCTAAAAGTTGACTTTACATGTCCGTGTTCTGTTCTGTCTCTGAGCGCATACACAGTAATCCTCCCAAGGAACAGCGTCAGTTATAAATCTAATCAACATTAATAAATCACGCATGTCCCATTTTGCAAAAGTCACATAACATGAGTTTACGGAGTTGCATGTGAAATTGGGCTTTTATGGAGGAGCAAAAGCGCACTGCTAGAAAGGGGGCAGAATGGGGTGCAATAATAGTTTTATCTCGGTTATTGTATTTTCATAATCGTTTGAGGCCGAAATCAAAACCATATTTCGATTAATTGCACAGCCCTAGGTATTGCTCCTAGTCTTTTATTGCTACTGGATATGCTGATTTTGTTCCATTGGCTCCTGCAGCAGCCTGGCCTGATCAGTCGAGTGACAGATACAGTGAAGAGCATAGTCCCCTCCTGGCTGCAAAAATACTTCAAAAATGGAGACGATCCAGAGGGTGATACTGGCGCAGTCGGGGTGGACCGGAATAACGTGGCTCCTCCCCCCAACGGCAACGATGAAGTCACCCCACTCCCAGATGGACGAGACTCTCCAGAGCCGAGCACAAGTAACACGGGTATGAGTTGGTGCTGTCCGGCAGATATACACAGTTGCTATTTCAAAACCTAGAGAGCTATATTGCCTGCGTTCTTGAGATGAAATGCTAAATTCCTTTTTCAGAACCATCTACAAGCAAAGCGTTGCTGAACTTCCAGGAAGCTCTGCCGAGACCCCCGCTCAATCGGACACACCTGCACTTCCCGTCCCTGGATGGTTCCCCTGCATTAGGTGGCACAAGCTCCCTCTTCTCCCAGCCCTCCACGTCCACAGCACCCTTCTCAGGGAGCCCTTTCGCTGTAACCTCCAACTTCTCCCTGGTGAAAGAGATTAAGGACTCCAGCTCTCAGCATGAGGATGACAACATCTCGACTACCAGTGGCTTTTCATCGCGTGCATCTGATAAAGGTGAGCAACCACATTTCTAAACCGAAACCAGTAGATACGTGTTGATGCTAAGCATTTGATTTGTCAAGTTGTTTAGAACAATCTTGGCTAGGTATAGCCAGAACTAAGAGCAGGGCTTAATCTTCTTCCAGATGTTCCCACGTCAAAGACTGTGCCGCTCCTCTGGTCCCCAGAGATGGAACGCACCCATTCTGGATCGCAGACAGCCCACACTGGGCTCAAGAAACCAGCCTTCAACCTGTCAGTCTTTGGCACTTCCTCATCAGTAAGTAATTCATATTTTTCTGGGAACTTAAGTCAAGGTTGATGGGTCAGTAAGATAATTTTTTTTAAACTTACTATCACAAGAACACAAGTATGCATTAAATTGGTTGTAAGTGTTGTGTAATACTAAATAAAAAACATTAAGCAGCACAGCTGTTTTCAGCTTTGATTAGACATGCACTAATCAGCGTATTAGAATGATTTATTAGGGGTCACATTGAAAACTGGTAATATTATTGTAAATTGATATTTTACAATGTTACTGGTTTAACTTTTTTATTAAAATGAATACAGGCTTGGTGAGCATAAGAGACTTTGTTCAAAAATATTTAAAAAAAAATTATATATATATATCTTACAGTCTCACAGTAGTGCATTTAAAAAATAAACGAGCAGTTGAATGTTCTAGTTGTCTTGTGACAATATTAGTTGTGAATACGCGTTTTACTGAGATGAGATTAATGTTAGGCATGTTTGTTCTCTTACAGTCAGTGTTGAACAGTTCAGTACTGAACTCCAGTCAGTTGGGGGATTCACCTTTCTACCCAGGGAAGACCACGTATGGAGGAGCTGCTGCGATGAGATCGGCTCGTTCACGCCCGGCTACACCTTACCAGGTCTGAACAATCATGCCAATGATTGACTCTTGTTTCATAGGCCAGTGCTATTGTTTGATATTAAATTTTAAACAGAAATTACTTTCTTTTTTTTTTTTTTTGCTTTTTGTTCCTTTTTGACTCGTCCGGAATTCTGGTCTGTTGTTTCACAGCCTCCCGTTAGAAGACAGATTAAGGCAAAGCCAGCTGGAGCTCAACCCTGTGGAGTTACCAGTGCCACAGCGAGACGCATCCTACAGTCCCTGGAGCGCATGTCCAGTCCTCTTGCTGTGAGTTTACTGAGCTATGGTATATAGATATATAAAAAAAAAAAAGACTAGAATAAGCCTCTAGAATAAAGAGTTTAAAATTGACCAACTGTTTCTGTAATTAAGCAGTTATTTAAACAAATAGTTCCATTAAATTTGGGAAAAACAACAAAAGTAAGCATTTCATAAAACATGTTTTTGGTAACCTTGCAGGATGCTAAAAGAATTCCGTCTACAGTTTCATCACCTCTGTCAGCTGTAAGTATTGCGTCGTAGTAGTTTTACATTACAACACTTTGAAATTCACTACAGTTGAGTTTTCAGTTTATACAGAGTGTTCAGTCTTTAAACTTTTTCTTTTTTTTTAGTCACTGAATCACACAGACCTTGACATTTCAAATTTCCAGGCAAAGAGGAAGCGGGTAAGTCTTGTGCCTTAATACACACAGCTGTTTAAGATTTTAAAGTGTCAGATAAAATGGGGTCGAATGTGGATGTGTCGAGAAAGAAATCCGTACATGGTTTTCATGTATAGAAGCCATTTACTACTGTACCTTAATGCATCTTGTAAAATTGGCAACTTTCACTTTGCTTCTGCTGCTTGTCTTTAACTGTTAACAACTGTGGCAGCTGGCTACTAATCCCAAACAATATGCCTATTCACCCAACACCAGGAACCTAAAGCCTGTAATAACCGTTTGTGGTGGATGTACATGGTCCAAAATATTCAGGGCTGTGAGTGTGTTGTTTTGCAGTTCAAGTGAGCACACTTGATGAATCGTAGCAGAGGTGTTCATGCATTTGATGTCCATGAGCTTGCAATGTTTAATGCCACCTGTATTCAGGTCTTGAAATTATGGACTGAGAATTGTAAAATCCCTGTATGAGTAATTACAATTTCTTTTTTATATTGCTCAGAAAATGGATAGCCTGATATCCTTTGCGCAGTGGTGTAGGGAACCGTCTGCTGTATTTGTAATGTTGTAACACTGACACACAGCTGGAGCCATCAGTCCCTCCTGTGCAGAAGCTGGTGGTCCCTGCAGCTGCTGCAGTGTCTGGTAACCGCTCTATATCCTTTAGACCGTCACTCACTCCAGGTGGAGTGAACAGAGGAGTGGAGAAAAGCAACAAGGAGACTGTGAGTTCAAAATTTATCACAATGCATCCTACATTAGAATTAAACATATGACTATGAAATAACTGAAAGGAGGGGCATATTTGGCAGGGGCGTTCCCTCCTACGAGGCAAGGGAGGCAGTGTCTCCTCAAAAAAATTGGATGACAAAATAATCGATAGTACAAACCGATATCACAAATAATACTAAATATGGCATTGAAAGTATAAAAGTCACTCGTTTTTATGAAGTAACACTGTCCAACAGTGACACCCGCAGGTAAAGAGTGGAGGCTTGCCTCCCTTCAGTCCATAGACTTACAACAGAGACCGCTTAGTGTGCCGTGACTTTTCTGGGTTGTAAATGAGAATGAATGGGGGGGAAAGTCACGTGAGAGGAGGCAATGTCTCCATCGCGCTATAATTGGATATGATCGGTTATGATTGAATGTGATTGGTTCATGCGATAAATCCCGCCTCTTGTTTTTGTGCGAGCTCTCACATAAAGAAAATAATGGCGTTATTGACTAATTATAAAGTAAGTAAACAACTCTCCCGCTTAGATACCACTACTTTGTGTCACGCCAAAATAAAAATTGAAATGGTCTGAAAACATGATGACTGCATCAGTTTTTAGTGAGCATTCAGCGTGATGAAATAAGATATATCTTCGTGTCTGTGGCAGTGTTTACAGAGCTTTTATGACGATGACCCGAAATAAGTTGACTATTAAAAAGAATAGCTGAACATCAGTTCACAAAGAAAAAATATTGGTAACATTTTACAATAAGGTGTCATTTAATGTGTTAACTAACATGAACAAACAATGAACATTTATTACAGTATTTATTAATCTTTGTTTACATTAGTTAATACAAATACTGTTGTTCATGTTAGTTCACAGTGCATAAACTAATGTTAATAAACATAACATTTGATTTTAATAGTGCATTAGTAAATGTTGAAATTAATAGTAACTAAAGCCCTATTCGCCAGGTTAAAATAGTATCTCAAGCTTTATTTGTAACACATTAACCTCAAAACCTTTTCAGCTTTCTCTTTCTGCAAATTGTATGGTGTAGCGATATGATGACAGCACCCAAAATACTATCAAACACTCCAACGCAGCTCCATTCTTAACGAAAGATGGATAAAAAGGCACATGGCAAATAAAAACCTCGAAAAATTATATGCGACCCGCCAAATACTGGCTCACAGAGATGTCGATTCGCACGGGACTAATATTATCACAGGACCTGGGTGTTCGGCGAAATATGGTAGGTCATTTGCGGGGGAATTTTTACTTTACAAATTACAGACATGGCCGATTGGCACGGGATTAAGATCACAAACAACCTTCGCAATTATTACAAATGACTGGAGGTCACCAGGTAATACTAATCCCGTGCGAATAGGGTTTAAGGTTAATAAATGCTGTAGAAGTCGGCTATTGTTTATTCTTGGTTCATGTTAACTAATGAAACTTTATTGTAAACCGTTTCCAAAATATTGTTCAAATTGTTACTGCCTTTAGTTATTATTTTGGAATAAATATAAAAATGCATAAGAACACTATGAAGTGTATAATTAGTATTAAAAATATTAAATACAATTTAAAAAATAATATAAAATACAAAATAGAATTATATTTGTTCTCTTTTTTTAATCTAATATTTAACCAGGAAAATGTGACATTAAGTGTAACGAGGCCTATATATATTTGTATATAACAACCTCCTCATTTTAAAACACCACCGCACGCCACTGATATTTGGACACCTTTTTTAATTGGTTAGAATAAATGGATTTTTTAAAAATATATATAAATCAAAGAAACGAAGGAACTGCCAGTGCTTGCAATTCAGCAGAATAAATGTTTGGGTCAGTAAAATATTTCAGTTTCTTTAAAAATCTTATTCAACAAAAAAGCTTTAAGTTGATAAAACGTGACCGTAAAGACCTTTTATTTACTATTCTTTTTATCTAGAAAATGTTTATTTATCAAAATGGTACACAGTTTCCACAAGTATTTAGAATCAGAACCGTTTTCTCCTGTTATGTTTCTTGAGCACCAACACTAAAGCTAAATTTTCAGCAACCCTTACTTCAATGTTACTGCATTAAATTACAATTTAAGACGCATTAAAATAGAAAAGTTATTTTAATTTGTAATTTCACAAAACTGCTGTTTTAATTGTTTAAAATAAATTCAGCCTTGGTGAGCATAAAGACACTTTAAAAAACAGAACATTGAAAAATCTCATTGGCCCCAAACTTTTGAAAAGTAATGCGCATTGTTTATCTAAAGCTGAAACTGTGCAAAAATGGCCAGCCTTATACTGTGATTACATGGATTATAGCAATGGATTCTGTGTTTTTTGCTCTTCTAGAGAACAATTTTTTTTTTTATCTGCCTTTTGTAGCTGGTCAGACAATCCCCTCCCATTTCAGATCGTGCCCAGGCTCCCTCTCCCAGGTAAGAGTGAATAATTTGTGGTGGTTTTAGAATCTTCTTTTTGGATGGGACAAGGAACTGTTAGTGACGTCACTTGCATACAGTGGGGAAAAAAAGTATTTAGTCAGCCACCAATTGTGCAAGTTCTCCCACTTAAAAAGATGAGAGAGGCCTGTAATTTTCATCATAGGTATACCTCAACTATGAGAGACAAAATGAGGAAAAAAAATCCAGAAAATCACATTGTAGGATTTTTAAAGAATTTATTTGCAAATTATGGTGGAAAAATAAGTATTTGGTCAATAACAAAATTTATTCTAGCATTGTTTCTCTCCTCCAAACACGACAAGTTGAGTTTTTACCAAAAAGTTTTTACCAAAAATGATCACAGTTCTTGTGATCATTTTGACCCCACGGGGTGAGATCTTGCGTGGAGCCCCAGATCGAGGGAGATTATCAGTGGTCTTGTATGTCTTCCATTTTCTAATAATTGCTCCCACAGATGATTTCTTCACACCAAGCTGCTTACCTATTGCAGATTCAGTCTTCCCAGCCTGGTGCAGGTCTACAATTTTGCTTCTGGTGTCCTTTGACAGCTCTTTGGTCTTGGCCATGGTGGAGTTTGGAGTGTGACTGTTTGAGGTTGTGGACAGGTGTCTTTTATACTGATAACGAGTTCAAACAGATGCCATTAATACAGGTAACGAGTGGAGGACAGAGGAGCCTCTTAAAGAAGAAGTTACAGGTCTGTGAGAGCCAGAAATCTTGCTTGTTTGTAGGTGACCAAATACTTATTTTACCGAGGAATTTACCAATTAATTCTTTAAAAATCCTACAATGTGATTTTCTGGATTTTTTCCCCCTCATTTTGTCTCTCATAGTTGAGGTATACCTATGATGAAAATTACAGGCCTCTCTCATCTTTTTAAGTGGGAGAACTTGCACAATTGGTGGCTGACTAAATACTTTTTTGCCCCACTGTATGTACTTAGTCCATCAATTTCTTTGTCTCCAGCACAAGCAGTTTGTCCTACCCGTTGTCCAGCACCCCAGCGACCAGCAGTGCTGGTTCAGGAGGGGGCAAAATGAAGAGGGAAAGGGCCGTTAGACCTTCATCCAAAAAACCTGACGATGAGGTCCGAGAACCTGCTGGTTATATGCTTTTGAGTAGAACTTGTTTTGAAGCTGTCTAAAGGGATGATTTGATGCTCATTAAAAGCTGTTCTCCTTTCAGGTTGCTGAGGAACCAGACCTGCCGCCTGCCTCTCTTCCCAGAAATTTCACTTTGCCAAAATTTAATTTCTCCTCTACTCCCCCAACCTTTTCACTCACCTCCAGCACAACACCACTTATAACTGTCTCGGAGGAACCGGCAGCAAATAAGGTATTACGTCCCCTCTGACCCCTTTAGAATTGTGCGTTCTGTCTGATGTAGTCTTGACTTATCAAACTGACAGAGTTTCATAGCAGTTATGGTGGATGAGTATTTGTAATGCATAATTTTTATTTGTTTAATCAGGAGCTAACTGCACCATCCACACCACCATCTGTTCCCTTCACGTTCTCTTCGCCTATTGTCAAAGCAACAGCTGCTAGTCCTCCATCCTTCTCTCCATCAGTAGGTCTCCTTTATTCTCTTACCCTTTACATTTCATACAGAGCAATCATCTGTAATAATAAAGATTCTTCCTTGCAGTCTGGATTCACCTTCAGTGCGCCTACTATGAAAACTGGCCCCTCTTACTCCAATGGGAAAATCATTCCAACAGAAGCACCAGGTAAGTTTTGATTTGCAAAGTAGAGATTTTTTTATTCAAAGTTATGTTATTGTATTTATTTCTTGACTGCATGTTTTGCAGTCAAATCAGTGGCCAGTGAAGAAAAAGATTTTGAAGGACCCTTCAAACCAGCCAAGGTCTTAAAACAGGGCAGTGTATTGGACATACTAAAGGGACCTGGTAAGATTTGCTTTTCCTGATTTTTCCATGTTAAGTTTTGAAAGTCATTGCTTTTTGCATATATTTATCCTTTTCTTGTTTTCAGGATTTGCATCCCCTGCTCAGAACTCCGTTGATAAACCTTTACTGTCTGCATCAACATCCTCTGCTCCTCTTGGTTTTGGTGATAAGTTTAGGCCACCTGCAGGGTCATGGAGCTGTGGCACTTGCCTGTTACAAAACAAGTCCTCGGACAAAAAGTGTGTGGCTTGTCTCACTCCACAACCCAACACAGACTTTTCCTCTAAATCGGACAGTAAACCCACAGAAGCTCCTGCAAGCATCAGTTCCCTCTTTGCCCCTCCAGCTGGTAGCTGGGACTGTGACACATGTTTAGTCAGGAACAAACCGGATGTAGTTAAATGTGTAGCTTGTGACACGGCCAAACCTGGGACTGGAGTGAAATCCAGCCTGACTCTACCAGCTCTTTCGGAGGCCTCATCCACTCTCTCTGCCACCTCTTCTACAACCACCACAACAACAACAACAACCGCTTCCTCAGCAACTGGACTGTTAGGATTTGGGGACAAATTTAAAAAGCCAGAAGGGTCTTGGGATTGTGATGTATGCATGGTTCAAAACAAGGCACAGGATGTGAAATGTGTAGCCTGTCAGAGCACTAAACCAGGTAATGTTTCAGTTTTGCGGTTGTTAAGAGTTAAAACATTTTAATGCCCACAAAAAATGGACAGCCCTTTAAAATCCATGGAATAGTAGAGAAGGATTTACCTTAATTCTGCTTCCAATATCTGCATCAAAAATATTTGCATACCTGATGTCTTACTCCTTGGTGTATTATAGGAGCTGTAGCCACGGCGGTCTCGACTCCAACCTCTGCACCTGCAAGCACTGCAGGATTTGGGGACAAGTTCAAGAAACCTGAGGGGAGCTGGGAGTGTGAGGTGTGCTGTGTTCAGAATAAGGCAGAGGATCAGCAGTGTGTGGCCTGCCAGTCAGCAAAACCAGGAGCTAAAATAGAGTCCAAAGGTAAAGTGCCTTGCAGTGATATTTCCAGAAGTCAGGGGACTTCGAAGCTGCTGCTTTCTGTTTAGTAGAAGCAAGCTGATGACCAGAAATCTCATTTCTTTTTCAGATTTTAGTTCATCATTTGGCATTCAGTCTAACAGTACAGACTCAAGTTCATCCGGTTTTAAGTTTGGTACCGGCTCTACGGACTCAACCTCTGCTGGCCTGAAGTTTGGAGGCACTTTCTCAGATAATACTTCCACCACAGGAGGATTTCAATTTGGATTTGGGTCCTCTGACTCAACCTCCAAATCAGAGGGCTTCAAATTTGGAGGCTTATCCTCGGCTGCAGCTTCTGGTGGGGTCAAACTTGGTAGTTCCTCATCAGAATCCACAGCAACAAAAGAGAGTGCGTCAAAGGCCTTTACATTTGGTGCATCCATGGATGACTCGCTTGAAAAAAAGACTAAATCTCAGGATTCTAGTGCAGGATTTAAATTTGGTGGCGGTAATGGAATCAATTTCAGCTCTCAAGCTTCTGGCGCTGAAAACTCATTTTTGTTTGGAGCTAAACCTAGTGAGAAAGGAAGCTCAAATTCATCCTTTAGTTTCTCTGTGCCCCAGTCTAAAACTGAGAAAGATGATACTCCTGCTCCCTCAGAAACCGCTTCAACCAGAACAACGGCAGCAAATATCATTCCTATTTTTGGCAAGTCTTTAGTAGCTGAATCTTCTGCAACAAAGTTTGGGGAAGCATCAACGAAAGCGCAAACGCTGGTGACGTCCACCTTCAACTTTGGAAAAACAGAAGAGAAAAAGGACACTTCTGCACCTTCCACTGCGTTCTTATTCGGTGCTTCCAAGGAAGCTGACAAACCGGCATCAACCTTGGGCTTCTCTTTCGGTGAGCCGGACCCTCCAAAGGATTTTCCCAAGCCTGTGCTCACATTTGGGAAACCTGCCGAGTCAGCAGAACCTCCAAATCCATCATTTAGTTTTGGACAAAGTATGACAGGTGAGTGAAGGTGTCTTTTCTAATTTCCTAATGGCTTTAGTTATATGTTCTAGTAGTACCTCAGTTTTACTCTATATGCTATATTACAACTATATGCTTTTCAGACACATCTGCTCCAAAGCCCACTTTTGGCTTCATGCCCAACTCCTCAAGCACCCCAGCTTCCTCCAGCTCCACCCCCAGCCTTTTCGGCACTCCCACTACCTCTTCCCTGGCTCCCACACCTGCTCCCTCAAGTACCTTTGTATTTGGCCAGAGTACCTCCTCTGAACAAACCATGGCAAAGACTTTCATGTTTGGACAGCAGTCGCAGGATAGCCAGCCGGCACCTCCTGCGGCACCTTCTGCTGCACCTGTCCCAGCACAACCTTTCCAGTTTGGCTCGGGCACAAACTCATCCTCCCCTGCTTTCACTTTTGGTGCTGCTGCTGCTGCGTCCTCCACCCCAGCCTCTGCCGGTTAGTTTGCCACCAAATGTCCCATTGTTGTCTAGTGTGCTTTTGACCTTTTGGATGTCATTGTGTACAAATGTGTCTAATTTCACGTATCTCTTGCAGCTCCAGCTCCACCTGCCAACCCTTCTCCGTTTGTCTTCAGTTCTGCCACACCTTCATCTGGCTTTGGCTCTGGACAGACCCCTATCTTTGGACAATGCGCGTCTCAACCCAGTGCTCCTGCATTTGCGTCAGCAGCACCTTCATTCTCGGCCACTGCTTCCCCAGCTTCTGCGTTCGGAGCTAAGCCCAATTCTGCCCCTGTATTCGGTCAGCAAGCCAACCCTGCACCCATGTTTGGATCTACTGCTTCCTCCACAGGCCAAGGTCAGAGAGACTTGTTAACATCAGCAGAAAAAAGAACA
>NW_015505328.1:990829-1038329 GCF_001515645.1 Sinocyclocheilus grahami | reverse complement strand
ACTTTTTATAGAGCAAGGATGCATTCATTTGATCAAAAATGACAGTAAAGATATTTCTAATGTTACAAAAGATTTATATTTAAAATAAATGCTAAAAAAAGGTATCCTGATTTCACAAAAATATTAAGCATTATAATTTTTTTTAAACATTGAAAATTATAATTTTTTTCTTGAGCACCAAATCAGCATGCTAGAAATATTACTGAAGGATCATGTGACACTAAAGACTGGAGTAACGACTGAAGAAAGTTCAACTTTACAATTACAGGAATAAAACACATTTTTAAATGTATTCAAATACAAAATAGTTATTTTAAATGTTAAAAGTATTTCACATTGTTACTGGTTTTATATTATTTTTAATCAAATAAATGCAGCCTTGGTGAGACATCTTTTAAAAACCTTAAAGGGGTCCTATTATGCTTTTTCACTTTTTCAACTTTAGTTAGTCTGTAATGTTGCTGTTTGAGCATAAAAAAGATCTGCAAAGTTACAAAGTTAAAAGTCCAATTCAAAAGGAGATATTTTATTTAACAGAAATCACTTTTCAAAAACTACAACGAACGACTCGTTTGGACTACAACGCATATTTTCTGGGATTTGTGATATCACAAATATCGACGAATGGGACGAGACCTGGTTGAGCTGCACTAGAGAAGGCAACGATTGTTATCACTATGTCGGAGACACGCTAGCTTTCCCAAGGCAGACGAACTTAGAGTGGTTACAATCATCCGGGTTTAATTCGCGCTCAAATTTATTTGATTTTGACACAATATTTACACTGAAGCTCGCAGCAGGCCGCTATGGTAAGGGGCATGATATTTCCCGACCAGGCGCCAAGTGGTGCCAATCACAACACACACTGGCCCAGCTAACCAATCACAGCACATTTCGTATTTCAGAAGGCGGGCCTTCATTTGATACAGGAACTATTCGAGCCGTTCATGCCAGACTGGGGAGAGAGGTGTTATAATAATGTAAAATATGTGAAAAATAATGTGTTTTTCGAACAATCTAGTATGAGAGCCTGTTCTAGTACACCCCCAAAACAAAATCAAGACTTTGTAAAAGAGCATAATAGGACCCCTTTAAAACATCTTTTGGCACCAAACTCTAGTCATTTGTCTTATGTAATTCTTTTCTAATTGATCACTTGAATGCATAATAATATTTATAACAGTATTTAACAAGTGGTGCCAATCACAACACACACTGGCCCGGCTAACCAATCACAACACACACTGGCCCAGCTAACCAATCACAGCACATTTCGTATTTCAGAAGGCGGGCCTTCATTTGATACAGGAACTATTCGAGCCGTTCATGCCAGACTGGGGAGAGAGGTGTTATAATAATGTAAAATATGTGAAAAATAATGTGTTTTTCGAACAATCTAGTATGAGAGCCTGTTCTAGTACACCCCCAAAACAAAATCAAGACTTTGTAAAAGAGCATAATAGGACCCCTTTAAAACATCTTTTGGCACCAAACTCAATAGTCATTTGTCTTATGTAATTCTTTTCTAATTGATCACTTGAATGCATAATAATATTTATAACAGTATTTAAGATTTAACTATTAAACTTTTGCATAAAGGTGGACAAAGTCATCATCAACCCTTACTTTGGCTTGGGAGCACCAGATTATTCCAAAATTCAGATTCCAAAGAGAGACAAATGGCAGCACAGTATGACCAGCGTCACAGAAGACAAGTCAGTATATGCACTTAAAATGCCATTGTTCTGTGTGTTATATTATTAAGCCATTAATAATCAGAGATCATTCAATACTAAAACAATCCAAATATACATCTGTTAGGGGACTGATCATGTTTTTGTCCTGTAGAGAGCGCCAGTGGGTGGATGATTTCCCTCTGCACCGCAGTGCCTGTGAAGGAGACACTGAGCTTCTGTCCAAACTGCTGGACAGTGGTTTATCGGTTAAACAGCTGGACAGCGACCACTGGGCACCCATTCATTATGCATGCTGGTATATATCAGCTTCCTGTTTATTTAAATAAGTAACTACATATGAAGGGTTTGTTTAGGTCTCTTTATTTCCCATTCGGAAACATGAGATCACTTGGATCCATTTTCCTCCTTTTTCTGCCCATCATCTCTCCAGTTTACTGATGTAAAAGGCCCTCTAGAATATAAATGGATATGTTTTCCCTCTGACTTCAGGCACGGAAAGGTGGAGGCCACCAAGCTTCTGTTGGAGAAAGGGAACTGTAACCCCAATCTGCTGAACGGCCAACTGAGCTCTCCTTTACACTTTGCAGCCATTGGTGGTCATGCAGAAATCGTACAGCTCCTTCTGCAGCACCCGGAGATAGACAGAGTGAGAAATCTATGCTAATTTAAATAGTAATAAATCATCTATGCTAATTTTCCCTGTTTTCTATTCAGATAACCTGTCCCTTCAAAACACTATTCTTTTAAATTAATGTATTAACATAAAATAATAGTAATATAATTGAGTTAAAAACACTTTTAACTTTAATTACAAACCTCAAAATGAATAACCATTTTTCATGTTATACAGTTTTTAGTGTTTTATTTCATTATTATTTTTTATTTTAACTTGTTTAGATGAAATGTGTCATAAGGGTCAATTTTTTAAATTGAGATTTATACATCATCTGAAAGCTGAATAAATAAGCTTGTTAGGATAGGACAATATTTGGCCGAGATACAACTATTTGAAAATCTGGAATCTGAGGATGCAAAAAAATCAAAATAATATTGAGAAAATCGCCTTTAAAGTTGTCCAAATTAAGTCCTTAGCAGTGCATATTACTAATCAAAAATTGTTTTGATATATTTATGGTAGGAAATTTACAAAAAATATCTTCATGGAACATGATCTTTACTTAATATCCAAATGATTTTTGGCATAAAAGAAATGTCGATAATTTTGACCCATACAATGCATTTTTGTCTATTGCTACAAATATACCTGTGCTACTTAAGACTGGTTTTGTGCTCCAGGGTCACAAATAGTATAGAATTTTTTTCTATTTTTGTCTCTCACCATGAATATAGCAGTTACAGCTGGCATGATGCTAAATTCTAAACAGACAAATCAATTTAATTATTTTTGGGATTTCTTTTCATTTTAAGCACATTGAGGACCAACAGAAACGATCCCCTCTTCAAGTATGTGAAGAGAGCAAACAGAACAACTGGGAGGAAACGGTGAAACTCCTTCAGCAAGCCAGTAATAAACCAGTGAGTGTGAACACAGTGCTTCTTCTCCACAAAGCTGCAGTTCTGTATCAACAGTCCTTGAGGTGCTTAGTAGCATGTTTTGGTGTGTTTCAGTATGAGAAGGTGAGAATTTATCGCATGGATGGATCGTATAGGACCGTGGAACTGAAACGTGGGAACAACACAACAGTGCAGCAGATCATGGAGGGCATGAGACTGTCGCAGGAGACACAACAGTACTTCACCATCTGGATCTGCTCAGAGAACCTCAGTGAGACACCACACCTGATAAAACACATCCACAACTCAGCTTCATGCTTCATGCTTTTCTTATTTGATTTGGATTGAGACAAATCTGACCGTGGTGTTTTTCAGCTCTACAGCTGAAGCCATACCATAAGCCCTTGCAGCACTTAGGGATCTGGAGCGAGATAGTGACTGATCTCACCGCTCTGGATCCCCAAAGGGAAACTCCACAGCTCTTCCTGCGCAGAGATGTCCGGCTACCCTTAGAAATAGAAAAAAAGGTTTCTGCCACGTTATCTTTGATCAATCTGTTTTTGGTCCACCTGGTGTTTTTAAAGCAATGGTTTAGAGTCTCCGTCTACATACTGCTTTGATCCTCCTAGGTTGAAGATCCAAAGTCCATCCTCATGCTGTTTGATGAAGCTCGTCACTGCCTCCTCAAAGCCTTCCTATCAGCATCAGACAGCAAGCTAATTACTCTCGCCAGCCTCCTCCTGCAGATCATTTACGGAAACTACGACAGCAAGAAGCACAAACAGGGCTTTTTGAAGTATGTCGTTCATTCCTCATCAATTCCCCCATATCGTCAAAGACTGTTTCCATGTTAGTGATAAAAGACATGAATATCTCTTGTTTAATGCAGTGAGGAAAACCTCAAATCCATAGTTCCGATTTCAAAGGTCAAGAGCAAAGCACATCACTGGACTAACAGGATACTTCACGAGTACAAGGTGTGACAGTTCAGATAATTTTCAAAATGTTGGTGTTGGTAAGATTTTTAATGTTATTGCACTCTTAAAATCCATAGTTCCGATTTCAAAGGTCAAGAGCAAAGCACATCACTGGACTAACAGGATACTTCACGAGTACAAGGTGTGTCAGTTCAGATAATTTTCAAAATGTTGGTGTTGGTAAGATTTTTAATGTTATTGCACTCTTATGCTCACCAAGACTGGTCTGGTTTTCTCAATTCTTTGCGTGTCTTTAGAGTTTGAGCACTAGTGAGGGTGTGAGTAAAGAGATGCACCACCTCCGGAGACTCTTTCTGCAGAACTGCTGGGATATCCCCACCTATGGGGCGGCTTTCTTCACAGGACAGGTGTTCACCAAGGCCAGCTCCAGTACCCACAAGGTCATTCGAGTGTATGTGGGGGTGAACACCAAAGGCCTGCATCTAATGAACATGGAGACAAAAGTGAGATTCCAGTCACTTTATATCAAACGGACAGATGCTTTTACATGTAATTTATCCCTCAGATCTTCTGTGACATTGTATTGTTTTATTAATCAGGTGCTTCATCTCAGTTTGGAGTATGGGACATTTATGTGGCAGCTGGGTCAGGCTGACCAATACGTCCAAATACACAGTCTAGAGAACAAGAAGAACTTCATTGTGCACACCAAACAGGTATGTGTCTTTGCATCTTGACATTCATTGCGACAATGTGAAACCCGAGTTGATCATCTTTGTGTTTTTTCTCCAGGCCGGCCTTATTGTCAAGCTGCTGATGAAGTTGAGTGGACAGATCACACCAAACGACAGAGCTGCATTAGATAAATATGCTTATGGTTAACCCCATCGCGGAGAAGCACCTTGTTTTTGCCTTTTACCTTTTTTGCAGTTGTTTTGATTTTTAATCTATTATAAAACGACACGACTCAGAGTTGTTTATACCAAAATGTGAGCTATTACATATCATCATAAATGTTAACCTTATTTACCATGTAATATTTTCTTACTGTATATGATATTATATGCATTTTATAATATAATGACCAGTTTTGCTTTTAACAGTTTTTGTAAATATGAATGACCATTTTAATAAAAAAAAATATTACACAAAGAGCCCTCATAAATTATTTATACAAGAATGGATTTTTTTAAAAATTTCTCATAATTAGTGATCAGTTTGAAGCATGTTTTGATGAGTATTAAGTAAAAGCCTTTATCATTTATATTCTGATTCACTAGGAAATTAATCAAAATAGCTATGTGTCCAGATGTAAATCAGTAATATGGTTTCCTAAAAAAAAAAAAATATATATATATATATATATATATATATATATACTGTATGTATGTACACACACACATTTTAGCCCACAAATTTCCATGACCTTATTTTTTATTGATTTTTTTTTAGTAGGCTCATTTATGAACCTGCTGGACTAAAAACGTTTTATAATTATTTTTATATATTTTTGATACACTCAATATAAAGTTTACAAAACAGTAAGTGAAACATCTATCATCCCCCTTTATAACTCTTAGACACAATAACATGTTTTTGTGAAGATTTCCATTCAGCATTGAAACAGAGGCTGTCTTTTCTTAGACAAATGGCTTATTCCGAATTGTCACGCCAAGCAGCACATTCAGCCTCTATTATATTGTCATGTTGTGCTCTGTTCTATGGCCGGAAAACTTCATCTCATTTTTATGTATGGTGCACTAAACGCAGCAGAAAGGTTGCATTATTTCAAGCAACATGTCCAGGGATTGTTAATATATAGTTTGCATAATCTATCACATTTACGGATGCACGTAGACTTCATTAAGTTCAAGATCTAATCCGTAGCCGATAACTGAAAGGAAATGCATTTTGTGCTTGCATTTTTTCTCCACTGTGCACATATTGGGCCTCATTTACGAAGAAAATTGACATGTTTAGGCTGCACAATGAATAATAGTAAAGCAAACAAATGTTACAATATGGCAAAAATGGAAACATTTGGATTCTTGTGGTATGAGACAGGCGCGTGAGCCCAATGTTGTTTCAGTTTTGCTTGACATTTGTATGCTGTTTATAATGAATGCCACTATAGCCTAATTTGTGTTTTATTTTACAGTTAAAAATATAATTTTATAACTACTTATTTTCCATTCTTGCTCTGTTCTGAATACCGTTAAATTTTAAATATTAGTTGTAGAGTGAGGGGAACTAAATAGGCTGTTTATATTTACCAGTATTTTAATATACATATAAATTACATATATTAATGTAGCCTAATTGTTTGCAATTACAAGGTTAACGGGTGTTTTTGGAGTAAGATCAATTTCTCTTTAGCGAGATTACTTCCTCTTTTTGGCCGGGTTTCGTTTCTCCGTGTCGTAAACTCTTGGGGCGAGGCTTCTAAACCAGGGTGTTTTTAGGGGCGTGATATTCAAATGACGATTGTTTTCTGGCGCCACATTTATCAACATACGATCATTCGTACGATGAGATTGGCGGCATACTAATGTTTCATAAATCACACGTGAACTCTGTCGTAAGTTGAGTTGTGCGCACAGAGATCTGCGCTCGTTTCTACGTTAGACTGATAAATGAGGCCCATTGTGTCTCTCATTCAGCTTTCTTTAGGTGATGTATAAAAGATCCTTTAAGAGCTGATAGGATTTGGTCAGTCATGTCTTTCAATACGTTTCCTTTTCTCACTTATTCCCTTGTCGCAGTCATTGTACACAACAGAAGGTAGAACACTAGACTTCTGTTCCTGTTTCTCTAGAGAGCAAAAAGATTGTTCTCGGCCTGCCAGAACGATGTGGATTCTTCATTCCTCTGTGAATTCCATGTCTTTATCCGCAAAAGTGATAAAAAACTGTTGAGTAACACGGTGTTCGACTTCCAAACCGCTCATTTGTTTGAGGTGCTGAAAAGGAGAGCTTTCAGCTGCTAAAAACCAGTCTAAAGGTCAGAGAAAACTTGCTGTAAAACAGAGACAGTGATGCCTCACAAAGACACGACTGAGATCTTTCTCACACCCTATTTCTCACACAATGCTTGAATGGGGGCTTAGAGGAGCAGAAAGAAGGAGAAGGGGAGGGGAATCTTTTCAGTTCTTCAAATGCAACAATAGTCTTTGTCTACAATGTCCCTCCATTCTTATTGGGGTTACTGACTGGGATGGGGTGGAGGGGCCGGATTGCCATAGAAACAGTGACAAAACAAGCTGGTCCCGGAGCAAGAGAGACACAAAAACATGCTTCAAATCCGAGACGGAATCTCTGTATCGATCTCTGCAATTTAGTTAGAAGAGACAGTGTGCCAAAGGAGGAAAACTTATGTGAAAGGATGGATGCAGCTACAATTGGGTAGAAGAAAAGACAATAAGAAATACTGGAGCAGTATAAAAGCACTCAATTCTTTAGGAGGGACGTTTGGACCAGAATTCAGTTGTGCTGGCAGTTATTGCACGACTGGATATCACAATGAACTCCGACACTCAATATGAGGACTCGGTGTCCATCATGGTTCTGGAGAACATCAAGAACAAGCTGTTACATGCTTTCAGAACATCAGCAGAACCGAGAACCTCTGCTGAGACAGCTATTCATCCAATCGGAAAGAGTTTACAAGTAAACGAAGAGCTTCGGAGAGCCAAAATAGACGGAGCCATAACTTGGTTAAGATCAGAACTGGTAAGTTTAGAAACCACTGATACTTTTACATCTTAAGTGACATTTTAGAATGGATTGTTTGGTTGTTTCATTTGTTGTTTTTTGTCGGTTAGATGAGGATAGATAGGTGGATGGACGCACAGAAAACAGATATATGGAAGGATGCTTGGCTAGACAGAGATGGATGGACAAAAAAACTGATATATGGAAGGATGGATGGACAGAGATGGGTGGACAGAAAAACAGATAGATGGAAGAATGAATGACAGACAAACAGATGAAAGGATGGATGATAGATAGATGATGGATAGACAGAGATGGATGGACAGAAAAGCAGATAGATGGAAGGGTAAATGATAGACAGACAGATAGATATATGGAGGGATGGATAGATGGACAGAAAAACAGATAGATGGAAAGATGGATGATAGACAGATAGACAGATATATGGAAGGATGGACAGAAAAAAGACAGATGGAACGATGGCTATAGACAGATTGACAGAAATATAGATGGGTGGATGGAAGAATCAAGAGACAGAATGATAGATAGACAGACAGACAGACAGACAGACAGACAGACAGATAGATGATAGATAGATAGATATGTGAATGTGAATGTGTCTGATCTGTTGCTGTGTGATTGTCATGCAGCTGGAGATGCGCTCTCAGGATCGTCAGCTGGCTCAGACTCTGCTGGGACTCAATAAGGAGATTCAGAGGCTCAGACAAGAGAACGGATCTCTGCTCCTGGACGCTGACAGCACTGAGCACCTGTGACCCCACAGAGCAGAGCAGGGCTTAATGAGAGAACAATACCCTGACCAGCAGATGCCTGTAGAGGAGTGGAACACAAATATCTCTCCTGTCCTGGAGCGCACTTTGTTAAAATGTCTTGTTGGGAAAAATATTGAAAGCATGTTCATGTATGTGAAAACTTGACCAAATATCAGTCAAACTGGGTGCTGAGATATGTACTCAAAACTACATATACTGTACATCCCTTTACACCTGGCATTAACATACCATTTTGGTGATCAAATCACGATTGGAAAGCACTTGACCACAGGTATAAATGCATCCAAGACACATTGTAATCATAAAACCACACTAGGATGGATTCTGAGCCCTGATTTTATTGGATTTCTATGTGATGATCAGACTGGAGAAGCATTGGAATGACAGTGTAAATGCAATGCAGTTAAAAATATCCTATTAATAATATATATAATACTATTCGGATACAAAACATGTTAATACCAGATGTAAAGGGAACTAGCTGTAAGAAGGTTAGTTGAGACTTGTATGCTTGGCATAGATACAATTTCTATGATTAATTTGTCTATAGAAGATGTAGCTCATACCTGTTCTTACTACTAATGAGATTGTGTGATCATCTGCTGTATGACTGAAAAACCAAGTGTTGATATTTGTTCAGCTTTGAACATGGAATTATTAGCATAGCATATGCAATGGGTGTAAAAACATGTCATCATCTGTTTATTAAAATGTCTTGATGTTTTAAACTCCTTATTGCATCATGAAATGATTAATCTCAACATTGATCAGGTTTGTAGGTTTTTATTATCATACCTGTGGTACTAGTATGACACTAGGTATGATGTCAAAGCATGTCATAGCATATCATTAGTGATATTTGTCCCAGAAAAATTAGATTATCAGTGAAAAAAAATTGTTTTCTTTATTTTCCAATGACTCTCATAATACAATTGAATGAGCTGTTCATTGTTCAACTTTCAAGACAATATTCTGGTAACTTTCTTTTGCTGTCAGTGTCATGCACTTAGTTTGAAGAGGCACTTCAGTTTTGTGAAATGAGAGAAAATACTTTTACAGATATATAAGCGCTGTTTAAGTAAAACAAACTTCCTCAGTGCATTCAATCTCTATTTGTGCATTCAGGTAGAATAGCAGTCTATCACCAAAGACTTCGTCAGGTTTTTCACAGTGTCAAATGTTTGATTATTTCAGTTTATAGTAGCCTATATAGTATGTTCTGAGCATATGGCAGTTGTGTTACTCCGGTTGTTTTAAATACAGTATCCCGTATGACATTATGAAATTTCTCACATATGTAATTCATCATTTGTTCTTCTGTGAGCCTCAACACTACTGTGACATGCTGGAACATGTTGTATTAGTCAAGCAAATGGGATCTGAACTGGAGGTTTCAGGGCACAGAGCTGCGTCTACTAAAGGCCCGTTTGGGCAGGTAGGCTCCAAGAGGAGCGGGACTCATACATGTGCTAAAGGAGTAGATGGAAGGGTAAAAGCTCATTTCTCCTGAGAAGGAGGACATACTGCTCCCCTCACTTCCAGAGTCCCAACAAGGTTCCTCTTCCTCCTCTTCCTCATCTTCTATGGCTTTTGCACACTCCTGTTTCAGTTCCTGAATGCCGTCATGAAGATCCATCAGCTGGCGAATCAAAGCTTGGTCCTGAGAGCGCATCTCCATCTACAAAGCAGAGGAATGTTTTTATGCATGCTTTTATTCAATTATTGTTAGATGAGTAGGCTACATCAGAGTTAATAAACTTTTTAACATTATTTTGTGTAAGCAAATACATGCTCAATATTCAAGTCAGATTTAGAATGAAAAAAAAACTCAGTTGTAAATAATACACACTGCAGAAAGTGAACATAATTTTAGTCAAGGAGCTGGGCCTATATCTCTAGCTATCTACCTATTTTGTTCATATAGATATGTAGGCTATAGCATAGTCCTATCTATGATTTTGTTGACATAAGTAGGCCTATACACTCTAAAAAATGCTGGGTTAAATACAACCCAGTGCTGGGTAAAATAAGGACAAACCCAGCAATTGGGCTGTTTTGACCCAGCGGTTGGGTTAAATGTTTAACCCAACATTCTGGGAAGTAACCCAACCGCTGGGTCAAAACAACCCAATTGCTGGGTTTGTCCCTATTTTACCCAGCACTGGGTAGTACTTAACCCAGCATTGTTTAAAAATTGTTTAATATTTCCCAATCCCCACGAAGATTTCGCTCGTTTTCAGATTTTGGTCTCGCCAATACACCGCGTTGACCAATAGCCTAGAAAGTGGGCTGATATGAAAATAATTATGTGCACCCTTACTATGCACTCTTACACTGCTGACAATTAATGGACCCCTTTTACCCGCGAAATTTCACGGAATTACACTACACAGTAATAAATACAGCTGCGTTCGGGAACCTCGCAGTAAGGTAAAAACTGACAAAACTGTCTGAACCCGTATAAATTTAAATATCTTAAATATAACCAACTAAAAGCTTTAGTCTTCTGTTAAAGATAGCCTAGCTGACGACAAACTAATGGATCTGAAAAGGCGCCTAAAAACTGCCAGAAATGTATCTACAAAGGCGACCCCCTCAAAGGCTTTTTATAATTAGCACACTGGTATATAAAGCTGACATACTTTGCATATCCACTTCATAAATCATCAAAAGCTTTTTGCCTAAAAACATTCAAATCAGTAGGCCCTATTCAAACCTCATTCTGGGAAACTGTTTAGAAACAATTATCCTCCACCTCAGTTTACATTTTTCTCTTTATCCAGAACATCTTTCTAAACTAAACCTCAAGAAAATAAACACAGCGAGACACTGGGAAAGCTCTGACATTCAAAGACTCTGAAAAGAGTGACCAGAACAAACATTACAGTTCTAACAAATTCACATATTCATGCCAGAACGATCAGGTCAAGGTTAAGGTGCTACTATGCTGAATACGTTCTTATCCTTGTATTCAACAGCGGGAGTTGAAAGTATTTTAGACGGGCAATGTCTTTTTCAGATGCAAATGTCTTTTTCCTCTTTCTGCTCTTTTTATTGGTGGCCATGGCAGTCTAATTGGATGTATTGCGAGGAAATAATATCCTGCATTCCAGCACATTTCATGAGCCTGTTCTGACCGCAGAAAGGACTAAACAAGAAGTGTTCCCGCCAAAACCTGCATTAATTACACTGGCAGACTAATAATGAAACCTGCTTTGAAAGATTTAATCAAAGAAAATGAAAGAGAAAAGGACATGAACTTTGTTGGGAGCAGGTGAAACCCTTCCTGGGCACTGAACTGCTTATAAGAGTGAACAGTGCATTTGCTTGAATGTGTTTACGTGTTTTTCTCTATTTCACTGAAGCACATTTAATGGAACTCAATTTAGACCTGATTTCCTATAGGAGAAAACACAAAACATCACTATTTATGTGGGCAGCTGAGTGAATTGGCATAAATGCTGACTGGAAGTGAACACTGGAACTTGTAGGAGTCGTTAGAACTGTGTTAAGGCTGGAAAAGAACAATAATGTGAATGCTGTTAAGCAAGCTCTTTAAGTTAATGAGCAGAATATAGAATGTGGAATAACAAGTAGTGGCCTAACTGACCTGAATTCACCCGACTCCAGAATACATTTTTAAACAACCATACATACATTCTTATCAAAGTACAGTGTGTTTGACATGTAGTCATAAACATGTTCTAAATCAATTACAGTTAAAATATCGCTAAAGGAATTGTGACAAGAATAACAGACATTGTTCAAGATTTAGATTTGAAGTCACAGATGTACTGAAGTGATGAATATAGACCAAATGAGACATAATATTAGCTCCTCTTAAAGGGTTTCTGTGGTGTCTTTTGTGTGAAAGGTTGCCATGACATGTCATGAGTACAGAGGCTGTAAATGCCAAGCAATATATCTACTGAGAATGGGCCTGCTCAGAATTTAACCCCCCGGGACGTTGTAAGGGTCGCAACACGAATGTTAATGACGAGACGGTAGTAATTTTTTACTCATGAGGAGTAACGTTGTAGAGACGCAAGCTGACCTTTGATTTTACTCGAGTTTGAAACAACATGACCTATGTCTACAACAATAGACACGCATGAAATGCTTAGACCACCCAGGACACCCAGTATACACAGGGAGAAGGAAAAAATTTAAATTAAATTAAATCGATAAAGATGATACATCTCTTACATTATGAGACTCTTATAGGTCTCTTATGCTCACCAATTAACACTTTATGATAAAAATGCTGCAAAATAAGTAATGTGAAATACTACAATTTTAAATATGAATCATATGATCCTTCAGAAATTATTGTAATATGCTAATATATCCTAATAATTTGCTGCTCAAGAAACATTACTTATTATTATCAATGTTGAAAGCAGTTGTGCTGCTTAATATTTTTTTCTGAATTCTTTGATGAATAGAAAGTTCAAAATATAAGCATTTATTTGAAATAGACATCTTTTGTAATATTACACAATAATTATTTTTACTGTTAATTTTGATCACTTTAATGGACCCTTGATGAATAAAAGTATTAATTCAAATACTTAAAAAAACATCTTGCTGACCCCACACTTTGGAAGTATAATTGTGTGTGTGTATATATATATATAATCATTATAATATAATAATTATAATTTTAATATAAATAAACAATCTGCCAAAATATAGAACAATAAAATAATGAAATTAATGAAAAAAGAATTAAATTTATAAGAATTTATAAGTTAGGATTTTTGTGTTTAATTACCGATTATTCTTTATAAGAAAGAGGTTGAGAACAAAATAAACTGTATTGCAAAATATGACAAAAGAGTTAAGTGGTAAGACAAAAAGTAAGATACACCAGGTAAAATAACTATATTACATAATAATATATATATTAGAATTTTATATTTTCCGTAAATTGGTTTTCCTTAAAATCCCCCTGCCCCTGGGATCTATGCCCTTGCTGAAGGCAAAATGTTATCATGGGAAAACAAAATTGCCTCATATTTGCATTCAAATGACTAATAATGTAATAAACTGTACTGCATGAAATCTTACCAGCTCCTTCCTCAGCCAGGCCAGTGCAGTCTCAATGTCCAGCCGGCCTGCATCCTCCTCTCCAGCCATACGCTTCCCTCTGCACACCTCCTGGGATGAGGAATGGTTCCTGCACATCACTGCTGCTTTACAGTGATCAAAAGAAGTTTCTTTACAGGAGAAATCTCTCAGTCTGGTAAGAACTACTTCCATTGTTTCTAGAAGTGCTGATGAGGTGCAGAGAGCTCACTGTTCTTCTTGTCAGCTGTAGATACAGCTCTGTCACTGTTTTATCTCCCTGTCACACTGTCCACTACTGGTGAGTCCGCTCTGGGATGGACACTTAAAACACCCCCTCCCTTCACCCCCTGCCACGGCGTAAACATGCGCACACTCTGATTTTGCATGCGACATAAGTCTGTTTATGTGCAAGGGAGTGACGAAGAGAGACTGACGTCAGCCTCGCCTGTAGTGTTTCTGATTTGCCATGAGCTTTGTAAATGTTTAATGCAGTTGAATAGATGACGTGCGGATCTGGAGTTGCTATGGCTTCGCAGGAAGTACTAGTGAAGACAGCTGGAGGAATATCCTTGGCAGTGCCAGGATGGTAAATAGTAAGTGGACCTCTGTGGACTGAATAGATCACAAATGACATTTGTCAGGTCATAGCTTTGATTTTGATCCCATGCAGATTTTAGTATGAACTACTATTTTTTATTCCCACAGTAGCCACTGTTGATTCTTAAACTACTCATGGGTCTAAAGTCATTGGTTGTGAACCGCCCAGGCAGCCATGTGGAGCCGCATGCTGTCATGTCCTCTCTGCGTTTCCCAAGCAACCTGCACAAATAAGCAATACATCCCAACTCAGGACAAAAATAGTGAAGACACAATTGAGGCTATATTTAAACCCAATAGATCAAACCAACAAAGTCTTTGACGTTACAGACATTCAAAGAGACAGAATGGGACCAAGTTCTCTTCGTCCATGAAAAGAGAGTCTGCCTGGCCTTTCGGTTCTCTTTCAGAACCTCTGCCATGCAGGAATCACAAGACTTAAATTCTAGTGTCCTACAAAAAGTTTAGCCAATTTGATAAAACTGACCTACATAAAAACATATTTTGCATGTGGTAAATTCCCATGCAAAAGCACTGGGAAGCAATATTAATGTAATGTAACATTAATAAATGCAGTCCTCACAAGATCACACTTATTGGACATAAGAACCAGCCTGGTGGGCTCTTGGAGGCTATACCACCCTCTTGTGGTAAAAAAAAAATTTACATTTACATATAAACTCCCATTTGCCCTCTGATACCTCAAATTCCGACTTTTAAACTTAATTTAATTAATTAATTATTATTAAATAATAATATTAAAACACTATTACTTTGTAATAATAATTTATAATAATAAATATTATTAAATTATTATGAATCATATGTGACCCTGTACCACAAAACATAAGGGTTATTTTTTTGAAATTGAGATTTATACATCACCTGAGGGCTGGATAAATATTGATGCATGGTTTTTTTTAGGATAGGATCATATTTTACTGAGATACAACTATTTGAAAATCTGGAATATGAGGGTGCAAAAATTAGGTTGTCCAAATTAAGTTCTCAATGCATATTACTAATCAAAAATTAAGCTTGGATATATTTATGGTAGGAAATTTACAAAATATCTTAATGGGACACGATATTTAATTAATAGCCTAATGATAATTTTGACCCATTCAATGTATTGTTGTCTATTGCTACAAATACACCCGTGCTACTTATGACTGGTTTTGTATAAAACTGACCTACATAAAAACATATTTTGCATGTGGTAAATTCCCATGCAAAAGCACTGGGAAGCAATATTAATGTAATGTAACATTAATAAATGCAGTCCTCACAAGATCACACTTATTGGACATAAGAACCAGCCTGGTGGGCTCTTGGAGGCTATACCACCCTCTTGTGGTAAAAAAAAAATTTACATTTACATATAAACTCCCATTTGCCCTCTGATACCTCAAATTCCGACTTTTAAACTTAATTTAATTAATTATTATTAAATAATAATATTAAAACACTATTACTTTGTAATAATAATTTATAATAATAAATATTATTAAATTATTATGAATCATATGTGACCCTGTACCACAAAACATAAGGGTTATTTTTTTGAAATTGAGATTTATACATCACCTGAGGGCTGGATAAATATTGATGCATGGTTTTTTTTAGGATAGGATCATATTTTACTGAGATACAACTATTTGAAAATCTGGAATATGAGGGTGCAAAAATTAGGTTGTCCAAATTAAGTTCTCAATGCATATTACTAATCAAAAATTAAGCTTGGATATATTTATGGTAGGAAATTTACAAAATATCTTAATGGGACACGATATTTAATTAATAGCCTAATGATAATTTTGACCCATTCAATGTATTGTTGTCTATTGCTACAAATACACCCGTGCTACTTATGACTGGTTTTGTGGTCCAGGGTCACATATTTGAACATTTCCAACAATATTAAACACACACACATATATATCTGTACCTATATTCCTCATTGTAACACAAAGCCAACCACAGCTTTCCGTGCTCTCTCTCTGGTCATATATTTTTCATTATAAAAACACAAAGCACATATCTAATCTAATCTCAAATAATTAAACCTTAAACGGTCACAAAAACAAAACAAAATAGGTATTGATAATAAAAGAAACACTTGTTTATTAGACAAAACAAGGTGTTTGCTGGCACAGATGCCTGGTCTGGATAAAGGACAAACCTTACAATAAAAAATGCTGAGAAACAAATAAATGCTACTCTTGTAGAAGCGAGGCTTGTCTCTATGCAGTTGTGGGATTGGAGGTGACTGCCGCTTCCTCTGGCCCAGCAGGCCGTCGCTTCCTAGGTCTACTCCGCTTCTTTTTCTCTCCGTCTGTCTTTTTGGGCTGCTGAGGCATGGGTTTCTTCTTTTTCTTCAGGCAGCTAAGTGGGTTGGGATTGCTGGATTTCCTTTTACGTTTTTTGCCTCTCCTGTCATTACGGTCTTTGCTGAGGCCCTCCTTCTCTTTCAGAGTCTGGATGCTTGACTGTTGTGACGGGCTCACCAACTCACCCAGCTGAACCGCTTCAACGTGCTTCAGCGAACGCTCAGAGGCCTTGTCTAACACCATGGTGTTGAGGATAATGTAGAGCAGAGGAACCCCAGGGATCTTCTTCAGGGCCGTCGTCAACTGTTGATCCTGGTAAGAAGGATCATAGTGTGATTTTTTTAAAATTTATTTGACTAAATTACATTTTTGTCCAGTTATAGAGTCCTTACCTGAGTTGCAATGAAGTAGTGGTGTGGATTTGTCTCCCCAAGCATCGACAACAAACACTCTGATGCAGGAACTGGATCTTTCATGTGTTTGCATTTCCTGATCTGAAATCTCTGTAAGATGAGCTTTGCTCCATAGAGGTCCTTTGCAAGGCTTTCAAGCTCCTTAAGTGCGCAGCTGCACAGAACAAAACAAATGTTATTACACAAGAACTAATACACTGACATAAATACTAGAATTAAGAAGAGCTTTAACTTACTTTGTGGTACAGAGCTGAACTTCTCCCATGAGATACTTTGGCAATTGCTCTTTGATTTGTATTTTATTCTTTAACGCTGCCTGACAAAACGTCCCGTCAATTAATATTTGGAAAGGTTCCCTAAAGCAAAAGTTGTACTTGTAAAAACTGATGGTTTTCTTCGCGTGCTTCTGACGTTTTATCTTCATGGTGAATTATTGATATATAAAGCTCAGATAGTTTAAACGAATAGATGATCTTGACTGGATAAGAGAAGAATATCAATAAATCCGAACACGTGAGGACTGATACTCTTGATTTATGTAAATATGTCAACAAAACAGTTCAACGAAGCTCACGCCAGTGAGTCTCAAACATTAACAAGCATGGTACCAGAGTGGTTACAGTAAATGGGTACCGGGTAAAACAGCAAACGGCTGTCGGTTATCTCGTTAATTCTAATAAATAATAATAGAAAATAAATGTATAATAACTCAAATTAATATATATGTTTGATTTATTATTATTAGATAAAGAGTTTCAGAATTGTATTAGTTAACTCACTGTAGGAACAGTTCACTGTAGTCACTCTTTCTTCTGACCACTTTTACAGCTGCACGTTCTAGTGAAGGGAAGTCTGAATCCTTTCGCGAATCGATTCCTTTGAACAGTTCATTTCTTTGCAAGTTACCAAAACCACCATAATGTGGCGAATAAAGAAATCCGTTGTCACATATTGCTCTTGGTTTTTTGTAATCGCTTTAGTTAGTTTTTTTGGACCGGTTCATCTCATGCATTGAAAAGATCCGATTCAAATGGATGATTCGTTCATCGCTATCAGGTTCACCAGAAGGCACCGGTTTAGCGGTTTTGTATCCCCGGCTTCCCATAAAGAAACCCCGTCTGGAAAAACCCAGGATTCTCCCGTCAAACAAATCCAGCTAGAAGGACTGGTAAGACCACGTTTAACAGAATCAATGTAGCGGGTGTTTACACGTCTCTGTTAGTTAGTTCAGCTGCAGATCACTGTGCAGACTGATGTGATCACAATATGCCAAACTGGAAATAATAATAATAAGAAATAATAATAATAATTATTATTTCTTAAAGCTAGTTACCAAAGCAATTAGTGGAAAATTGAGTAATGCAATGGTTTATTTCTGGATGACCTAAGAAATTATAATATTTTAAATACTTAAAACACTTAGCTTGATATTATTGCCTATCTAGGGGTTTATTTATAGTTAGCCCATTTAATTCCACAGGTCACAATAGCAACGTTTACTTTTGAGTTTAAATTGTCTACTCTACAGACTCAAGAGTTGTCAACTTTAAAGTGCAGACTGTTTTGATTTCATGTGAACATCTTTATATGGCTGGTGTAAATAGTCACATGACTAGAACTGACAGATGATAACTGTAAAAACTTCATTTAAAAAGTACATTCACTTTTTTTAAACGGGCAAATTTCTATGCATGTGCTCACTTAGCTGGAAAACATTAACATGGGTTAACGCATGTTAACAACTATAGTGGCAACAGATATTTTTGTAAAAATAGTCCCAATGCATTGTTTTTATTTCTACAGAGAGACTGACCATTGTTATCAATGAACATAGACATTGATATCCATCAGCAGCGTATTTCATCAGTCATTGTTTATGTTGTGTGTGTCTAGGTTACACATATGTAGCACCCATCAAATCCCTCTGTGCTCCTGTATAGGTTATGTTTGCTTTAGTCCCCATTGCGAAGTTGAAAGGATATCATTGTTAGATCTGTTTTACATTAATGAATGGATGCGTACATCTTTCTCTTAGTCAAAACAGTCCCTATTGTTGCACAATTACTCCCTTGTTACTCAGTATGAAGAGATTTTGAGCTTAAAATTTCAGTGAGCTTGTCAGTGTGACGACATTTATTTTGACTTCAGCAGAAATTGGAAATGTGCTCATAAAGACATGGGTTAATTTATGATCACAGTCATCACACACAAGTTTAGCTGAGAGTCCCTGGTTTGTATAATTATGAAGTATCTAAGTAAACAGCAATGTCTTATTGCAAACCCTCATTTGCCAAGCAGCTGTTTTCTTTTAATGCATAATTAATTTAATCGAATTACTTCCATCAGATTGTAGATCATTGCTTCAGTTTTACAGGCCTGAACAGAAGTCAAATGATTTTTTGCTGCATTTTTGTAGTTAATCTGTTCGTATGGCCACAGTAAATTCACTGAACCTAATTAAACTCAGTGATGCTTATGGAAGCTTCTCGCTCGTTTTACTTTCCTATCTCGCTCCCTACTGCTAAGGAATGAGTGTGAAATGTGGTGAATGTACAGAAATGTTAGTTTTTGCTTTGTTTCTTGAAAGCCGTCATGCTCAGTGTTCTACTTTTTTTTGTGTGTGTTTAGGCTGCAGTGCAGCCCAAAAAAAGCTGTTTCCTGTCAAGGTGCCTCAAGTAAAGCTGCCATCGTTGATTTCATTGATTTTCTATCCACTTGTCCCACAGCCTGTTTTGAGGCTTTACTAAAGCTCAGCTCCCTGTTTGCTGTTGGTTGGAACTGTTTGAATGGTTTTTATTAATTTTTTTGCCCGTGGGCTTTCCAGAACATTCTCTGCAGTGTCTTGATGCTCATACTTAAAGATGCTGATGGTTCTTGTGCCACCTTGCGCATTCTGAGCTGGAACGATGCTTTTGAGGAAACATTTTGGGCTTCCTGAAGGTTATTTTTTGTTTGTTTGTTGGGTTTTGTCTCTCCCACGATTTTACCGACTAAGGTTTTTCTTTCGTCCCTCATGCATGCATCGCTGGGAGTTTTGTTCTTTTTGTTTTTTGCTCAGTATTTGCACCATTCATTGTCTTTCCAGCTCTGTGCTGCAGAAAAATGTGTACAGACATGGATGATGGGTTCAGAATAATGTAGCACTTTCCCCTTTTGTATGTTTACCCAGAAGATAAAAACAGTCAAAAGTTTTGTGACTTTTAGATCCTGTTTAAATGCAAGTGTATTCCAAAAAGTTGTCGAAATATACTTTAAGCAAATATACACTACAGTTCAAAAGTCAGTAAGATTAATACTTTTATTCAGAAAGGATGCGTTAAATCAAAAGTGATAAGAAAAACATGTATAATATTAAAGATTTGTAATTCAAATAAATTATTTTCCAGTGACCTTTCTATTTATCAGAGAATCCTGAAAAAATATATCATCATTTCCACAAAAACATTAAACGGCACAACTGTTTTAAGATTGAATTGAGCACCAAATCAGCATATTAGAATGATTTCTGAAGGATTATGTGACACTGAAGACTGGAGTAATGACTGCTGAAAATTCAGTTTTGCCAAAACAGGAATATATTACAAATCTAAAATACATTAAAATAGGAAAATGTTTTTTTTTATTATTAAATAAATCTAGCAATCTTTATGAACTTCTTTAAAAAAATGAATGCAGACTCCAAATGTCTGACTAGTAGTTTTTGTCTATTTTCTGTAACAAACTGCTATTTTAAAACATATTAACTTGCTATAGTATCAAATAAATAGTCTGTTTGATGTTTAAAATGGTTATAAAAAATTACATTTAAATGTTTTTAGGCTGAAAAACTTTTGAAACGTGATTGATTATTGCTGTCACTTTCTCATACCCTTGTAATCAACCCCATCCCCATGAAACAAACAATTCGGAGGCTTTGTGCACATTCATGTAAACTTTAATAGATGCTGTAATCAATCTTGGGTTGTCATTTGATGACAAATTGTGGTTATGATGGGTACTAATGACAATATCAATTGACAGTGACTGTCTGTCTTTGGAGCCCCTAGAGCGCTCTAATGTCGGTCCATCTTCATTGTTTTTAATAATCAGAATCAGATTTATTTCTTTTTCTTTTGGGCTCTTAGAGAAATCACCAGATCCCGTTATATTTTATTCCACAAGGCAAAAGCATTTGCAGGTCACTGGAAACGCATCTGATGTGGGTGTTATTGATATGCTTGTTTTCTTGTTAATCCTCCCCTGTGAGCAAAACAGCGAGTTAAGAAGGGATAGAGGAAGACCCTGGTATTACTAACTGCTGTATTTTCCCTTTCGGTTCAGCCACCTGAGCATCAGGCATTGTTGCTGTGCTCCATTTTGTAGACCTGCTGTTCACAGAGTTTTTATATGAATACAAATAAGCTAAATGTATAAAGCAGGTGGATTAGAGGCAACTGCTTCAGGGTGGGTAAGCAGCTTAAACGGAGAGCTCTACAAATCCCTTCCAGGGATATGTATCTTCTCAGCTCTTTCTCTTTCTCTCTCTCTCTCTCTCTCTCTCTCTCTCTATGTTATGTGAAACTCTTTATTTTTGACCTTTCAGGCAAAAGCTAAGCACTTTTTAAGCAGTGTGAAATAAGGTCTGCTTATGCATGAGAATCATAGCAGGGCAATGTTGAAATAATTTCTGATTTCTGATTCCCCTAGGAATTTTTTCTCTTTTTTCATGCTAAAAATGTTAGTGCATATATAAATCTCCCTAGACGCTTTGCTAGAACATTGCCTGTGATCCAGGTGTGAGGAAGATGGTCAACAGGGGGCAGCAGTGATCCACTAAAATCACTGAACTGTGTCACTCTACACTTCATGCGCTTCAGCACTACCTTACATCTTTTCAAACGGTGACATCGGGTTGTCCGTTTCTTTTGAACACACTGCAGGGTGAGAGCAATAACTAAGCATCATTGGGTGCCACTGCCTACTAAGCAGACAGGGCTTTTGGAATATTCTACTGTATATTTATAAACTAAACTAAACTGTGTGTTTATATATTTTTATATATAAAGTCAATATGCTAGTAATATGCATGCTAATAAGCAACTAGTTAATAGTGAGAATTGGGTTAAAATAATTCTCACTATTAACAAGTTGCTTATTGGCATGCATATTACTAGCATATTGAAGGTTTATTAGTCCTTCTAATGCACATAGTAATGCCTTCTGTATGACCACATTTTAGAACCCTTAAACCTACCCCATACTTAAACTTAAAGGGTTAATTCACCCAAAAATGAAAATTCTGTCATTAATTACTCACCCTCATGCCGTTTCAAACCCGTAAGACCTTCGTTCATCTTCGGAACACAAATTAAGATATTTTTGATGGAATCTGAGAGCTGTCTGACCCTGCATAGACAGCAACGCAACTGAAATGTTCCCAAGTCCAGAGACGTAGCAAGGAGATCTGTAAATAAACGTAATTATACAAAGCTACGAGAATACTTTTTGTGCGCAAAAGAAAAAAACCCCCGACTTTATTCAACAATTCGTCTCCTCCTCCAGCACCATTTTGGAGAGTATCAGCTGGACGTAAACAGCGTATACTGTTCTGTGTCAGCTGTGTCACACGGATACGCTGTTTTCGTTCAGATCAAATCACAACAATGTAGGAAACGGATCTGGTGACACACAGCTGACACAGAACAGCATACGTAGTTTACGTCCAGCTGATACTCTCCAAAATGGCGCTACAGGGTAATGTGGAGGAGACGAATTGTTGAATAAAGTCATTATTTTTTTTTCTTTTGCGCACAAAATGTATTCTCGTAGCTTCGTAAAATTACGTTTATTTTACAGATCTCCTTGCTACGTCTCTGGACTTGGGAACATTTCAGTTGCATTGCTGTCTATGCCGGGTCAGACAGCTCTCAGATTCCATTAGGGATGGGCGATATGGGCTTTAAAATATATCATGGTATTTCTGGTATTTATTACGATAACGATATCAATGACGATAATTCAGGGAATCCTGTTTCTTTTAAGAAAAGTATTATCTTTCCTATGTTTACCCAAAATAGGGTGAGCATTAATGAGTTCACACCATAATGTAAAGACTGTTTTAATTCACACTGGAAGCCGGAGGGCACTCTTGCACAGAAACTCCACATATCCATAGCAGAAGAAATACTACTGACAATGCTCCAGGAAGGTATCCAGTTATCACTGAATAAAATGCACATCGGAGGTAGAGACATTTGAACTGATGAAACTTGAGGAAAATAAACATACGACTGCACAAAATATATGGTTTATCTGTGTTCTTCAATCTTGGGTATTTTTATAAGGAAAGTATATTTATAATGCAATGTTAATCGACATGGCTTTTATCACTGTATATCATACTATCATTCTGTAATATGAAACCACGTCTGGTCACAAAAAGAAGTATTTCAAACACTCGACTATGTTAAGTTAATTTGGAGAAAAAGCATGTCAATAAATTATATCTTTGTTGGATAACAGTTTTGTAAACAGGCTCATACACATGCAAAACTGTATTGCACACGTGCTACTGTAGTACATTTAATCAGACCGATTTTTTGTGCACTGTACAGTCCTAACCAAACCAGTTACAGCTGGAGCTCCTGATTTAGTGATATAGGCTACTCCTCCTCAATTTCACGTCAGCTTTCCGTGATGTCGCTCCGCACTGTAGCACACAGAAATATGTCAACAACTAGACTTCATCGTTATTATCGCAGGAAGACTAATTCTTATCGTGGGGAGAATTTTTACCAGGATAAATCGCAAACGATAAGATATCGCCCATCCCTAGATTCCATCAATAATATCTTAATTTGTGTTCCGAAGATGAACGAAGATCTTACGGGTTTGAAATGACATGAGGGTGAGTAATTAATGACAGAATTGTTATTTTTGGGTGAACTATCCCTTTAACAACTACCTTACTCACTTTTGATAAGCAACAAATTGAGAGTTTATTGAGGAAAAAAAATCTTAATTAATAGTGAATATGTGTTCCAGATTATAAAATTATTATGGTAACACTTTAGAATAATTAAGAAGTAATTTTTTTAAAGAAGTCTCTAATGCTCACAAAGCCAAGGCTGCATTTATTTGTTGAAAAATTATTTATTTGATGAAGTTTTATTACAGTTTAAAGTAACTGTTTTCTATTTTAATGTATTTTTAAATTTAATTTATTCCTGTGATGGCAGTTTTTTTTCAGCGCTCATTACTCCAGTCTTCAGTGTCACATGATCCTTCAAAAATCTTTACATTTAAAACTGCTCATGTGAAAATAAATGATTTCCTTGTCTTTTTCCTATTTGAATGGAAATGGAAGAATGCATCTGGTTTAGGCTTTTAATCCCTTCTATGTTTATGATCAAAATTGCTGGTTCCCTTCATACCAATGGAGAAATATCCATAGTTTGCACAGTATTGGCAGGTCAGGTTACTTTACTCCGGTGCTTTTTATGACTAATGTGTTTAGGTGTCTTTAAAAGATGTAGACACAGTAATTCACTCTCTCAACAACCTTTTGGCAGATTCAGAAGGTGAGTGTGAGTGGAGCTTATATACGGCCCTTGAGGGCCCTCTGCGAGGCGAAAGCACAGTGACGAAGATCTTACGGGTTTGAAATGACATGAGGGTGAGTAATTAATGACAGAATTGTTATTTTTGGGTGAACTATCCCTTTAACAACTACCTTACTCACTTTTGATAAGCAACAAATTGAGAGTTTATTGAGGAAAAAAAATCTTAATTAATAGTGAATATGTGTTCCAGATTATAAAATTATTATGGTAACACTTTAGAATAATTAAGAAGTAATTTTTTTAAAGAAGTCTCTAATGCTCACAAAGCCAAGGCTGCATTTATTTGTTGAAAAATTATTTATTTGATGAAGTTTTATTACAGTTTAAAGTAACTGTTTTCTATTTTAATGTATTTTTAAATTTAATTTATTCCTGTGATGGCAGTTTTTTTTCAGCGCTCATTACTCCAGTCTTCAGTGTCACATGATCCTTCAAAAATCTTTACATTTAAAACTGCTCATGTGAAAATAAATGATTTCCTTGTCTTTTTCCTATTTGAATGGAAATGGAAGAATGCATCTGGTTTAGGCTTTTAATCCCTTCTATGTTTATGATCAAAATTGCTGGTTCCCTTCATACCAATGGAGAAATATCCATAGTTTGCACAGTATTGGCAGGTCAGGTTACTTTACTCCGGTGCTTTTTATGACTAATGTGTTTAGGTGTCTTTAAAAGATGTAGACACAGTAATTCACTCTCTCTTAAAACGAAATGAAGTTTATTTATTATTTCTTTCAGAAGGGAGACTTCAATACTTTCATTAAAATGGTTTCAAGTTTGTTGTAATAAAGGATTTGTTCACTCAAACAACTTGTTCTTATTCTTTTAAGAGTCATTGTTACTGATAAGAATTATTGTTTAATATATAGTTTTTGTCTTCTCAGTCCTAGACTTTTGTTTTAGTTGGATTATTTGAACCAATCTTATTTATTATTTTTTTTTGTAATATTTTTGTCCTTTAAGAATTTTTTTTAAAATATCTTGCATTGTCTTTTTTCTTGTCATATTATCGTAAACTAAAAAGGTTATCAACTAGTTGTGAATGTTATGTCAGTACTAGGCTTGCCGCGCTAGACGGTGATACCGGTGTTAAGCCGCAACACCGGTTACGTCACTTGCCCACCGCGGCACCGACCCCCACCGTCGTTTAGATTTTTTATAGTAATAAAAATAATTTAGTTCAGTAAAAGAACAGACACTACAATTAAAAACTGAACGCGGCTGCTCAATGCAGCGTGCCGAACGACAGTCACATCACACAGATCATATTTCATTTATCCAGTGAGGAGAGTGAGTCGAGCTGACTGACAAGAAGAGTGAGGCGAGACAGACAAGATGATGGCGGATGATTTAGTTTCGAAACGAGATGCAAAAGTGCCTGTTTGGCAGTATTTTGGATTTTGAAAAGCCTGTTGACTTTTGCCGTTTATCTAAGGGGATTTTGGAAGTTTTTTTTAAACATTATTTAATTGGTTCCACATTGTTTGCTGATTTTTACTTTATTTAAACTTTGTGTCATTTATTTATTTTATTTGACATCAAGGTGTATGCCGTGCCTCCAAGCTTTCTTACTCCTTTTGCTAATAAACGTTCTACGTTTCTTATTTATTTGGTTATATATTATACGTTTACTTAGCCTATTTCCAGTTTTGGATACCTATTTAAACTTTATGTAAGTTATTTGTTATTTTATATTAGGCATAGCCTGCCCTATAGCATGGTGTATTTTTATTTGTTTTCTTAATAAAAGTTCTATGTTTTATATATAGGCTAAAGTGAGTCGCTAATTTGAAAAATGTGCACTGTGCTTTAAAGCTATTTAAAAGCGAAGGAAAGCGAGGAAAAGAGGGAAAATTAAAACTAACTAAAAACAAACAATTGCTTTACGCCGAATTGCCGCTATTTAAAAGTAAAATGCGCATGCTGCTTTTACAAGCTATTTAAAAGCGAAAGAAAGCTAGGAAAAGAGGGAACGCCCCCGCGGTGATACCGGTATTACCCGTGTTGTCACACGTCGATTAACCAGTGGGAAAATTTCCTCACTGTCACAACCCTAGTCAGTACCAGTTTGATGTAAAAAAAAATGAGTGATGAAAATGTTCAATAATATGTTTTGTTTTGACATCATAACATCCACAACTAGATGATGAGCTGTTGGTAGTGTCTCACTTGTAGAGTAGAAATGGGTCCTGACTAGCACTGTAGGCATAGGAGGCCTGACTTAATGTGACTAAAGCTACTACTGGCTCTTTGGCCTGCTGGAGTCTTGCCTAATGGCCTAAGTGCCCGCTTATTCAGAAACTGTCAGTTTTATTGATAATCAGATGGCAAGCCACCAGTACAGCCATCAACTGACAACCAGAGAAGGAAAGCGAGGAAAAGAGGGAAAATTAAAACTAACTAAAAACAAACAATTGCTTTACGCCGAATTGCCGCTATTTAAAAGTAAAATGCGCATGCTGCTTTTACAAGCTATTTAAAAGCGAAAGAAAGCTAGGAAAAGAGGGAACGCCCCCGCGGTGATACCGGTATTACCCGTGTTGTCACACGTCGATTAACCAGTGGGAAAATTTCCTCACTGTCACAACCCTAGTCAGTACCAGTTTGATGTAAAAAAAAATGAGTGATGAAAATGTTCAATAATATGTTTTGTTTTGACATCATAACATCCACAACTAGATGATGAGCTGTTGGTAGTGTCTCACTTGTAGAGTAGAAATGGGTCCTGACTAGCACTGTAGGCATAGGAGGCCTGACTTAATGTTACTAAAGCTACTACTGGCTCTTTGGCCTGCTGGAGTCTTGCCTAATGGCCTAAGTGCCCGCTTATTCAGAAACTGTCAGTTTTATTGATAATCAGATGGCAAGCCACCAGTACAGCCATCAACTGACAACCAGGAATTGTAGACCCCTGCCAGCTTACAATCATTCATATCTCTGCCTCTCAGTTAGGGCATTATGGGCATGAATATGTGCTGTCAGATTTTTGAGGTTCTAATAATTATGTACATTCTCTAAGTGAAATTGGACCTGTGAAGATAGTCAATTTCACTAATAAAATTGTTTGGACAAATTTGTCAACTCGAGCAGGCTCTGTCAGCTTTTCTTTTGGACCCTGTGGAGTAGTAAACCTGTTTTATAAGTTTCCTTATAGTTTAGAAAGTTCTGGCTCCTGCTGTTTTTTTTCTTGCATATTTTATATTTGTCCTCACCCCATAACCTGACCAATTTTATTTTGTTTTGTTGTGTTGTGTTTTGGAAATGTGAACGTCTAAGGCATTTTGAACCTACCTTGTGAAGGAAGGCAGGTAGGTGTTTTGGATGTTCCACTATGAGAACTCTAGATTCTGGTTATAAGTGTCTTTTTAGCTCTTATAGAAATTGCTTCCAAGCGCAAGCTCTGGATGAGGATCAGGCTTTGAAGATGAATGGATGGTGTGTTGTATTGATTTTTTCCCCCCACATTGGTTCCTTAATCCTGGTTAAGCATTGGGAGATTTAAGCATGGACCTATGTCAAAGGTTTCTGAACCAAGATCTTGTCAACCGTGTCTATTCTTTGTGCCCCAATGACCTTTCAGTACTGGTTCAATGAATACAGTGCACAAGTTTAGCAGTGTATCCCTCACCTATTTTTATTTGAAACCTTTGAGGCTTTAACATGGGACATTTTTTTGTTGTTAGGATTTAAATAGGGTTGTGCCTGCTGTTGGTCACAGTTGAAAATCTGTTATTGTGTTAGATGCCAGGCCACCTGGACCCAAGGATCAATACTGCTTTGTCAACAGATTCGAGCCCCTGCTCTGCTCGGCTGAAGATTAATTAGATATTTATATAAAAACGCGGAGCTTCGCTCTGCCATTGAGCTTATCACTGCCGTATGGGATGCTTTACTCTTCACCTGTGGTATTTCATCCACTGTTATTACCACTGCCCAACTCCTGTGCCTTCTCGGATTTTCCCATTCTCTATCTGTCCTCATCTGTTATCTATAGGGGACATTTCTAATTCTAAATGGTTATAGTTTACGGATTAAAGATTAAGCTCTATTTTGTTCCATATCCACCTGCTACCAAATTCCTCTCAGCACCTTTCCAGGAATCCCTTCCACTGTCCACCCTTTATCATTTATAGTTCCAGAACATGCTTTCAGATGGACTATTCAGCCTATTCAGACTATACACATATTTTGGCACAACACCAGTCAAATGTTTGATCATATTATTGTTTTGTTTTTTGAAAGAAGTCTCTTATGTTCCATAAGGTTCAATTGATTTCATAAAAAAGCTTTATATAAAATAATTTTTAGCAACCATTACCCCAGTCTTCAGCATCACATGATCCTTTAGAAATCATTAAAATATGCTGTTTGGTGCTCAGTTGTTATCAGTTATTATTGGTGCTAAATTTTTAATAATGGTTCTTATTCATTTTAAAAAACAATTTTTGCTGCTTAATGTTTTTGTGTGAACCATGATACCAGGATTCTTTGATAAATAAAGTTAAACAGCATTTATTGGACATAGAAACCTTTTGTAATATTACAAATGGCTTTACTGCCACTTTATCAATTTAATGCCTCTTTGCTGAATAAAAGTATTAATTTTCTTTAAAAAAAAAAAATCTTTCTGACCCCAAATTAATAAATTTCTAAACAAACAAAATTCTTTAAAGGTCCCCATAAATGCTTAGAAACACACAAGCAACTCTGTGTTGACGTCATTTGAACTGAAACAGGAAGACAGGGCGGGACATATCAAGCAGCCCCGCCCCTTTTTAAAATAACCAATAGCGTTCGTTTATATCACAGCTTGGGCTAGAGCCGTTGAAACCTCCGTAAAGCCGCATTTGACAGGGTATGCCAGCCACAATCTCATCCATATTGCTATAAAATATAGCATTCTGTGTAGAGTTCAAATAGCTCCGATACATTTTGTGGTCTGCGCCGACTCGCGCATGTGATCCGCTCCGTGCTATCGTGTCTCTGGGTTCACTGCGGTGCGGTGGTTAGCGTGACACAACGCAAAACCAGACTTCTGTTTTTCCTCAATGGAAAGCATATTTACTAGGGTTGGGTATCGTTTGTTTTTTTTTCGATACCTTTTAAAAAGGTTCCGGTGCCTGAACCGATACTTATTAAAAAAAATAAAAAAGGGACATATCAAGCAGCCCCGCCCCTTTTTAAAATAACCAATAGCGTTCGTTTATATCACAGCTTGGGCTAGAGCCGTTGAAAACTCCGTAAAGCCGCATTTGACAGGGTATGCCAGCCACAATCTCATCCATATTGCTATAAAATATAGCATTCTGTGTAGAGTTCAAATAGCTCCGATACATTTTGTGGTCTGCGCCGACTCGCGCATGTGATCCGCTCCGTGCTATCGTGTCTCTGGGTTCACTGCGGTGCGGTGGTTAGCGTGACACAACGCAAAACCAGACTTCTGTTTTTCCTCAATGGAAAGCATATTTACTAGGGTTGGGTATCGTTTGTTTTTTTTTCGATACCTTTTAAAATGGTTCCGGTGCCTGAACCGATACTTATTAAAAAAAATAAAAAATAAAATTCCCCCCAAAAATTATGGATTGGCCATTAGAACAGAAATACAATAGAGAGTGCAAATGTTAGAGAGTCAAGTTTTTTAATAAAAAAAAACAAGCAGATGAAATTAGAAGTAGCATTAGAATAGAGAGTGCTAGTGTTAGATGGTCAAATGAAGATGAAAGAGATGTGTTTTCAGCTGTTTCTTGAAAATATTAAGGACTCAGCTGCTTGGATAGAGTTGGGCAGGTCTTTCCACCAGGAGGGAACAGTTAATATAGAAGACCATGAAAGTTTTATCATAGGTAGAATGCAAAATGTTTCAATACAAGCATTTCAGTCAAATGTAATTTATGCAATATTTCAAACCTTTATCCCACGGGGGAAAATCAAGCCATGGCAACAGTTTAAAAGTAGCCCAAATCTGTGGAAAAAATGCGGAATTGGCAACCCTGCATCCAACAAAAGCTACCGGAGTCAGCTTTGACTGATCACAGGTCGAGAATAAGGAGAGAGGACTGACAAGACCATGCTGGAGTATACGCTCAACAGATCCTGCGCTCATTGACAAATATCTGATCTTGTAAGATCTGCTCCCTTTGCACAGAGTGCGTGTGATTGCGAAATTGAAAGTGAAAGTAAACAGCGCAAACGCTCATTCAAAAATATTTAAATACACCGCATGCTGAGAGCGGCTCCCTGATGCGCCAAAATTATACACAATATTAGAATGTTTAAAGGAGTGGACACGAAAATCGCGGGAGGGAAACACATGTTGCGGGAGCAGGCGGCAATGGTCAGAGAGGAAAATAGACGAATCCCAAACATTTTGGGCAATTAAAAAATCCCGGCCGGACGCATTTTTGTAGGTCCAAAAAGAGGACATGTCACCCTAATTTATTGCTAATCGATGTATTATTTTTAAAGTAGCATATAGAACATATTTTCTGCCTCATTCTGTGACAAGAAGCCTCATCAGATCACAAAAGGAAGCATTTGACTGGTGTTGTGGAGTAAAAAGGTTATAATTTTCTCTTTTGTTGGACAACAGGTTTAGAAATGTGAATAAAAGGGAGGTTTAGCTTTAGGCATTTTAATTTAAGCATGTTTAGCTTAGTTAACGGAAGGCTACCTGCTGCCATCAGAGCAAGTGTAATTACTGCATTCACACTCCTCGGATGCTCTCATTTCCCGAGTTGTGCTTTTAAGTCGGAATATAAAAACAACATGGACACACTGGTTACTACAAAAATTTATTGGATTTGTATTATTAGAGCTTTCCGACTTGCGTTCACGTGCATTTTTTCATTCGGGAAATAATTTTTCACGTGCGGTGCCAGTGATGATGCTTCTTACGTCCGTTTCTGAAAACCAGAGGATAAATATTTCAGTCGATCGCTCAGGCATGGCACCGAAATCTGCGCTTGGATTCGGTTTCTAGTACATACCAGTTACATAGGTACCAGTGCCATATTGGTACCGGGTTTCGGTACCCATCCCTATTATTTACACTGTTTGAGTCGTTCCCTGTCCCCTATGTAGTGCACTACGTGCCATTCACTGTACAGAAAATACTAATTCTGAAGTGACCGATTTCAGCCGCGGCTTCAGCGTCTATTTTATAGTGTAGGGGGCGGGCGCTTCGGATTCTAGAGAGATTCACACTCCTCGGATGCTCTCATTTCCCGAGTTGTGCTTTTAAGTCGGAATATAAAAACAACATGGACACACTGGTTACTACAAAAATTTATTGGATTTGTATTATTAGAGCTTTCCGACTTGCGTTCACGTGCATTTTTTCATTCGGGAAATAATTTTTCACGTGCGGTGCCAGTGATGATGCTTCTTACGTCCATTTCGGAGAACCAGAGGACAAATATTTCAATCGATCACTCAGACATGGCACCGAAGCATGGCACCGAAATCTGCGCTTGGATTCAGTTCTAGTACATACCAGTTACATAGGTACCAGTGCCATATTGGTACCGGGTTTCGGTACCCATCCCTATTATTTACACTGTTTGAGTCGTTCCCTGTCCCCTATGTAGTGCACTACGTGCCATTCACTGTACAGAAAATACTAATTCTGAAGTGACCGATTTCAGCCGCGGCTTCAGCGTCTATTTTATAGTGTAGGGGGCGGGCGCTTCGGATTCTAGAGAGCATTTGATTGGACAGAAAGTTTGATGAGAAGCTGAAGTACGATGTGACGTCAAAAAAATCATTGAGCCGTTTTGGCGGAAGTGACGAACTGAAAGCTTTGAATGCTTATATCTTCTAAATGCGAATTTTGTCACTGTTTTGGAGCACACTGCCTTATAGATAACCTTAAGACTAACATATTGATACTAGCACCCAAAAAACTTTAATTTTGGTTTCATGGGGACTTTAAAAAACACTTTCTAAAAATGGCTGCTGAAAATTCATTACAGGAACAAATTAACATTTTAAAAATGTAGTACAATTGAAAACAGTGTATACATTTTTATTTGTAACAATATTTGACAATTATTGCCATTTTACTTGGTGAACATAAGAGGCCTCTTTCAAAAACAATAAAGGCATCTTAATTATTTCAAACGTTTGTATCAATAAATAATAATAAATAAATTCACTTATTAGTCACTTAAAGAAATTTGTGTATGTGCATATTTTAAGCACTCAAAAAAAGGTTTTGAAGATCATGGAAAAACAGAAATTCAGTCAAGTGTGAGTGTTCATGCTTGTGGTTCTGTGTTTCAGGTGGTGATGAAGATCATTAAACATTACCAGGAGGAAGGTCAGGGCAGTGAACTGGTGCAGGGGGCGCTGCTGGGGCTGGTGGTGGAGGACAGGCTGGAGATCACCAACTGCTTCACTTTCCCTCAACACACAGAGGACGATGCTGACTTTGATGAAGGTAAGGGAATAAAGTTGTGCTCATTGCCTTAATCATTTGTTAGCACTATTCAGACAGGATTCATTTTCTAAATGGCATTTGAGTTAGAGTTTGTAAAGTAGGCCATCTGCCATCGTTATAGTTGCAAATGTTTCGATTATTTGAATTTTACCTACAGATCAAATTTAGCTTCATTTTGCTTCTCACTGTATCAGTGCGCTAAGTAATACCCATCACTGATGCCACCCAGTTGACTTCCTCAGAAATGGAATCTTTACTGAATATATTTTGGGCTCCCTGAAGAAGTATTGAAATAATAATTTTAAGCCGCTTTGCGGAGAAAGCGAATGATTTAGTGACATGGATGTTGAGATGTGCTACATTAAGCACTGATGGAGTGCAGATAGAGAATACACACAAATAAGTTTCTGGGAACATTATAATGTGTTCACTGCTAGATAGTGATCCTGCTATTCCAAATGCAGTTTAGATCGGTCTGCCTTAAATTGTGCCTGATACAAATTTCTGATTTTATAAGTAGGCATTTGATTAGAAGCACACCTTTATTATGCAGAGCTCTTTCTCTCATTCTTTTTTTCTTTGTCTTTCTCAGCTTTTTCAGTATGTGCAAATGCACAGAAAATAGGGAGGTGAATAAGTAGATGTATTACCCATCATGAAAAGATTTGAACCACCAAACCTAGTGTTTGTAGCCTGTATTTTTAACTGCAAATCTGACATTGCTCTACTCTCCAGTTAGCCAAAGTGGTTTGAATGTGGCTTGTTTGTGTCTTACAGCAGATTTTCGATTATTGCTTAAAGGGATAGTTCTCCCAAAAATGAAAATTGTGTCCTTAATTACTCACCCTCATGTCGTTAAAAAAATCATTGAGCCGTTTTGGCGGAAGTGACGAACTGAAAGCTTTGAATGCTTATATCTTCTAAATGCGAATTTTGTCACTGTTTTGGAGCACACTGCCTTATAGATAACCTTAAGACTAACATATTGATACTAGCACCCAAAAAACTTTAATTTTGGTTTCATGGGGACTTTAAAAAACACTTTCTAAAAATGGCTGCTGAAAATTCATTACAGGAACAAATTAACATTTTAAAAATGTAGTACAATTGAAAACAGTGTATACATTTTTAGTTGTAACAATATTTGACAATTATTGCCATTTTACTTGGTGAACATAAGAGGCCTCTTTCAAAAACAATAAAGGCATCTTAATTATTTCAAACGTTTGTATCAATAAATAATAATAAATAAATTCACTTATTAGTCACTTAAAGAAATTTGTGTATGTGCATATTTTAAGCACTCAAAAAAAGGTTTTGAAGATCATGGAAAAACAGAAATTCAGTCAAGTGTGAGTGTTCATGCTTGTGGTTCTGTGTTTCAGGTGGTGATGAAGATCATTAAACATTACCAGGAGGAAGGTCAGGGCAGTGAACTGGTGCAGGGGGCGCTGCTGGGGCTGGTGGTGGAGGACAGGCTGGAGATCACCAACTGCTTCCCTTTCCTCAACACACAGAGGACGATGCTGACTTTGATGAAGGTAAGGGAATAAAGTTGTGCTCATTGCCTTAATCATTTGTTAGCACTATTCAGACAGGATTCATTTTCTAAATGGCATTTGAGTTAGAGTTTGTAAAGTAGGCCATCTGCCATCGTTATAGTTGCAAATGTTTCGATTATTTGAATTTTACCTACAGATCAAATTTAGCTTCATTTTGCTTCTCACTGTATCAGTGCGCTAAGTAATACCCATCACTGATGCCACCCAGTTGACTTCCTCAGAAATGGAATCTTTACTGAATATATTTTGGGCTCCCTGAAGAAGTATTGAAATAATAATTTTAAGCCGCTTTGCGGAGAAAGCGAATGATTTAGTGACATGGATGTTGAGATGTGCTACATTAAGCACTGATGGAGTGCAGATAGAGAATACACACAAATACGTTTTCTGGGAACATTATAATGTGTTCACTGCTAGAAAGTGATCCTGCTATTCCAAATGCAGTTTAGATCGGTCTGCCTTAAATTGTGCCTGATACAAATTTCTGATTTTATAAGTAGGCATTTGATTAGAAGCACACCTTTATTATGCAGAGCTCTTTCTCTCATTCTTTTTTTCTTTGTCTTTCTCAGCTTTTTCAGTATGTGCAAATGCACAGAAAATAGGGAGGTGAATAAGTAGATGTATTACCCATCATGAAAAGATTTGAACCACCAAACCTAGTGTTTGTAGCCTGTATTTTTAACTGCAAATCTGACATTGCTCTACTCTCCAGTTAGCCAAAGTGGTTTGAATGTGGCTTGTTTGTGTCTTACAGCAGATTTTCGATTATTGCTTAAAGGGATAGTTCTCCCAAAAATGAAAATTGTGTCCTTAATTACTCACCCTCATGTCGTTTCAAACCCGTAAGACCTTTGTTCATCTTCGGAACACAAATTAAGATATTTTTGATGAAATCTGAGAACTTTCTGACCCTGCATAGACAGCAACGCAACTGACACGTTCAAGGCCCAGAAAGGTAGTAAGGACATTGTTAAAAAAGTCCACGTGACATCAGGGGTTCAACCGTAATTTTATGAAGCTACGAGAATACTTTTTGTGTGCAAACAAACAAACAAACAAAAATTACGACTTTATTAAACAGAGAAGAAATTGTTGAATAAAGTCGTTGTTTTTGTTTTCTTGGCACACAAAAAGTATTCTCGTAGCTTCATAAAGTTAAGGTTGAACCACTGATGTCACATGGACTATTTTCATTTTTGAGTGAACTTTCCCTTTAAGGGTCTCTCATATATGGTAATTTACAAATGTTGATGCTATTATTCAAATTAAAATATTATTCAAGTTATAAGATGATGCTTTTATTCAAATTGGTGTTTAACCAACTATAAAATTCTGATATATTGTTTTATTTACTGTTGTTTTATGCAGTTATGCACAGCAAATCTAAATTAAGCAACATTTATTTCAGTTAAACCAGGAAATGTGCACTTTTATTGCTCGTCCTTGCATTACATCACATTAAACTCCTCTACAAGTGTAAACTTTTCTATTTTATCACAGCGCTGTGTCTGGCCTGCCAGCCTCCGTTTACTACCTGCCAGCTCATCAGGGATCACTAAGGCAGAGAAACGTCATCGTCGATAGTCGAGCTAGTAAACGGTGAAGTAAATTGCGGTGTAATTCAACAGAAACCTGTATCGGAGCAAAGGTTTGCGGCTCAGCTTTTATAGGGCTTCTCCAGAGAGCGCTAGCCAGAATGCCTCATCAAGCTCGGTCTGGAGAGAAGTGAGAATGGGCTGCTTTCAGTGCAGAGCGAAGGACTGAGAGTTGTTTATTTGCTTTTACGGCTTGTGAGATCACAGGTGTAGCTGGTGAGATGGCTGTGCATCAAGGGAGGGAGAATGAGGCAGGGTTGCATTATTAAAAGTGTAATGGGCTGTAGAGACTCAGAAATGGAGGCAGCAAAGGAACCAAAAATTAGCTAGGGTAGGGTGTTGTTTTGTGGGCCACCAAAATAGGGCTGGGGTGATATGACTGTATATACCACAGTGATAGAAAATATTTTGTTATACTGTTTATACCGTGAGATGGCATGATATAAAAAATCTGGAAAAAACAACAACAACCGTGGCCATTTATAATTTATGTCATCTGGGTAATCTTGCCTTTTGGGGTGCGTCAATGAAGTTTAAAATATTAAAGTATTTTAGTCACTAGAATAAAAATATGCATACTACATGACTATGCACTATATGTAACATTAAAATTATTATTTATAAAAAATACTACAGATTCTTTTTTTATACTAATAACAATATTCATAATAATATTAGAACATCTTGGTATGTAATTATTCACTAGAATAAAAATACAGTTCATGATGTAAAATATTATAAATATTAATGATAAAAATAATAAAAATAACAATATATTAGTAATATGATACAGAATAACAATAAATGTTAGTGAGCACTTCTCCTTTGCCGAGATAATCCATCCACCTCACAGGTGTGGCATATCAAGATGCTGATTAGACAGCATGATTATTGCACAGATGTGCCTTAGGCCTGCACATTTTAGAGTAGCCTTTTTTTGAGACCAGCCTAAGGCACATCTGTGCAATAATCATGCTGTCTAATCAGCATCTTGATATGCCACACCTGTGAGGTGGATGGATTATCTCGGCAAAGGAGAAGTGCTCACTAACATTTATTGTTATTCTGTATCATATTACTAATATATTGTTATTTTTATTATTTTTATCATTAATATTTATAATATTTTACATCATGAACTGTATTTTTATTCTAGTGAATAATTACATACCAAGATGTTCTAATATTATTATGAATATTGTTATTAGTATAAAAAAAGAATCTGTAGTATTTTTTATAAATAATAATTTTAATGTTACATATAGTGCATAGTCATGTAGTATGCATATTTTTATTCTAGTGACTAAAATACTTTAATATTTTAAACTTCATTGACGCACCCCAAAAGGCAAGATTACCCAGATGACATAAATTATAAATGGCCACGGTTGTTGTTGTTTTTTCCAGATTTTTTATATCATGCCATCTCACGGTATAAACAGTATAACAAAATATTTTCTATCACTGTGGTATATACAGTCATATCACCCCAGCCCTATTTTGGTGGCCCACAAAACAACACCCTACCCTAGCTAATTTTTGGTTCCTTTGCTGCCTCCATTTCTGAGTCTCTACAGCCCATTACACTTTTAATAATGCAACCCTGCCTCATTCTCCCTCCCTTGATGCACAGCCATCTCACCAGCTCCACCTGGAATCCAACAAGCCGTAAAAGCAAATAAACAACTCTCAGTCCTTCGCTCTGCACTGAAAGCAGCCCATTCTCACTTCTCTCCAGACCGAGCTTGATGAGGCATTCTGGCTAGCGCTCTCTGGAGAAGCCCTATAAAAGCTGAGCCGCAAACCTTTGCTCCGATACAGGTTTCTGTTGAATTACACCGCAATTTACTTCACCGTTTACTAGCTCGACTATTGACGATGACGTTTCTCTGCCTTAGTGATCCCTGATGAGCTGGCAGGTAGTAAACGGAGGCTGGCAGGCCAGACACAGCGCTGTGATAAAATAGAAAAGTTTACACTTGTAGAGGAGTTTAATGTGATGTAATGCAAGGACGAGCAATAAAAGTGCACATTTCCTGGTTTAACTGAAATAAATGTTGCTTAATTTAGATTTGCTGTGCATAACTGCATAAAACAACAGTAAATAAAACAATATATCAGAATTTTATAGTTGGTTAAACACCAATTTGAATAAAAGCATCATCTTATAACTTGAATAATATTTTAATTTGAATAATAGCATCAACATTTGTAAATTACCATATATGAGAGACCCTTAAAGGGAAAGTTCACTCAAAAATGAAAATAGTCCATGTGACATCAGTGGTTCAACCTTAACTTTATGAAGCTACGAGAATACTTTTTGTGTGCAAACAAACAAACAAACAAAAATTACGACTTTATTAAACAGAGAAGAAATTGTTGAATAAAGTCGTTGTTTTTGTTTTCTTGGCACACAAAAAGTATTCTCGTAGCTTCATAAAATTACGGTTGAACCCCTGATGTCACGTGGACTTTTTTAACAATGTCCTTACTACCTTTCTGGGCCTTGAACGTGTCAGTTGCGTTGCTGTCTATGCAGGGTCAGAAAGTTCTCAGATTTCATCAAAAATATCTTAATTTGTGTTCCGAAGATGAACAAAGGTCTTACGGGTTTGAAACGACATGAGGGTGAGTAATTAAGGACACAATTTTCATTTTTGGGAGAACTATCCCTTTAAGCAATAATCGAAAATCTGCTGTAAGACACAAACAAGCCACATTCAAACCACTTTGGCTAACTGGAGAGTAGAGCAATGTCAGATTTGCAGTTAAAAATACAGGCTACAAACACTAGGTTTGGTGGTTCAAATCTTTTCATGATGGGTAATACATCTACTTATTCACCTCCCTATTTTCTGTGCATTTGCACATACTGAAAAAGCTGAGAAAAAAGTCTTAGATCTTTGAGTTCAGCTCATGAAAAATGGGGGCAAAAACAAAAGTGTTGCGTTTATAATTTTGTTCAGTGTATATATATATATATATATATATATGTGTATATATAGTGTAATTTATTTATATATTTATTTATATATATATAATAAAAGATACACACTGTTTACTCTTACTGTGATAAAATTATTCATGCCATTTTGGTCATACTGTCTACCCCTAACAGTAACTCCTGTGCAGACTTTAAAAAAATATTTAAAAAATATATATATTTGAGTCTGTTAACATGAGCACCTTTGAATCCACATCTGACTGTAATGACTTCCGATGCATTTATCAAGAAGAGTTCAGTTAGTATACTAATTCTAAATGAGAAGTATTCAGCCTCAAGCGTAGTGCATCGCATCTCCAAGTATATATTAACTCAGTGACTCTGACACTGCCTGTGGTATCCTCACAGTTAATTTATTATCCTCCTCTGCTACAGGGAGTCAGTTAGTATACTAATTCTAAATGAGAAGTATTCAGCCTCAAGCGTAGTGCATCGCATCTCCAAGTATATATTAACTCAGTGACTCTGACACTGCCTGTGGTATCCTCACAGTTAATTTATTATCCTCCTCTGCTACAGGGAGTGTACATATGACAATGTGTGTTTGGGTGACCCTCTCCCACCCTTCCCATCACAGCATGTTTTTCTCCCTTTCTTTAGCCTGTAGGGCTGTGCCTGACAAATTATGGCGTCTAATGGATATTTAAACACCCTTCATATGCAAAGCAAGGATCCTTGAACTGTACAGGCTGCAGAAAGGTGTAAATTCACTCTTTAATGAGCAGTCGCGACTCCTTTGCTTGTTTTTTCCTGCGAGGCAGTTGCTTTATTTATTACTAGAGTTTTAAAAGGTGAGTTCGAGTCGGCCGCAGTTCTTTACCTCCTTGTGAGTGTTTTTTTCCATGGTCGTTTTCATTTTTGTCCATTATGAAAACCTGCCAGTGACCTGAGGTGACTTCCATCACTTCACTCTATTTTTACCTGGTGTTTGACTGCCTCAAACAGAGCAGAAGTCTTTCAGGTGGTTGGATTGAGTCTTATCTGATGGAGGAGTGCAGGTTTGCTTTAGAGAGACTGAAACAGGAGGGAGGAACACCTAAAGAGCGTAATACAAACAGACCGTCCCAGTCGAGATAAGCTATGTCTGTGACCTTCCATTTCAGAGTCTCAAACAGACAATAAAAAAGAACATTAGATTCAGCTCTGCATATTTCTTAAATCCGCGTTAATGAATGTTTTTGCTTTTTGTGCATCTTGTAAAGTGTGATTTTAGATTTGCCAATGCACATTGTAACCAATGCAACTTCTAAATACACCTCCAGATTCAACCTCAAGCTGAAGAATTTTTAAAGTAATGTTAAAAATGTAAATACTTTTTCCTATCACAGGTTATTTTATTTGTTCTGTTTGGTATTGGCGTAAAAAATTCCCAGTGTACATTCAATTTACATTAAATAAATAGTAAATACTTTTCCTTTCAAAATGTAGAGTGATATATTAATATTTATAATAGTTTTTTTTAAATATTTGCACTACTGTTTAAAAGTTTGGGGTCAGTAGGATTTTTATTTTTTTTTTTACAAAGAAAAAATATTTTTATTTAGCAAGGATGCATTAAATTGATCAAACGTGACAAATGCATTAATGATGTTACAAAACATTTGTGTCAAATAAATGCCATTATTTTGAACTTTATATTCATCAAAGAATCCTGCTCTGCATATTTCTTAAATCCGCGTTAATGAATGTTTTTGCTTTTTGTGCATCTTGTAAAGTGTGATTTTAGATTTGCCAATGCACATTGTAACCAATGCAACTTCTAAATACACCTCCAGATTCAACCTCAAGCTGAAGAATTTTTAAAGTAATGTTAAAAATGTAAATACTTTTTCCTATCACATGTTATTTTATTTGTTCTGTTTGGTATTGGCGTAAAAAATTCCCAGTGTACATTCAATTTACATTAAATAAATAGTAAATACTTTTCCTTTCAAAATGTAGAGTGATATATTAATATTTATAATAGTTTTTTTTAAATATTTGCACTACTGTTTAAAAGTTTGGGGTCAGTAGGATTTTTATTTTTTTTTTACAAAGAAAAAATATTTTTATTTAGCAAGGATGCATTAAATTGATCAAACGTGACAAATGCATTAATGATGTTACAAAACATTTGTGTCAAATAAATGCCATTATTTTGAACTTTATATTCATCAAAGAATCCTGAAAAGAATGTATCACAATTTCCACAAAAATATTAAGCAGCACAACTGTTTAATAAACATTGATAATTTATCAACATTTCTTGAGCACCAAATCAGCATATTAGATTTCTGAAGGTTCATGTGACGCTGAAGACTGGTATAATGACATTTTATTTTTGACATCACAGGAATAAATTTGATTTTAAAATATATTACAACAGATAAGATATATTTTTAAATTCTAATAATATTTCACAATATCTGTGTTTTAACTATATTGCATTTCAAATAAATGCAGCCTTGCTGACCATAAGAGACTATTACTAAAGTTAAAAAAGAGAAAAATATTAACAAAACCTTCCAAACCTTTAAACAATGTTAATCCAAGATGCCTAAAAATGCTGTGGAATTAACATGATCCCTGGCCAAAAAACATTACTATGGAAATGTCCAAAAAATGTATCAGAATACCATGGTACCTTTTTAAAAAAGTATTATGCAATAAAATATAAAACTAAAGTTTTGTTGTGTAGTAGAATTGCGTAAGTCGCACTAATGTTATGGTAATGTGCATGACATCACCTCAGGGTATTGTTTCTGTGTTCATACTTTGACACAGCTATGATTTGATTTCACGGGCATGATTCTGTAGAAATTTGTGAACGTGAATAGAAAACTCAAATGTTGGCAGCATACGAAATTGTCTACTGCTGTTGGTGTTGTTTCAGAGTTTGTTTCTATGGCTTCAGCCAGAGAGACTTCAGCCCTTGCTGCTATAGGCAGACTAACTGTTATAAACTCCTCTTAAATGGTGTTTACTGCACTGAATCCAAACTAATCGTGAACCGCACCGTTCCTCTCGGTCTCAGCCTTTCAATCAGTTTGTTACAAATGTTTTAGCTGTTATTTTCTAATCTGCCTGTCTGTACTTACTCACTGTTTTGTTGATTTCACATGGTCACCAGTCTCATTTCTTTTTGCCTTTTGGCAATATTCAGCTTCTGTTTTAATATTTAAAAGAGTAGAAATTGTATTTAAAAAAAGTTTTTTCTCATAATATTCTTCCAAGCAGCCATTGCATAGCCAATTAAATTAATTATATAAAAGTAACATACTCTTTTCCACTAAATGTGCACAAGCAAGAATATATAGATATTTTTATTTTATTAATATATAGATATTTTTATTTGATTAATATATAGATATTGAATTTTTGTCATTTCTATGCACCAGTGTAACAGTACATAGTAGGCAGAGGTTTCTTTAACAGCTGGTATAATGAGTCTTTGCGTGTTTGTCAGGGTTAATTAAATTTACACATACATATTTAAATGTTTATTGCTGCGTTGAACTGTTGTTGTGCGTTTTGTGCCGTTTTTTTGTTGTTGCTGTAACAGGATGCGTCTTTTCATTGTGTTCCAGGTCGGCGCTGAAGCAGTCAATGAGATAACGCCAGCTGTTAACTCAACCCCTGTCCCACATGAATGCATCATCATACATTGCCATGCTGTGTGTTTTGTCTTTTCCCTTAGTGCTTTCAACCTCACCGTGTATCCATTTAGCTGTTTCCTCTCCTGTTTTACCACAAGAATGGATCAGTAGTATTAATAAACATTACAGTCTGCTAGCAACATTTGGATTTTCCCTTCACATTTACAAAATTTCTGCCCAGTCATGCCCGTGGATGGCACTTATTCAAATGTCTCATTATCATTGGGCAGTAGTTCTAAATTTTTGACCCGGCGGCTCCTAATACTGCACATTTTGTATGTCCCCCTTATTTGATGCACATAATTCAGGTCACACAGCATCTACTAATGGGTTAATCAGTAGAATTAGGTTTGTTTGAGAAGCGAGACATTAAAAATGTGGAGAGTTGGGGGTCCTACAGTCAGTCTGTTACTGAACAGACAGCGTTTCTGTATGAAAGTACCTCAGCAGACAGGCTTCCGAGGCACCATAAAGTCATGTTTAATGATCTAGAACAAATTCAACTGAGCTTTACACCGTGTCCTAACCAGGCGCGACACGATACATTTCCAATATCAAGTAATTTGTCAGTCTCCACACTGAAAGTGAAAATGCTGTGTGACACTACACAATTACAGCCAGTCAGAACATATTCGCTGGTTAGACCAAAGACTGTAAATTTGCATGGAATTATTTAGAAGAACATTTTTTGCTTGTTGTGTGTATATAAAAATGGATGATCATTATTATTATTATTATTATATGTATTTTATTAATATACACTGCCATAAATTTTGGCATCTGTAAGATTTTGAAAATGTTTTTGAGAGAATTCTCTTATACTCATTGAGGCTGCATTTATTTGATTAAAATACAGTAAAAACAGTAATATTGTGAAGTATTATTAAAATTTAAAGGAACAGTTTTCTATTTTAATATATTTTAAATGTAATGTATTCCTTTGTTGGCAAAGCTGAATTTTCATCCTATCTATCTATCTATCTATCTATCTATCTATCTATCTATCTATCTATCTATCTATCTATCCTATCCATCTATCTATCATCTTCTTATACTCATTGAGGCTGCATTTATTTGATTAAAATACAGTAAAAACAGTAATATTGTGAAGTATTATTAAAATTTAAAGGAACAGTTTTCTATTTTAATATATTTTAAATGTAATGTATTCCTTTGTTGGCAAAGCTGAATTTTCATCCTATCTATCTATCTATCTATCTATCTATCTATCTATCTATCTATCTATCTATCTATCTATCTATCTATCTATCTATCTATCTATCTATCTATCTATCTGTAAATAACTGTAGTGAATATTTAAGAAATATTAATATAAAAATAATTTATATATAATGATTGGATGCAGCCTTCACATCTACACAAATTATCTGCAAAGGAAGCATTTTAGGTTTCCAGCCTTGCAGAATAAGATGACATTTTGTTCACCAGTAGGTGGCAGTATGGGACTTGTCAAAAATGCCTGTGTGTGTGAGCTCGGTGACTGCAACTGGGTGGGGATCTTTATCTGATAAATGCATAAATAAAACTGTGTATGACTTAAAGATTGCAGCTCTGTGCTGTTGGAGGTAATCCGCAGCCCATATTTCCTGGCAGAAAAATTGAGTATTCATTGTGGAAATGATCTTGTAGATTAACTCGGATTCAGGCAGAGGTGCACTGAGAATGCATTATCCATTTTGGCTGTTTGTAAGTTTGTATTTTGTACATGAACGGAGCATTACGGCTTCACCTCCGTGGCAGGAGTGATATATTTTTAAGTTGATTTCAGGTTTGTGACAGAGGAGGGGAGGAGAGGTGTGTGCCACATTTAACAGCGTGCGGACGAAGAAAAATGAACGCTTTCAGGGATGTCGTCAGTCAAGTGCCGTGCCCAGCATCCTAATGTGCTCGGGCTGTGATTTTTATTTTTTATCTTCTTCATTTTCCTGAATTTGATGTTGTATAACTGCAGACCCTGCTGAAAACATCTTTAACCAGTCTAAGCTGATTTACTCTTGCGTGATTGCTGGTTTAAAGAGGTTATGGGGCTTTTCAGCTGGTTTGAAGCAACCAGATTAAACCAGCTAAAACCAGCCTATCCAGGTTTATGATTTTTCAGGCGAGTGTGCAGAAGTGACTGAAAGGAAGAGGAAAATGATGGGCTATTGATGGGGGAGCTGTCATGAAGCCTATATCTGCCTCTCGTACCATTGATTATTTAAATGCAGTAATTTATTAATCAGGTTGGTCTAAGCCTGTCTGGCACACAGTCTTTCGACTACAGCTGTAGTGTAACATAGGAAACAGACACTGGCACATGCCAGTACAGTCTAAATCTTAACAACCTGTATCATCAACCACCTGCTCAGTCACATCGCCAAGCACATGAATTGCAGTCTTCTTCATATTTAATTTGTCCAAATAGTATTTGCTGAATATCCAAAATTGTTAATCCTTTTGTTGGACCACTTTTTGGCAAGCTCGTTTTGTCTCTTGTGGCTGCTTAGCAAGCAGGAATATGGAGATCTACATACTTTCAAAATCGACTAGTTGATTAATTGGTCTTAAGCGAGCACTGTATAATTATGCCGGTTTTGGGTTCAGCTGATCCGGATCAGTCGGGCTTCTTAGGCGCCATTAATTGTGCTTATTAGTCGTGCTTTTGCATTCAAAACCAGGTAGACAGTATACAGTGGTCTTGATTTTTTTATTTATTTTTTTAATTTGATGCTTTGAAGGAGATGAATTTAAAGAGGCAACTTCTCAGAGAGGGCTTACCATGCAAACTGTCCGAAAGTTAAAGCTAAGTATGTTAATGAAAGCTTTGCTGTGGGAAAAAAAGTGTAGATTAACTAGTTAACTTCACTAATTGTAGCTGACTATTGTGACTTATTCATATTAGCAACTGATCTGCTGTCTCTCACAAATTAGGTTCAAACTCAGGTCGTCCATGTGAGCACAACCATACAACGTCTTCACACTTTTAATTGGATGTAGTTTTTGTTCCTAATAAACTGTAAACAAATTTAGAAGTAATTTTGCCGTTATATATATACTACTATTCAAAAGTTTGGGGTCAATAATTTTTATTTAATTTTTTGTAAACAAATTAATACTTTTTGACTAAGGATGTATTAAAAGTGCTGTTAAAAAGTGACAATAAATACATTTACAATGTAACAAAAGATTTGTACTTCAAAAATGCTGTTCCTTTGAACTTTCTATTCATCAAAGAATCCTGAAAAAATCTATCATTGTTTCAATAAAAATATTAAGCAGCACAACTGCTTTTAACATTTATAATAATAAGAAATTCAAAGTTATACGTTTCTTTAGCAGAAAATCAGCATATTAGAATGATTTTTGAAGGATCATGTGACATTGGAGACACAGAAAAGTCAGCTTTGCATCTAAATTACATTTTGAAATATAATACAATAGAAAACTGTTGTTTTAAATTCTGATGAAATGTTGGAAAATACTTACCAACCCCAAACTTTAGAGCAGTAATGGACACAAAATTAATGCTTAACATTTTTGTTTCCTTAATGGAATGGTCCCTGTTTCCGTCATGTATCCTATTTTCATGTTTAACCAGCACTTCTTCTCTAAAGCTGTTTCATAACTAGCTGAATTCTGAAAAAAGAAGCCATCTCTTACATATCTGTCTTCTAGTGTACACAAACCCTGTTTTGGAGCCCTTCCTGTTGAGCTGACATCCCAAATGTGCAGTCCGCCTGAATACCCCATTGCATGCACTCACTTGTTGTCTCAAAGTGGGCAAGGTTAAGTGTCACTTGCAGGGATGATAAGCAGTGTTGTGAAGTTTACAGCACGGCCTAATGAGTTTTTGCTCATCAGAGCGAGATCATGCGGCTCTGTCATTTGCCCTGTCGAGGGTGGAGCGCGGCCCGTCACGTCTCCACCGCAGTCCGTGGTGAGGATTAGAGCCGCGGTTAATCTCCAGTTAGATCAGATCAGGCGAGTGCCGCTTCACTGCCCCCTGGGCACCGTTCACCACCCTCGCTCTCCCAGCACGAGCCCAGAAATATTTGCTTTGAAATGCATTGCTCCACAGCTTGTCTCCACCATAACAAACCCTTATTTTTCATTCCCCCCCCACATCCAGCAACTTTCCTCTACTCTCCCTCCTCCTCTTTTCTCCCTCACTTCTCCCCATGTCTTCTCCGTCTGTCCTGGAGGATAGTTCTAGGACAGTAATGAGTGCCCGGAAGGCCCGTTCCGTCCCGTCTCGCAAGCCGGGCTGCATCTCACCCCGAGGCGAACCTAATTCAGGTCAGGGTCAGTGGAAAGCATGTGTGTTTGGGTATGTTTGTCCACTAATGGCATGAAAGACTGCGCTCATGTCTATTTCCATTTGAAAATTTCGCCCTAAGACATATTTTGATACTCCCATTAGCATATTTCAGCCTGCGTTATTGCGCATCATTCATTGACTAGTGTTTATTTCCTGTGATTTGTTTTCATTAGACGGTCAGCATCACAGAAATGACTTCTGCCTCTTCTCGTGGGCTCGGCATATCATATTAGCCGCTGCGCCTGCGGCCCCCTCGCTTCGGACAACATATTATTTGT
>NW_015505328.1:989225-990618 GCF_001515645.1 Sinocyclocheilus grahami | reverse complement strand
GGGGGGGGGGGGGTCGTTGTAGCATTCAGTATGCACCTTTACAACTTTTCCCGATACGTACCTGTTACCTGTGACCTGCTCTATCATTTTGAGTCATTTTTTTACCCATAAACTCATGTTAGGTTTATTAGTTTAGTCTATTAGTTTATATTATTACTATGTTTCTACTTATGACATGTTCAACATATAATAATTTAAATAGTGACTCACAATTGTTTTTGAGAAAATGCCCTCTTAAGATTCCAACCTTTTTTTCTGACAATTTTTAAAGTCAATTACCCCTAACAGATTAGTTTAAAATAGTGTATATAGAATATAGTTCATGTATTTAATAATAATAATAATAATAATATATTTACGATTTTAGTGATTATATTGTAGCTAATCCAAAGTTAATTTTTCCTAACTAACTAACAACTAACTAACTAACTTTCCTGTGGTAAATGTAACATCAGGTGACATGTTGTTCATAAGCTGTTTTATCTACGTCTTTTTGCGGTTTATACTAGGGGTGTTTGATTTTTGTAGTTGACCTCAACTCTGCACCTATCATACAGGTGCATCTCAATAAATTAGAATGTCATGGAAAAGTTCATTTATTTCAGTAATTCAACTCAAATTGTGAAACTCGTGTATTAAATAAATTCAATGCACACAGACTGAAGTAGTTTAAGTCTTTGGTTCTTTTAATTGGGATGATTTTGGCTCACATCCTAAACTGCCGTGAGCATGCATGGGAAACTCATGCGGGGCATAACAGTCAGTTATGACATGTCCCATACAAATTCATTCATTAATCAAAATGGTGAGCTTTTTGTAGCCATAACTCTCGCTTGAGTCAGGAGTCTGCGGTACTCTTCTCTCTGTGTCCAGTTGCTTTCGGCTCAGTAGGCAAACTTGTGTTGAGAGTAAGGGCTAGAGACTACTACAAGATCAAACAGAGTGTAAATGCTAAGATAGGTTTGGGTCAGCATATGTTTGCTGAAAAGGGCGTAAACAGGGTTTTGATTGACTTAAGACTACTCTTATTGTCAAATTATCACTCAGAATTTACTGATGGATCCCAAACAGGCTCAATCTCTGAGGAAGTGAAGGAGAAAAGGGAAAAGCAGAAGGACAAGGAGAGCATTTCTATTCAGATTATGCCTATTATTTGGTGCTCAGGACGATAGTTATGCCCTAGTGTTTGTCTAGATGACTTGTGTAACAGGGTCATAAAAATTAGGGCACATGTTTGAAAATAAACATATCAAAAATAGAAATGTCTCTGGTTCCTTTTGAGGTTCAGAGAGAACATCAAAACAAAGGGGGCATAACATGTAAATGGATTTAAAATTAGCTGACTGCTATTAAAACAAGGTAATCAATCTGGTATTAGGAACAAATAGCAGCA
>NW_015505328.1:959034-980658 GCF_001515645.1 Sinocyclocheilus grahami | reverse complement strand
TTTTGATTGATGATTTAAGACTACTCTTATTGTCAAATTATCACTCAGAATTTACTGACGGTTCCCCAAACAGGGTTAATCTCTGGGAAGTGAAGGAGAAAAGGGAAAAGCAGAAGGAAAAGGAGAGCATTTCTATTCAGATTATGCCTATTATTTGGTGCTCAGGACGATAGTTATGCCCTAGTGTTTGTCTAGATGACTTGTGTAACAGGGTCATAAAAATTAGGGCACATGTTTGAAAATAAACATATCAAAAATAGAAATGTCTCTGGTTCCTTTTGAGGTTCAGAGAGAACATCAAAACAAAGGGGGCATAACATGTAAATGGATTTAAAATTAGCTGACTGCTATTATTAAAACAAGGTAATCAATCTGGTATTAGGGACAAATAGCAGCACTAGTGATTAGTGTGTTACTAAAAGCACCCAATAACTTAATAATTCTTCTCTAGATAGACAGTTAAGATGTAATTAAATTTAAATTTAATTAGCTAGTAACTAAGCAATAGCATTCAGGAAGGATACATCTATGATAGTTCAATTCGCTGAGACGAATTGAAGATTGAGAAACATAGAAAAAATCAGGAACCAGGGATTAGGTTAAATTAAAATTTCTTCACACTGTATACACACATGCTGTATTTAAAAGCTTCAATTAAAGAGTGCTAACCCCTAATTGTTAAAGCTATTTGGTAGCTTAGCCTAAGATGAAACTATGCTAAGTCGTGTTAGCTTAGCTGCTTCAGGTGGTTTGTTTACAACATGGCGTGTTGTGCTATGTGAAGTTAGCGCTTCCTGTGACAAGTTGTTGTCACGGTAGCCAATGCATGCCAGTGCAATTCGAGCAGTTAGGGTTAGGGTCTGCCTATTTCAAAAGAAGTGGCCCACAGTTTTAAAATGTGGTGCTTTTCGATCATAAGCCTGCATAAAACAGTATACAATCTCAAAGACAAAATACACGATGACAATAATATACACAATGACCTGAAGGATCATGTGTGTTCATTCAAAGAAAGGTTTTCCTATTAATTAATTAATTAGCAAAGAAAAGTCCATCCCTTGTGGATTTTCCTTATGGACAAGGCAGCGATTTTCCCCACCTAAATTCCAGGAGGTCGTAAATGTGTCTGGTGTCAGGGTTGCCATGGTAACCAGGGGGGGCCTGGTGGCAGACATCCTGGCATCCAGTTTATTGGGTGAGGGGACTGTGACGATTTGTTAATCTAATGAATAATTAATTTGTTAAATCAAATGAAAAATGGTGTGTCTGATTGGTCCAGACGCTACAAAGTATTAAAAAATGCATACAATAATATACACTTATTGATGTGATTATTCTTGTTTGCAGTATTTTTATCATTTGTGATTAGTTAGATTTTATAATTAGTTTAATGATTGTGAACACAAATTAGGGTAACCATAAAAATACAAATGAGTATTTAATGCATTAATATAACATCAAGAAAACTACGACGCTGAAAGAGTGTAAACAATGGTGGTCGATTCCTTTGCTATCCAAAGTCAAGGAATTTATTTTTTTTGGAGTTGATTCCCCATCAAACAATGATTGGGTGATTACATGAGAGATTATACTTTCAGTAAGTTTTTCTGATTCACTTTCATGTTTTTTTTTTGCATGTATAACTAGTAGTAAAGTGTAAATGTGAGGTCACAGAATTGACTTCTACCTCTCTCATTGTGGGCTCTGTTTATCAGATTAGACTTTGTACCCTTGGCCTCCTCGCGTCGGACGACATATTAGTTTGTTTTGCGCATGGGCGGGGGGGTTGTGCATGGGTGCATGAAGCGCTCACAGCGTGCCTCTGCAGCAGTTCCCGATCCCTGCACAAGTGTTATTCACATAGTGCCCAAATTGATGTCTCACCTCTTGCATTTGCGTGGCTTCGGCGAGAGTAAGGAGATGTCTAGGCCAAGGTGTTTGGCAGGCTTGGAATTTGAGCGTTTCAATGGATGCGCATGTCTGTGTCGGGAGATAAAGTTATCTGTGTCGGGCACACACTGGGTCGGCTCCATCCTTCACGCAGACTCCTGAGTGAAGAGCAACGCCGGAACTCTGTGTGGTAAAGTGGAGGTGGTGTGGTGCGGGATACTAAAAGGGTTTGTTTCGCACAGCAGCGACAAAGTGGATGAAAACGCTAATGCTGCTAATGACTCGCATCTTGCCCGACACCACCTTCTCATCCTCCTCCTCTGCATCCCCCGCTCCGTGCAGCTGGTAGACACGGCAACCGAGACAAAGGTGAGCGCCTGAGGGAGAATTGAGGACAAGAGGTGACGGTGTGAGTTTGGGATAATTGGAGTGATGCAGTGCCCTGTATGCTGGTTTCAAGTTGAAAAAGTTGTCTTAAAATGTTAAATAAATTTGCTAAATGTGACCTGCTCTATCATTTTGAGACGTTTTAACCTAGAAGTTTTCTTATTATCTAATTATTAAGTTTCTACTTCAGACGTCATCAATATATAATCATTTCAATAGTGGCTGTAATAAAGGTTTGAAAAAATGCCCTCTAAAGATTCCAGACTTTTTTTGGACAAAATTATTTATTTTATTGAAGGGCGTATTTATTATATCGTTGATATATTTAAAGAGATAGTCTAACCAAAAATGAAAATTCTGTCATTAATTACTCACCCTCATGTCGTTCCAAACCTGTAAGACCTTCATTCATCTTCAGAACACAAATTAAGGTATTTTTGATTAAATCCGAGAGCTTTCTGACTCTGACAACTGACACGTACCTGACCCTGAAACATCGTTAAAATAGTCCATGTGACATTAGTTTTTGGACAAAATTATTTATTTTATTGAAGGGCGTATTTATTATATCGTTGATATATTTAAAGAGATAGTCTAACCAAAAATGAAAATTCTGTCATTAATTACTCACCCTCATGTCGTTCCAAACCTGTAAGACCTTCATTCATCTTCAGAACACAAATTAAGATATTTTTGATTAAATCCGAGAGCTTTCTGACTCTGACAACTGACACGTACCTGACCCTGAAACATCGTTAAAATAGTCCATGTGACATTAATGGTTCAAACATAATGTTACGAAGCTATGAGAATACTTTTTGTGCGCAAAAAACCCCAAAAATATTCTAAAATTATTCTCATAACTTCTTAGCCGCTGATGTCATTTATTGTTTAAATTGCATGACAAAATTGCCATCTTGAAAGGCTTTGTGATTTTAAAAATACCAAACAAAAAAATTTATATTTATTTTTCTTGGTTTCAGTTGGCTCATTGCAACTTCCTGCTATGCTAGAGCGTGTCACATATAGTATGTAACTAGAAATGTGGCACCTAAATGTTAAACAATTATAGATCTGGTGATCAAGGAAACCATACAAGGTGTTAATTACATTATTGACATTTTGCATGTGCATATGAGGTCATTATCATATTGAATATGGCAACATCATGATCAAACCATGTTTGTGACATATGGTGCACCTGCTCTTGTAAAACAGCCTTATGCTTCTTGGTCGTTATATGATCATGAAGAGCATCATTGGATGAAATGACTTCCATGCCACAGCTGGCCTTACATTTAATGCCCTTGCATTTGCCACTTGACAACCGACATTGATGGTTCAAGGGCTTTTTTCAAAGGTAAACCCATTTGCTTTTGAGAAATTGGGGTGAAAGAAGATACAACAAACTGAAATGCTTTTCTCATCATTTTAGAGAGCTCCTTACCACAGGTTATGCTCAACCAAGGGTAAGGTTTCATTTGCAGGAAAATGAACAAGAAATTGCGATGCTCAAGTCAATACGGGCGTAGGATACAGAGTCCTGCCTCTCAGTTAAATGAGCCAATCATTTTTTCAAATAACCATATGGTTTTTCAGCTATAATGTGCATGGACATTAGATGGAGGAAACTGAAGCATTTATAAGTTTTAGCCTGATTTGTTCTAAAGAAACAATTTAATACCTTTGTTGCCAGCTTTTTGCTTTATTCCAGTTGAGTAAAATTTATGCTGCTTTGTAGGGATGTAACGATATCAAAATCTCACGATACGATAATACTGCGATATGAAGTCCACTATATGATATTTATTGCAATATTTAAAGCTGCAGTGCATAACTTTTTTTGTGTTCAAAATTTACAAAATTAATAGAATGAGTACATCATGAATCGTGCTTTTGGCTTATCCTGAATCACTATGGTACACCTATAATAAGTTTTTATATTCTGACTATTTCAGACTGGTACTGGTGGAACCGCTGCAGAGTAGCACAGTACCTGCATAATTCGTCATAGGCCGAGAGAAGTAGTTCCGGCTACAATGTTCTTCCGCAAGACGCACGCAGTTCTGTTTATTAACCGCTAGAGCACCAAAAGTTACTGACTGCAGCTTTAAAAAAATGTTTTTTTCATTTTCAAGTTAAATTATTTTATCTAATGCACTTTGAGAGTTCACAATTAAAGGGATAGTTCACCGAAACTGAATGATGTGTTTTTGTAAGAAAAATATCCATATTCAAAAATAATAAAAAAAATAATCACTTAAATCTAGCTTGCCCAAAACAAAAAAAACCTTCAAAGACATTTTATGTTAGAATAAGAAGTTTAAATATATTTTAAAAACTACACTTTTTGTCTGGAAGACCTATCGTTTCATATCGTCATGTGACCACGATAATATTGAGACAGCTTTGCTATCGCGATATCACTATATTGATAATCCCTATTGCTTTGTTTTTGGACCTACCACAGCCAGTACTGGTAATTGGAAACAACTAATTTATATTGTAGATGTGTTTCAGTTTCTGTAGTGTAAATCTATAAAGTGTGCATAGGTCATTGGTAGCTACAGTGTTTCATGTGGCTTAGCTCCTGAAACTGAACCTACAGTGTTGAAGGAGCTAATTAGCGTTAGCATAATAGCTTGTAAATGCTAGCTCTTTGGTAGAATCTCATAGCTTGACTTCATAATGAGCTACTAATAACCAATGCACTCATACAATGAAGAAAGATAAGAGCTCAAGATCCTAAAATTTCAAGAAATGTATACAGTTTTAATAATGTATAAACATTTGATCACAGTAACTCAAGCTGCAATGGTAGTAGCAGTTGAAATGGGCCTTATGCTATTCTGCCAGGGGATCGTTTGCGGAAAATGGGGATTTACAGGACTGTGTGGGTCTGTGATTCTGTCAAGACATTGCAGAGTTGAAGCTGCCAGAGCAGATGCTTCAACAGATGGAGTGTACAAACACTAGTCCATTTTTGGGTTGGTTTGTGGATCTAGGGCTTAATGTATTATGGTCTGTATGTGGAGAATTAGACTTGGTGCGCAGTAACTTGCATTGTTGTCTAACTAGATATTTCAAGACCAGAATCCTGATGAAAGTCAAAGACCAGATCCAGACCAACATGTTTTGAGACCAAGACCGCAGATCTTTTGAACTTTGCAGGGTACTTTCAGATTGACTACTCCAGTCCCTCGCAAAGTTTTTTTTATGAATCTTACATCAAATAAATCTTATCCACAACTAGTTTTGGGAATATTATTTTTTTTTTGGTAGTTCATGCGCTGTCCAAGACTTTTTTCAAGGCTTTAATAGCTTATTGCTTGTTCTGGGAACATTTGAGTGATTCCTGGCAATAACACGCCCTGTTTCTGGGGCACACTTGCTTCTACCCAACCCTAGTTTGTGTTCTCCAAGGGTACTTACTGACTTTGTTGGTCTTGTCTCATTGGCTGTACTCAATGTGAGTTGGCTGACTTGAAGGGCGCAGAGTTCTCCAAAGAAACGGGTTTATCGCCACAGGGGCCCCTCCCTGCCTTCCTCACCACAGGCCGTTCACTAGCATCGGAACACTGTGTGCTGTGTGTGATTCACGGTTTTATTTTTGTGGGACCCCTTGTGCCATAAAATAGGGCGTCTTTCTCTGCGCTTGACTAAGTGATGGATATGAGCTTCTCGCTGAGGCTCGCTTTGGTCATACGCGGCAAGACATCAGCACCAGGTTATCTCTTTAACATCGGGGAATCAGACATCCTTGATATGTCTCCCTTACAGCCTGGATCTCTTACGTTCCCATTTTAGTTGTTCTCTCTTTTTCCCCCCCCCTGCTGGTATCTTCTTAGGAATGCACTCTTTGTATTCATATTAGTTTTCGAAAAACTTTTCTGACATTTTCAAGACCGTTTAAATGACTCCATTTTTCAAGACAAAAAATTTAGGCTATAAATTTTTTACCAATGTCATGAATTTATTCATGTATAAATATGAGGAGACGCCACATGACATTTTACGGTCTGATCTAATCTTTTCTTGTCAAGAAAAGGTCAAATTATTTGATATTTAGCAACTTCATGACCTTGGTGCAGTCATAAAGGTTTGCAGGGGTGCTTCATGATATCATTTGGTGTTTTTCATTATTATTTTTTGTGCATGTTTCTACTTGTTGGTCATACCACATTTGCTTACCAGGAAAAAAAATCTAAATAAATAAAAATTAATACATGCTGATGAATTGATCAAAGTCACAGTAAAGGCATTTATAATATTACAAAATATTTGTATTTCAGGAATAAATGCTGTTCTTTCAAACTTTCTGTTCATCGAAAAATTTTGAAACAGCATTTTAAACAGCACAATTGGTTTTAACGTAGATAATAAGAAATGTTTCTTGAGCAGCAAATTAGCATATTAGAATTTCTGAAGGATCATGTGACACTGAAGTCTGAAGTAATGGCTGCTGAAAATTCAGCGTTGTTATCACAGAAATAAATTACATTTTAAAATATATTAAAACAGAAAACAGTTCAATATATTTCACAATATTACTATTTTTACTGTATTTTTGATAATATAAATTCATCCTTGTTGAGCATGTAATACTTTCTTACAAAAATACAAAAATAAATCAAATGACTGCAAACTTTTGATTGGCAGCGTATGAATTGTAGTTTGAATAAATTAATGGATAAGATAAAATTAACAATCTCATTGACCCAGGAAGCTGTAATCAATATCTGTCTGTAATATCAATATCTGTAATCAATAGCTGTCACATGTATATTTGCAGCATTTCTGCACATCTTTTTTGACTGATGCATCTCTTTATTGTTCTTTCCATCACAGTGCTTACACCCTTTGATTTATGAGTATGATCTTGAATCAAAATAATAAATATAACCAGATCAAAGAACAGGAGTAAAACAAGACAGTAAAGGGGATGTACGAACACACAGACAGCAGACACGCACCTCTTCCATTCGAGCTTACGGAGCCCACCAGGGAGGTGTCGATCTTCTTTAGCTTTCTTTCCTTCTCCATCTCTTCAGGGCAGAAGCAATGCCTTGCTGCTCAGTGGAAATATGATTGACAGATCGGCAGGAGCTTGTGATGTGGTGTCGATGATTCCTCTGGTGTAATTAGGAAGCAGGGACCATGGAGTAATGGAGAGAGAGACAGATACACCTCCTGCTTCCCGAGGGGCATAGCGTGCACCGAGGCGGTCAGATAGCTGAAGGGGTTACGACAGCTTAGTTCAGCTTGCCTAGCAGAGAGAAAGGCCTCAGGACATGATGCTATTAAGCGTTGGGATGTATTGACAATGTGTCTTTGTTGAGAGACATGTACGGGCCGTGTCAAGCTTAAGACCTTAGCCAAACAGCCAGGAATGTCTCCTATTTGATTTAGATTCAATTTATGCCGTATTTTATGAATTATGGAAACCAGTAGCAGGCTTGTTTATTTTATTTGCCCTGCTGATTACTTGCTTGTTTGTGTGTTTACATGTGTGTGTCGGTGATTGCCTGCAGATCATGCAGATTTACAAGTAGAGGTTCTGATTTATTTAGGACATGACCAGAAAAAGTGCTTACGTTAGATGGCGCCATAGCTCTTTAGCTAAACACCAGCTTTCTATGATGCCACTGTGCTTTTTTTAAAGCATGAATAGTGTCTTTAATGCTTCACATCCTTAAGTTTAGATCAGTACAAAGTGCAAGTATGACTTCAGGCTTGACAGGTCTGCTATTTCTGCTGCTGAAATTTCTTATCAAAAGGACGAACATAGAAGAACATATTAGACCGTCAATGCATAATGGCTGGTGTGACGTTAGCTGTGGAATTGTAGGCTTAAGAGACCGGAGAAGTGTGTGACGAAAACGAAAGGTCAAGGTTTTTTTTATCTCTGAGGATATATTCATTACTGGTGTAGCCATTTTGAAGTCAGTATAAGCGAAAGTTTATAGTATAGAATCAGAAACCCATGCCTGTTAATTCTAATGAGTTTGTGACATTGTATAGTCTCATATGAAAGAGTATATGAACCTGATTTATGATGTTCATTATTAAACAGCTCATATACTGTATATCCCTCTGAAACAAAAAAAAGTCAGCATAGGTTGCAGAAATAAGGACAATTTTTTGTGTTCTAGAGAATAAAGTAAGTTTTAAACGACAAGAGAGGATGTAATTGATGGCAGGATTTTCTACAGATAAACAATTTATTGACAACGTACTGGTTACTATTATTAGATGTTTTTTAATGTATTGCTATGTTTTTGCATTAAGCTAAGTTATTTTTAAAATCTCTACGAATTTAGTAACACTGTTAAATGTAATCTTTAGCTTATCCCAAAATAATTATCAGTTTATTTTTTAAGAGAAATACTTAAAATATATATAATAAATAATTTTCTTCAGTAAGCAAGCATTAAATTGATTAATACATGACATTATAGTCTAAGTTTAATGTTAAAAATCATTTTAAAGTAATTACTTTTCTTTTGAACTTTCTATTCATTAAAGAATTAACAAAAAATGTATGATGGTTTTTACAAAAATATTAAGCAGAAATTTTTTTTAACACACACATTTTTAACAAATGAAAAAAATTAAAGCACCAAATCAGCAAGTTTTTACTGTATTTTTGATTAAATAAATGCAGCTTTTGTGAGACTTAAAACTAAATGTTAAAAATCTTACCAACCTCAAACTTTTGAACTGTAATAATTTTTTTTTAATTTGTGGTATTTTATATGTATTTTCATTTTTTATTTATTTAGACAAAGTATAGAATTTTACTGTGCATGGGTTATTTATTAGTTACCGGCAATATTATGAAAATAATACTAGTATTCATTGAATTTTCATTTTGGGTGACCTACCACTTTAAGTGTGCTGAGATCTTGAATTCGCATGCCTTTCGGGGAAGTAGATCTTCACACATTTTTCTGGGCTATCCTACCCTGTCGCAGAGACCTGACAAGCTGTCACTGTCTGAATTTATCTAACAAGTCTGTGAGACAGGAGCCTTGTATCAGAAGAAGGGGGGAAAGAAATGAAGTAAAGGACCAAGAGATCGAGACGGGTGCATAGACGGAACAAGAGTGAGATGGCGCCTCTCATTAGCACTCCAGGTGCTGAGCTGTAGCATCGCGAGCCACTGCCCCAGGTTTCAGCGTGTGGAGAAATAGCATCGACTTTCCTGCAGATGACATGTGTCACCTTTGATCCTGTCCTTATTTATCCAGGACACAATAAAGGAACACATCTGTATGAAGAAAAAAAATACACTAGTTCTGTAGTGGCCAGGTTCATTTTGCACGTTTTATTCAGCCAATAAATGTTTAAATAATCATCATTGTTCATTTGTTGATAATCAGTGAATAATTATCACCAATTCTATTTTATAGAGGAAAAACAGGTTAATTTTGCACATTCTGAACATTTTATTCAGCCAGTAAATCTTTTAATGAAAATTATTCATTTGTTGATAATCATTGAATATTTATCATCAATTATCATTGCAAATGTTCGATTTTATTGAAAAAAAAATGGTTATTTTGCACATTTTGAACATTTCATCCATCCAGTAAATGTTATATTTATAATTATTATGCATTTGTTAGTCATTGAATTTCTATCACTAATTATCATTCAAAATGTCCTATTTTATTAAAAAATGAATAGCTTCTTGACTTACAAATTTTGACGACATGATACTGTTCATTAGTATCTAAAATAAAATGCATTTAAGCCTATCCCAGAATGACTGTGGTCCCTGTCCCGAATGCCGCACTTGATGTGGATTTGCGGCCATGGGGTGTCCCGTTTGACATTTTAAGGTGCTCACGAATGGCACAATGTGCCCTTTTGCATTGGTGTGGTCATCACAGCGGACAATTACCCAGTAGGCCATGTTACAAAGTGTAGACTCTGCTGCCATTTGGGATGGGGCCTATGTGAGCTGAGCCTTTCCATAAACCAGTGGCCCCAGTGTCTCACTGAGCTGATTAGCACAACACAGGCCTGTTTTTAATATATATACGCCTTTACGCCCGTCCTCTGCATGGCACTGAAGGATTGAGGAAAAAAGTCACATGGGGTGAGCTGTCGTGTTGAGTCATTATTATTAGAATTAAATTTAGTTTGAGGTTGTGTTAAGGTTACTTTTAGATGACTACAGTTGTAAATGATATGAGACTGTTCCTGTAAAAGTAGGATTCTGGGATGGAAAGTACTTTTTGGTTTCCTTTTGGTTAATTTGGATACAAAACATATGAACAAAAATTATACTTTACATTTTTCGGAAGTAAATCACCACCATAATATAACGCCAGGGTGTTTCTGTTGGATTACTAACATGTTTTGAGTGGTTTTTAATCATGTTGCTAGTATGTTGAGTGGTTGTTTGCACACCCTAACGTTGAGAATGTCATAGGGATATGCTGGTATCAAGTTTTCATGTTGCGATTAATTGCTAATGCTTTTATCATGGTATACAGTATTATCACAATATTGAAATTTAGTTGCAAAAAGGTGTTGTCATAATACAGTATAACAGGTTTAATAGCTTTTTTCTTATAACAAAAATAACTGAACATTTAAATACAATAAAGCAATCCACAAAAAATGTATAAAGTTAAATTTTTTTACACAGATTAAAGTGCAGAAGAGTTATAAAGACCAATAGGTATCACTTTACAATAAGATCTCATTAGTTAACCTTAGTTAATGCATTAACATTAACAATGAGCAATAGCTACATTTGCTTAGTTCATGTTGGCTCGGGTTCATTAAATAACACAGTTGCAACTTTTGATTTTAACAATGTGTTATTAACTATTGGAATTACCTAAGATTAATGAATGTTTAGATGATTTTTTTTATTTATTTGGAGTTTGAAGCCCTAATGAAGCCCTAATGTAAAGTGTGACCGAACAATAAAGAATCAAAACACTTTCAAACAATATCTTGGGAGTTTTGTAGTCCAGATTAAAATGTAAAAAAGTTTTAAAATAAATAGCCTATTTAGTCTAAATATTTAAGTAGCCTATTTGGTGCTGTGATGAACACCTTTTTAAGTGTGGAATGGCTTTTTAAAAATAATTTAAATACGTTTAAGAAACAGAAAGTAGCGCAGCTGCTTTGTTTATGGGGTTTCCGGGGGAATGGCCGCATTTGTGTTGTTCAGCGCCATCTGTTGTCAGAGAGTGAAAGTGCACTTTCATTCAGAGCATCTCTCACGCATTCCGCTATGCGCTTCTCATCCATGCTTGTTTACAACAGTGCGCTCACGCGTCTTTGAAGCAGCTTACAGCGGTGTTGTGCATTTATCCAGTTGATGTGAAAAGTATTCTTAAAATGCATTCAAAATTCTGAATAATTTGTAATTAATAATTATTCTTTGTATTTTGAAGTGCCCACGATAACAATGCCGTGCATATTCATTATCGTGATATATCGAATACCAAATACCGGCACATGTCTAGAATATCATATTCATAGTTTTATGGTTTTCTAGGTGAAAATTGTTAGTCCAGTTGCTTGGAATATAGCACATTTCTCTGTAACAAGCCGCATGATTCAAGTACAGACAAAAGCAATGGCTATTATATTTACACAACCCAAAATACACTCTGCCTTACTACTTTGACCTTGAGGTGATAAAGAGTGATGATGATGTTGTACTGTTTAATTTGACGCCTTTGATCATTTCTTTTTTGGTACTACTTTAACATTAGCATTTTGAAATCGAGGCGCCAACATTGCTGTGCAGATCTGCCATTTTTAGGCCTCCTTGTTTTTCTGCTTGTAACCCACAACATTTGAAGTGTCCACAGAAGAAGTCAAAAAGTTAATGCGAGGTCTCGGATCGTGCAAAAAAAAAATCTTCCATGCAAAAAAATCTGGTGGGTTTGGCCTTGTTTTTATATAATTTTTTGGGGTGGTGTTTTTTCCGTATGAAAATCCATTTAATTACAGGATGCCATCAGCAAGACTCTCATTATCTTGTTTTTTGTGTTGTTGTTTCAAGTGTTTTAGGGGGTTTGGGTTTGTTCGTTTTGTCTCTCTTTTTCTTTTTACATCTTTTCTGTTCCCCCCCTTTATTCTCATGCAACTCATTTGTCCTTGCAAAATCTGGTTTGTGGTTTAAAAACTGTGCCGTGTACTGGAATGCACACATTTTTCACTGCTTTTGAAGTCCGTTTTGTATCCACTCTAAAAGAGCCATTTGTTTTCGTCCCCTCCAACCCTCTTTTCTCACACATTTCCTTTTAGAGATGTTTTCCCCCCCAAAGGATCAACCATTTGATTAGTTTCAATTTCTTTTGAGTTACTGTTGCCTTCCATCCTACGGCTAGTCTTCATATCGCAGATGTTTTCTCATGAGAGCGGACCACTTCTCATGTAATGTACCTTATGAGACACTCTGACTGTTTGAATAAAAAGAAGACCCTTGTTATGTTCATCCTCGACATGTTTCCTCTGTTAATAATCCTGCTATCTCCCTTTTGCATTCGGGATAAAACCGAATGGCCTTTGAATTGTCAGAGGGGGTATTTTCGGGACATCAGGATTCTGGCTTGGCACACGAGAGTGGATATTGTTGTCCAGCTAAGCTGAGGAGTAAATGTGTCTGTGTTCGTACATTTATCGCTGTCTGTAGTACCAAATCTGGCCGTGTTTGGGTCGAAGTTTCCAGGGTTGACAGGAAGCCCAGTGCTCCGTAAGTGCACTCTGCTGAAGTGCATGTCTGTCCTGAAAGTTTGTGTACTTGCACAGATATTCCTGTGATCATACTGTACACTAGGGATGGACAAATATGAGTTTTCTTAGCCCTCTACATCATGCCCTTTGCAAGAGAATTTTAAGACTCTTGGGCTCGGCCAATATATCAGCTTGTCAATATCTTCTTTTTAGGAACATTGACCTATTGTGCAGCTTCTTTAAGGTTTTTTTACACTCACTTTGTTGATCATTCGGTCACGTATAAGCTGTAGAGTTTAATTACAGAGCGTAACTTTTTCTTCCAGACAGAAATGTAATGTTAAATATCAATTCACTAAGCTACAGTAGTAAACAGTGCTAATTGGCTATAGATACAGTGAGATTGGACTGCTAACAGAGGTCTTGAATGTCCAGGACTTAGAATCCATTTAATTTAAGCATTAAAACCCCTATCAAGGTTGTCTGAGTTCTGTCAGAGAGGGTTTTTGCTCATAAGCTTATGGTGCATATGCTAGAAAAGAAAAGGATGTGTTTTTACAAAACTGTGTTTTTACACTGAAGCACAGACGATTTATACACTGGGCATGAACAGACTGCTATTTAATCATTTGTGGATTCAAATAAGATTACCTTGATCTTACTTTGGTTGTCCTCAGTTATCCTAACTTTATCCTAAAATTCTTCTGAATATTAAGGCATCCAGATGCTATTGTGCTGAATTGTGAATATAGGTTTTTAAAGTTTTGAGTTTAACAGGATATTGATGCTGTTTTTTTTTCATATGGTTGAAGCATTCAGGTGACCACAGGAAGTCATATATATATATATATATATATAATTATTATTGTTATTATTATCTTGTTTTAAGCATTTAGGCTGTTTTACTGCAAAACAAAGGCAAATATATCAATTAAGAAACCCTGCGTCTCAATGTTCATACTATCCATCTTAAATAGTATGTGAGATTAGCAGTTTGACCCTGCCTGCTTCATGACCATGTCTCTGTCTTCTCCACATTAAAAGCTTTGCGAATGGATCCGCACGTCTCATCAGCCCTGTAACAAAAAGTCCCCGGATGGTCTACTATTTCAGAGGACGATTTTTGAAGTGTGGATCTGTGCACACTCTAATGGCTAAAATTGCCCACAATCAATTGCGCTTTGGTGAAGTATTCGGTCCAGAACTACAAACACGAATAAAACGCGTTAGAAAATCTACAAACGTGGCGGATGCGCGCGATCGACGGTTCGGTAGAGAGGTTTACAAAAAGGGGTTTGAGTTACTAATAATCAACATTTTAACCTGGTAAAAAATATATTTATTTATTGTTATCCATGTTATATTTCATCTGCAACAGCAATGTGAACTTTTATAAACATCCATTTGGTTGTTAACTTTTAAATGCATCATTATGCAGAACATATGAGCAGAGTTCTCGGCATGAAAGACCCGCGACTGGCAGATCAATGTGCTACTTCTTTTCTCTCCAGTACGGTAGGAAGTTAAATGAAATGCAATGTGGAGGATGTTAACTGTGACAAGATGATTGACAGACCAGTTTACAGTGACAGGGTGCGTGTATATCTATGCAACAGAGCATCCATTAAAGACGCATACCACGTAATGGTATGTCCCAAAGCTTGCCTACTCTTCTACTACACACTCAAAAGTGTGTACTTTTTCTTCACCAAAAGAGTACATACTTTAAGGGTGTAGTATAAGTAGGCACATTGAGACGCAGCAAAAGAGTCTTTTTTTTGCAATGTAATAACCAAACATTATATTAGTTTTTTTGTTTTATTAGTGTGTGTGTGTGTGTGTGTGTATAATTAAGTGTTCTTTAATTTTCTAGCATTTATTTTTGCCTAATGATTTTCAAATTTATAGCAATTGTGTATTGTTCAAAATATCATCATCTTCAATTAAGAAATATAGATCTTCACAGCTAAAATATCATATTGGTTGAATATTAGATTCAACCCAGGTTCCAGGGCAGGCGAATTATTACCCTTAACAGCTTTTTAACTGACAATGAAACAAAGCGGGCATGATTTTATCTGTAAAACATTTTCCCTCTCAAGGCACTTTGCATGTCCTTGTTGTTTGTTGTGACCGACCTATTCTTCAGGTGAAGAGCTGCTCAGAGCTGCTCATAATGAGAGGGACAATAATCGTCAAGCATAATGTGCAATTGAGAAATCACAACATCACGCCTCATCATGCCTACCCTGATGCCATTTCTCTCTCTTTTCTCTTGTAGTCCAGTATCAGATGGAGATGATGAGAAGTTTGCGCCATGTAAGCATTGATCATCTTCACGTGGTTGATACCAGTCAACTTTCTACGGTTCTTTTGTCACCCGGGCCCTTCTGGACTCTCAGTTCAGCTACCAGCACGCCATCGAAGAGTCAGTTGTGCTTATATATGGTAGGTTTCTCTCACACTTTTTTTTGTCTCCAAGTCAATGATTTCAGCTATTTCAAAGGTCCTACAACAGCAGAAGAACCAAAACCCACAATAGCACTGACCTAGCAATAAATAATAATTAAGTAATATTATAATTGAATATTATAAATAATAAAGACTATTCCTACATGTTTCCAATGATATTGTTTTATTATCCACAGAAAGCACATTTTCTTTTTCCCAGTTTGTCACCTAAAACCACATAAACGTCCACAGAAACGTAATATTTCTATTTCAGCGGGGAAAAAAATTCGGTAACTTTATTTTAGGGTCTCTTAACTAGTTGCTTATTAGCATGCATATTACTAGAATATTAGCCATGTATTAGTACTAATTAAGCACATATAAATGCCTTATTCTACATGGCCTTGTTCTACATCGCTAATCCTACCCAATACCTAAACTTAATAACTACCTTACTAATTATTAATAAACAGCAAACTATGAATTTATTAAGGGAAAAGTCATAGTTAATAGTGAATAAGTGTTTCCCTATTCTAAAGTGTTACCAAAAATTATATTTCAAATAAATGGTATTCTTTTAAGCTTTTTATTGACCAATCAGTCTTGAAAATGTATCACAATTTCCACGCAAATATTAAGCAGCACACAGTATGATTTTTCCATCCAGCTAGGTTCTTCTACAATTACCTCATCAACTTCGGTCAGAAATCTTGGTGTAACTTTTGATAACCAGCTGACCTTCAAAGACCACATTGCAAAGACCGCTCGATCTTGCAGGTTTGCATTGCACAACATCAGAAAGATCAGGCCCTTTCTAACGGAGCATGCTGCACAACTTCTTGTCCAGGCCCTTGTCATCTCTAGGCTGGACTACTGCAATGCTCTTCTGGCTGGACTCCCATCAAGCACAATCAAACCTCTACAAATGATTCAGAATGCAGCGGCACGACTGGTCTTCAACGAGCCCAAAAGAGCCCATGTTACACCTCTCTTCATCTCCTTGCACTGGCTACCGGTTGCGGCCCGAATCAAGTTCAAGACATTGATGCTTCCATATAGAACAGCCACAGGCTCAGCACCCGCCTACTTCCACTCACTACTACGAATTTACACCCCCTCCAGAAGTCTGAGATCCGCTAGTGAGCGACGCCTCCTGGTACCATCACAGAGAGGCTCAAAATCACTTTCCAGAACATTCTCATTCACCACTCCTGGCTGGTGGAACGATCTTCCCACCCCTATCCGGAATGCTGAATCCCTGACAATTTTCAAGCGACAGCTGAAAACTCATCTCTTTCGAAGCTACTTGACTTCATTATAAAAAATAAAAAAAAAAGTTTCTCTCTCTTTATTTATTCCTTCTCTTTCTAGCTTGTACTTATTTGAACAATGTCTAAGAACTTGGTATTACAACCACTTATTGTGTCTGTTTGCCTCTTTAAGAAGAATCGCTTTATGTATCCCCCAATTGTAAGTCGCTTTGGATAAAAGCGTCTGCTAAATGACTAAATGTAAATGTAAAACTGTTTTCAACATTTGCAATAACAAGAAATGTTTCTTGAGCCCCAAATCTGTCAACAAAATATAATTAATTTCTGAAGAATCATGTGTTGCTGAAACAAAGGTATTTTCTTAGTGATATTACATATAAACAGTTGTGAAAAGTAAAAAAAAAAACACATTTGAAATGAGAGAGACTCAAATTTGATTTCTACTAACATTTGTGACCCTGGAGCACAAAACCAGTCATAAGTAGCACCGGTTATATTTGTAGCAATAGCCAAAAATATATTGCATGTGTCAAAATTATCGGTTTTTCTTTTATGCCACAAATCATTAGGATATTAAATAAAGATCATGTTCCATGAAGCTATTTTGTAATTTCCTACCATAAATATATAAAAACTAAATTTTTTATGAGTAATATGCATTGCTAAGAACTTCATTTGGACAACTTTAAAGGCATTTTTCTCAATATTTTGAAATAGTTGTATCTCGGCCAAATATTGTCCTATCCTAACAAACCATACATCAATTGAAAGCTTATTATTCAGCTTTCAGATTATGTATAAATCTCAATTAAAAATTTTGTGGTCCAGGGTCACATTTTACAAACATTCAAAAAATGCCATGTCTACATTTCTAAGAATTTAATGACCAAAATTTTGCAATTCATGATTATGGTTAAGGTTAATCCTGTTATGGTGGACATGAATAAGCTGGTTATATTTACTGTCCGAATTCTGAAATGACTAAAAATGTTAAGAACTTTTCCAGTATTTCCAGAAAACATTTTGGTTTATTCGGATTATGCTGATTACATGTGTATATATAAATATTCCAATGACTGTGAAGCATGTAAATATCTTCTGAATAAAAGGCGTAACCAGAAAATTGACCTTAATGGGAAAATTATGTGTATATACAATATAAACATGGTGTCTGAGGTATTTAGCTGTCCTTTCTGGTATCACCTTGCTCTTTGCTTTTTTTCCTCTGGACTTCCCTTTCTCTATTTCTGTTGTTCATGCTTGCACGTGCACACACACACACACACGCACACACACACAGAGCAGCATGTTTCAGCACCCCTCACCCAAACACACACTTCTTTCCTACTGCACTGCTTTGCTCTACCACTTTCCCTTCTCTCTCTCTCCGTCTCTCTACCCCATCGTTTCTTGGCTGTGGACAGCATTCCCCCCTTGTGTAAACAGGAGGCTGGTGTGCGTAGCGGGCCCGGCAGCAGCCTCGTCTAGACAGGGTTTCCTCCCTTCTGTTTATTTAGCCTGCTATCGCAGAGCTGATGTGTACCTTCAGGAGTGGATTCAGGACCCGGACACCCCCTCATCCACCGGCACAGACGCCACCCATCCCAGATGTCGATGGGCCGATGGCGGCACGAGGGCAGTGGAATCGTCAGACAAGCTGCATTAACAACAGATCTGTTTCCCTGAACTCACACAAACAAATGTTGTACACCCCCACTCGCCCACCTAACTGGGACAGCAGTGTCGTAAACGCGCTCTGATTCCAGTGCGGATTTGGATGAAAACGTAAACATAAAACTTTGACTGTTCTTCGCACCCCTCCTTCATTCACGCCCCCTATCCGTTTCTCTGTCTCGTCGTCCACGCTGTCTGTAACTTTCCTCAGACTTTCCCCTCAGGCCAGATGTGGATCCCTATCAGAGTGTTTGTTCAGTCTCCTCCTTGTGGTGGCAAGCAGGCGCTCCTCACTAAAAATATATCAGACACCTAGCAGCTGCCAGAAACCCCACCCTGCACCAAACGCACTCTCCACATGAACAGTGAAAGCATTCAGAGGGCCAATGGGTCCACAAACTGTGAGACTTGATAGACATGGTTTCATATGCGACTAACTGAATCTTACCTGTGTTTAAGCAGATCTTGAGATCTCCTTGAGTTGTTTTAGATTGTCATTTGGGAAGTTTCAAGACAGTTTGAAAAGACAGACGATCATCTTTCCACAGTGTCTAAATGCATTTAATATCAGAAAAGAACCGTGCTATAAATCCTGTCTTTGGATAATGGATAACGGGCAGAGCTCACTGTGATTTTCTGGATTTTTTTTTCTCATTTTGTCTCTCATAGTTGAGGTATACCTATGATGAAAATTACAGGCCTCTCTCATCTTTTTAAGTGTGAGAACTTGCACAATTGGTGGCTGACTAAATACTTTTTTGCCCCACTGTGTACACACACACAGTGTGTGCATAATTATTATGTAAGTTGATGTTCTGGTCATATTTTTTTTCCAAGCACATTTGACCAATTCTCAACCATATTGATCTTAATAAGTACCAATAAGTTTATATTTAATAATTTATAAGTGATATATAATTAACAAGGACTGGAATTCCTTGTAATTTGGCTTGAGATATTCTCTTATAATTCTGATCTGAAAAAAAATGCATCAAAACAAAAACTGCCTTTTGAAATCAGTTGACTAATCAGCCTAGAGTGCTTGTCTAATGGAGCGATTAGTAATGGAGAAGAGTTGAAATCATCCAATCATTTAACTAGAGTGATCTGTTCACATAGTGCCTTTCACTCCCACATTGCAGGAGACTCGATCACAAGCAGATCCTAATGAGGGGGATAAAGTCAAAAACTGATTGAGAATGATTGGGAGGAAGTAGAAAGGGGGTTCAAAAGAAAGGTAGTGAAAGTAAGCAAATTAGTGATGTTTTGTCTTTATACATAATGAGCAAGGACCTTTTGTCTGTTGATTGGCTTCTGTTGATTTCAGTGTCATGCTGGGTGGCCCTGCCCACTGTGAAATCTGATTGGGCCATAATCCTGCTCCTCCAAATTGGCCATGATTATGTCAAATCGCACAGCTGTTTCACTTTCAATATGGCCTGAAAAATTGCTTGAAACTTGACGTATTGTGCCTAGTTAGGCCACAGTGTTAGCTTGCTGTTATCAAAAATGTGATGTCAAATCTCTGACAGGGGTCACTTCCAGATTCTGAAAGTGGATCAATGACAATGAAAATCTCTTTTCTGTGTGTGCAGGCTGAAGAAGGCTAGTGTGGGTAATGAGAACATGTTCGAGGAGGTGCCCATTGTCATCAAGAACTCTCATCTCATCAACGTTCTGCTGTGGTAGCTGGAGGACAAATCCACTGCTGCAGACAAACACGAGCTCTTGAACCTTTCCAGCAGGTCTGACCACACACACATGCATTACTATACAAGTGCAGTATTTCCTAATGCAAATGAGGACATGTGTAAATTTATACTAGTGCTGAGATATCCCTAATGATGCTTGCTCACATTAGCAGTAGCTTATCTCTGATGAGGACTAATGAAGAGGTCATTGCCGCCCAGGTGATTTGCTCCAAAAGGACGTCTGCTTTTAATGGCTTTCATGCTAGACTATCTAAATAAAAGGATTTTGCTAACAGTGAAACTGTTCATTAGACAGTCCTCAGACTTTTTACCTCTTGAACTTGAAGTGAACATTCAAATATGACAGTTCATAAGCAGCTTTACTCCTCATTCTGACAGAAGCTAGACATCTCCTAACTTTATCTGACAGAACAAATGTGGGGATTAATTTAAAGACACTTTCTAGGAAGGGTTTTTACCATGCACTAAAACCCTCTCTGTTTCTAAATTCATCCCTTTTTAAGCACCACCGTCACCAAAACGTCAGTTCTGCAGCACATGCTCTGTCTTCAACAATAACATCTAAAAACATTTGCTGGCGGCTATTAAATCATGTTTTGCCATTCCTGCTTTTAAGAGTACTCCATTGGTTTCAGTTTGTGTTTGTGAGGACTGTGATTCAGTAAGATTTACTTTAAAGGGGTCATGAACTGCCTTTGTTTTTTATTTTATACTGTTCCCTGAGGTCAACATATCAGCCTAGATAGTCAGGATTTTTACATCAAAAAACATCATAATTTAGAAGTAAGACTCGGAAGTAAATGCCCACTGCTACGATTTACTGACAATTATGTATGTTTGACAGCATACTTCACAGATGGACATTGCTGTGATTTAGGTTCAGTACATATCAAACGATCTGTAATAACAGACAAAGCAGAAGTGATCGTGTGATAAAAACAGTTAGTCACACTTGTGTGGCGCTACTTCGGATCCAATATAGTCGGCACAGCATCGTCTTTTAGTTTCAATCTTTCTGAAAATCCTGCGTCAAATTGTGCCTTGTCCATAAACAAATCCACGGTAAAATGAAGAGAACAAAGGCCAAGTTCTTAATGACGCGTTCTGGAACTTTATTAAAAATAAAGTTCATCAAATAAAGTTTATCATTTGGTTTCTGCGTAGACCTGCCTTTGCCGCTCTTGCCATTTACCTACAGCAGTATGTGTGCGAATCGGTGGGCGGGGCTAAACAGCCAGTAAAGTAGGATCGGTTGGCAGGGCTAAACAGCCAGTAACATAGGATCGGTTGGCGGGGCTAAACAGCCAGTAACGTAGGATCGGTTGGCGGGGCTAAACAGCCAGTAACGTAGGATCGGTTGGCGGGGCTAAACAGCCAGTAACGTAGGATCGGTTGGCGGGGCTAAACAGCCAGTAACGTAGGATCGGTTGGCGGGGCTAAACAGCCAGTAACGTAGGATCGGTTGGCGGGGCTAAACAGCCAGTAACGTAGGATTGGTTGGCGGGGCTAAACAGCCAGTAACGTAGGAT
>NW_015505328.1:946430-958077 GCF_001515645.1 Sinocyclocheilus grahami | reverse complement strand
ATTAAAAATAAAGTTCATCAAATAAAGTTTATCATTTGGTTTCTGCGTAGACCTGCCTTTGCCGCTCTTGCCATTTACCTACAGCAGTATGTGTGCGAATCGGTGGGCGGGGCTAAACAGCCAGTAAAGTAGGATCGGTTGGCAGGGCTAAACAGCCAGTAACATAGGATCGGTTGGCGGGGCTAAACAGCCAGTAACGTAGGATCGGTTGGCGGTGCTAAACAGCCAGTAACGTAGGATCGGTAGGTGGGGCTAAACGGCCAGTAACGTAGGATCGGTTGGCGGAGCTAAACAACCAGTAACGTAAGTTCAGTTGGCGGGGCTAAACAGCCAGTAACGTAGGTTCGGTAGGCGGGGCCAAACAGCCAGTAACGCAGGATCGGTAGGCAGGGCTAAACGGGCAGTGATGTAGAAGCAGGCATTGATCATCTTCTGCGGAGGCGGTGTTTAGCCACACTGTTACATCATAAAGTGGTACTTTACACAAGCTGTTTTTTTTGTTTTGGCAGATTGGCTTCAATATAAGCTGTTTTTAGACTTAAAGGGATAGTTCACCCAAAAATTTAAATTAGATGTTTATCTGCTTACCACCAGGGCATCCAAGATGTAGGTGACTTTGTTTCTTCAGTAGAACACAAACAAAGATTTTTAACTCAAACCGTTGCAGTCTGTCAGTCATATAATGGCAGTCTATGAGCTCCACAGCTTTGAGAGTCAAAAAAACATACACAGACAAAACCAAATTAAACCCTGCGGCTCATGACGATACATTGAGGTCTTAAGATACGAAACGATCGGTCTGTGCAAGAAACTGAACAATATTTATAATTTTTTTTAAATCTCTGATCCACCGCAATGTCTAGCTGTTCTGAGCGCATTCACAATATCCGGCGCGTGTACGTGCTCTGGCATAGTAGACATAGACATATATAAGTAGATTCTAGTTTTGCCCAGTTGTGGCAAAAAATATTCTAGAATTATTGGAAAAAATTCAAACGAGTTTCCTCTGACCCTCAAAGAGATGGTTATCGTGAAGAAACTGTCTTGTGTTAACCTTACTAGATGTATTTGTAGACCCTGCACTTTTCTGTGACTCTCGACATTGAGGGTTTAATGATGCTCTGTTTGAGTATTCTTGTGTAAACCGATAAGCTCTGTTTTGCATAGGTCATAACAAAGGGCAAACTCGCAGGACTTGTTGAATCAGTGCGCATGAGTTCAGGTGGCTAAAACAAGCACTCGATTTGGGAATAATAATTCCTAAATAATTAAATAGTCTACATTAGCTTCAATGATAAAATGACACTTTTAATCCACTCACAGTTTTTGGGAAAGATACAGGATATGCAAGCAACACCATTTTCACTACCATTTTGCATGGCTGCCTTGATCTTATATCGATTTGAGTGTTTTTTTAGTATGGATTGTTTCAATCGGTTTTGCTCAATATAAACAGCTCTTTTCTGTGGAAGAGAGTGAAATACAACATTGAGAAATAGATGTTAATATGGGCGCTATGAAGAGGAGCTGGCTCGCTTTATGAATGATCGTTTCCTATAGATCATTGTGCTGGTCAATTTTCTTCTTCAGTTCCCCTGTTTGTCATGGTCGGCCCTCAGTGATCTTGCAGATGAGACAATACATCAGACGCTATCAATATTTCACACACTTTTATTATTTCATTTCTTTTCCACTCTTATTTTTTCTTAATTTAAATTTGTCCGCCATGTACAGCTTGTAAGGATCTGTGGGGAAGGGAGGGGAGGTTTGAGTTTCCAATTATCATTTTAATCTATTCATTATTTTCGGAGCAGCTATGGTTGAGATGATGCTTTTTGTGACAGAAACATTAATTTTTGTCGCTGCTTTTTGAATTGTCAAAGGTCCAAGAGGGGTTTGAAGGTCTCTCTCTGCTGACTAGAAAGGGAATTTTATCTTTTTAATTTGTCTCTCTTAATTCGGCCTACCAGATTTGGTTTTTCCAGATGAAAGGAGGAATCTTCGTCGCACTGCTGAGGACTTGAAAGAATACATTCATAATTACCTCCCTCTCTGAAACTGGATGTTCACATGCACATACACACAGATGCATACACACTCATGCATCACATGGGTAGATTAACCAGCGTTATATTTAAGTATTCATGTATGTGAATGTTTAAGGAAAAGGATGCATTTTAGATGCTACAGTCTTTTAAATCAAATATTACCTTTTCTTATTCAAGTAGTGTTGCGGTCTTACAATTAGATTTTTTACAAGTGCAGATATTCCAGGTTGTCTCTAAATTAGTCTCAATTAATATATAATAAAGTCCTAAAGATGATTTTATTTTATTTTTATTTTATTCAAGGTTCCATAAAAATTGTGTGAATTTAAGTGGACTTTTATATTTTATATAGTAATATTTGTAATATTTAATTAATACATAAATATTTGGAATATCACATTCCTGTTATATTAAATAATTTTTGTTTACAATCTTTAAAGGAAATCCTCCGTGTGTATTAAAGTTATGCTGCAGATAACATATATACAAACTAGACAGTTTTTCATATAATTTTTTATTATAGCAAAATTTCATAGTTCTGACAGCCCTAATTGTATACGTGAATGATTAAGAATAATTTGGAAAAATAAATGTAATGTTTTTGTCTCTGTGACTGACAACCTGCATGCCTGCCATCCATGTTTATAAATAGATTTTTTTCCTTTTTTTTTTTTTTAAATCAGTAAATCACATGAATTTCTTATAATTCTTTTCTCCAGTTTTTCCCCCTCTGTCTTTTCTTTTAATCGCTCTGGTTTCTCTCTCTCTGGACATGATTTGCTCTTTCTTTAAACACCAAAATACCAGAAACAGTCACAGACAAGGCGGATTTATCTGTGGCTTTTCTGTTTCGTTATTTTTCCTGATTTCTTTTTTCGTCTTTTTCTCCCTCCCTGGGTTCTCCACATCTGTTTAAGTTATCTCTTTGCAGTCTGGTGTTACCCTAGAAACCAAAGCAAACACTGAACCACTGCAGCCTTACTAACACAATACCTCCCTGTCTTTCTCTCTCTCCCTCTCTCTCCTTCTCTTACTCTCTCCCATCCTTCCCAGCAGGCTCACTCCTCATCTGGGGACGAAATTGTTCTTTAGCTAAATGAAAAAAGAATTATGAGTATTACAGTATTTTGGCGTGAGGATGTGATTTGGGTGGGTGTGTGAGAATCTGTAAGTCTGGGGCGGCAACAGCCCCAATTTAAAATGAGCTCAACCCTCTGGTGGGTCCAGTGCTAACCCTTCTCTATTCCTTTTATTATTTTCTCTTTTTCTCTACCTTTTCTCATGTTCTTGGCACCCTGGTTCTCTGGCTCCCTTAAATAGTGTGTGTTTGTGTATGTGGCAGCCCAGATCCACATCAATGTCTTTAGTTACCACTGTGATTTAGACTCACATTCAGTATATATATCACCTCCCAGATATATATCTTTGTTTCACAAAGCTTGGATACCAAAGCTAGGCTCATGGGCAGGAATTACTTAATCTGGAAACAAAATCAGCCCCCTTGGGTTGAGCCAAATCCATCATGGCTGTCAATACAGTGGTGTTAGACTTCCATCTGGCCTGAATGTGGCTCCCCAAACCACTAAACTCCATGATCCACTGTCCCAGAGCACTCTGGTGGACTTCATTGACTCTACTCAATGATCTGGACACATTATTGGAATCTGTTTGGCCTCAAGTCTCTCTTTAATTGGTCAGGAAAGAGAGTGGGCGCCTCTGATCATTTCCTCTATATAAATCCAACCAATCGTCACTCTGGTTGATTCCAGTAATGCAAGATCGCCGTTGCTTTTGTAGAATAAGAGGGCTATCTGTGAGCCCACAGTGTTTTTGTGCTTATCCTAACCAGACATGACGCCATAATGTAGTGAGTGATAAAAGCTATCTCTTTTGTTTTTATCTGTGGCGTTGTCTTATTCAGCCTATTTTGTTTGTCACTTTTTTTTTACCCGTAAGACTTATTTTCTTTTGTGAATCACACAATGAGAAATTCGGAATAATACACTGGTTGCTTTTTTTTTCTATGCAGTTACAATGAATCAGGAATGGTTCAAGCTTCAAAAAGGACACCAAATCCCATGAAATTTGTATTTTATTTTATTTTTTTAATTTAATTTAAATGTTTTATTTCATTTATTTTGTTTTTTATTTAGTTTTATTTTATTATTCATGTCACCTAATATAGTTTAAAAAGTTTATAAAATATTCAAAGCCCAAAGTCATACAATTTTTGTAAAAAACACCCCAAAATATAAGTTGTTATTCTCTGATCTTCTCCTCCAATGAGCTGTTAACTGATGCAGCTAGATCACTCAGTGAGCTGAACTCAAGAACCGGAGCAGTCTAAATGATTTATGATTCATTTATTAATTCATTGAGATCTGACTAAAAAAACAAACCAAAAAAAAAATATTCATTAAATAACTACTTAAAGGGATAGTTCATCCAAAAATGAAAATTTGATGTTTATCTGCTTACCCCCAGGGCAGTCAGTCAGTCATATAATGCATGGCAATGATAACAAAATCATAAAATAATAAAAAACATGCACAGACAAATTATTCATTTATTCATTCATTGAGATCTGACTAAAAAAACAAACCAAAAAAAAAATATTCATTAAATAACTACTTAAAGGGATAGTTCATCCAAAAATGAAAATTTGATGTTTATCTGCTTACCCCCAGGGCAGTCAGTCAGTCATATAATGCATGGCAATGATAACAAAATCATAAAATAATAAAAAACATGCACAGACAAATTAAAATTAAACCCTGTCATTGTTTACACAGTGCACAGTCATTGTAGGTACGACGGCTAATCAAAATGGTACTTACTTGCGCTTATCCGGATTGTTCAAACCGACTTAAAACTAAAAGATTATGTTCTCTCGCGCGAACTCATTCGGGAGGGGTGACTTTCCACGTATTCCCAACTTCTGAGCCTGCTCGCCTGAAGTTATGGTTGATTGCTCTTCGGCTGGATATCAACACACCCATTAACGTAAACTACGCCAGAGCGTGTACACACCTCACGCACCGGATGCCGTGCACACGGCCAAAGACAGTTGGACATAGTGGTGTATTAGAGGTAAAAAATGATATAAATCCTGTTCGGTTTCTGGCACAAACCGATCGTTTCGTGTCTTAGGACATCAATGTGTCGTCACGAGCCGCAGGGATTAATTTGGATTTGTCTGTGCATGTTTTTTTTTACTCTCATAGATTTTGTTACCATTGCCATGCATTAAACGACTGATAGACTGCAACGGCTGGAGTTAAAAATCATCATATGTGTTCTACTGAAGAAACAAAGTCACCTACATCTTGGATGCCCTGGGGGTAAGCAGATAAACATCAAATTTTCATTTTTGGATGAACTATCCCTTTAAATGCATTTTTTTTTCTTACACAAATATATTGTATAGATTTAAAATACTTTGATTATATTGAAAAAAAGTTTTTTATTATATTGAAGAGGAGTAACTAATATATTATTTTAAATTAAAAATGCTGTTTGTTCCATAAATGAAATTTAGTGATACAGTTTGAAACAACATTAGGGTGAGTAAATATGAATTTTCTTTTTTGAGATGAACTATGCCTTAATATATTGTTTCTTTTTAGTGTAGACAGACAAATTATGTAACGCTTGTCTTGTCTTGTCTTGTTAGAATAAATTGTCTGTTTCGGTGCGGACAGACAAATTACTTGTCATGTTGCGTCTGGATACTGTGTCAACTCTGTCTCTCTGAAATCTGTTGCTTTGTTATAATTGTTTTCCCAAAGTGCAAGTTTTCATGGTTGATCAGTACCTCTCATTGTCTGTGACACATTACTGTCATGTGTTCAGATAAGTGGTTTCGAATGACTTATGCTGGTCCATTGTGTGTTTTGGCCAGTGTGGGCTGTGTTATGCTGTGGCAGTTTGCGATGACTCCAGATGACCCAAACCTTCCGTCAATAGTGCTCCGAAATAGGATGGTGTGATTTTAATGAGTCACCTTTCTCCTGCGGTTCAGCTTTTACTGGGACACGCTCACCTCATGCGACTGCATCACTGACAGGTTCCACTTACAGTCATGGATGGTGTTTTCTTTCCTAATCAAATAATAGATAAACAACTTCCAACTGTCTTTTTAGGGGATGTTAATATTCACTGAGTCATTTGAGACTGCAGTCACTGGCGGTTTATTCATGAAGCCCATTTTAGATCAGCATGGTTTTGTTTTGATTTGTTTGTGTGTGTTTCAGACAGAGCGAGAAACAGAAATGGTGAAATGTTAATAAATATGCTAATGAAAGCCAGGAGATGCAGATAGGGGGTGCAAGTGTATCTGTGTTGCTGAGCTTTTGCTGGGTTTGTAGCTTTACTTAGCTTCAATTTAGGGACAAATCTGTTCCCAGAACATAACTAGCTCTTGAAGGTAAAAATGATTCATACATTGTTTTTGTTGTTGAAACATTAAGGGTCATGGTTAGTTTTAAACTACACTTCCAGTTTCTTTAAAGAAGTCTCTTCTGCTCACCAAGCCTGCATTTATTTAATCCAAAATACAGCAAAAGCAGTAATATTGTGAAATATTTTTACTATTTGAAATAACTGCTTTATATTTGAATCTATTTTAAAATGTAATTTATTCCTGTGATCAAAGCTGGATTTTCAGCATCATTACCTCAGTCTTCAGTGTCACATGATCCTTCAGAAATCATTCTGATATACTGACTTGGTGTTCAAGAAACATTTATTATTGTTGTTATTATTATTAATAGTATTATTATCAATATTATTATTATTATTATTGTTATCAATATTTAAAACAGTTGAGTAAATGTTTTCAGGATTCTTTAATGAATAGAAAGTTCCAAAGATCAGCATTTATCTGAAATAAGAAGAAGAAATTATAGAATTTTTTTTTAGCAAGGATGCTTTAAAATGATCAAAAGTGATGATAAAGACATTTATAATGTTACAAAAGATTTCTATTTCAGATAAATGCTGGTCTTCTAAACTTTCTATTCATCAAAGAAACCTGAAAAAATTCAGCTCAACTGTTTTCAATATAATAATAATAATAAATGTTTTTTGAGCAGCAAATCAGAATATCAGAATGATTTCTGAAGGATCATGTGACACTGAAGACTGGAGTAATGATGCTAAAAAATCAGCTTTGAAATCACAGGTATAAATTACATTTTAAAATATATTCAAATTGAAAATACATATTTAAATAGTAAAAATAATTCAAAATTGTATGGTTTTGCTGTTTTTTGGATCAAATAAATGCAGGCTTGGTGAGCAGAAGAGACTTCTTTAAAAACAAAAAATCTTACTGTTCAAAAACTTTTGGCTAGTAGTGTATAAAGCTGTTAGCTTTAATGGTAATACAGTTAACTGTCTTTGTTTATTAACAACAATAATAATTATGATTATTATTGCTATATAGATATGACCTTCATCCAAGTTCATTTTCAAATATAAAGCTGCAAATCTTCCTATTCATGCGAAAGTGTCTGGGATTATTGTGCCACGCAGCCAGCCAAGGCACTGACTCTATAAAGCCAGTGAAGTTAAAAGAGATTTATTGAGTGGCTGTATATCAAGGTCTGTATGAGACCGGAGAGGCGAGGTGGTAATGGCCTTCCTCAGTGCTGGACTCTTTGTGATTGGTTGAAGTACATGTGACCTCCCAAATTCCCCTGATACTGTAATGACATAGTGATTCTCTCATTATATACTAATTTCTTGAAATCTAATACCTGATGCAGAAAATGTGATTGATTACAAGGAGGCACAAAGAACACAATGCCACTTGCATTATCAGTGATTAGTTGAATGATTACTCTGATGTTATCGGAAGTATAGTACGGTTCAGTTTTTTTTTTAGACCGCTCCTTCTCAACACAGTCATCAGTGTCTATTGATCCAGCTGTCATCTTCCCCTTCTTTTAAATACACTGCCACCTCTCCTGGCCTGTCATGGCCATCTTAAAAGGTTGCCTCTCAGAAGATTTGCTTTCATTCAGGCAGCCTGCTGGTTAATAACAAAAGATTGGGATATCAAGTTCAGAATAACCGTTTGTTCTTCATCCCTCTACAGTACATTCAGAGACGGCAACAGGAGAATGCGCAGAGACAGAGTCGAGGAGAGCCTCTGCTTCCCGAGGAAGACCTGAGCAAGATGTTCAAACCTCCTCAGCCGCCTCCACGAATGGACACCCTGCTCATTGCTAGTATGTCATCTTTCCTGCAAGCATTTGATATTATAAATAATATAGCATATATTTGATCATATAAATAATTTATTATTACATATATATAATACACATATTATTACACACACACACATATATAAATATGATATAAACATCAGCAAGAACACCAAATTGCATATTTTTGCTCAGTTTGGGAATTTTCGCTCAAGTACGAGTCTTTTCGTTATCGTACTATATGAGCCATAAAAACCTTAAATATGATGCTTAACAAAAAACACATGCAAACTTTTTTAATCTTAAAAGTTCAAAATGGTTCAATTAAAAATCGAACTGTTATTTCATATCAGTTTGTCAGGCTTTCCAGCTTAAGTAGAAATATATAATGTTTACACATTACAAGTTGTGTTTACACGCTTTAAGTGGATGATTAGTGTCTGCTCAGTAATGGAAGCCAAATCTCTGCTTTTGATCGATGTGAGGCATCCCAACACAGCGCTAACCGTCTCTTCCTCATTTCGTCTCATTTGGATCTGAAAAGATTTGGACTTGTCCCTTTTTGTGTCCTGTGGAGTTGAGATGGAAGGGAGGAAGGAAGGGAGGAGAGGTAATTTATGAGGAACATTACAGAGGCCTTGCCAGAGATTGATTTAAAGCAATTGTTTCTAACTTGTTATGGAGGTAGTATATTATAGATCAGCCGCTGTCTGAGAGAAAATAGCTGGAGGAGGGTGATATGTCTGTCATGTCATCTTGTACCCTCGACTGCTGGACTCTGTTATGTAACTCTAGAGTCATGCTGTTTACTCTGCAACACGCTGTTTCAGATTTTGAATGTTCAGCCTTTGAAATGGATTATATTATATTATGGGTATTTTTGCAATCAAATGACAATGAGAAGTTTACTTTTTTTTAAAGTTTATTTTTGAAGTGCACAATAGTTGACATTACCTCAAAACACATATTGCAACTAATTTTTTTTAAAGTGAAGTATTTAAAATTATTTTAATTTATTAATATTGTCTGTGTAATATGTACACAGTAACAATATTGTAATTTAAATATGTGATAGATATTGACAGCAAAAATATACAGTATATATATATATATATATATATATATAGTGTATTTTTATTTATTTGAATAATTATTGTATAATATGTGCAGTTGTATTATCTGTATATGTACATTAATAGTATTATATATATTTTTAACTATATGGTTAATATTAAATAGGGATGCACCGAATGTTCGGCAAGCAAAATTATATAATTATATAGCCGAATAAGCGAAAAGACCGAATAAATTGTACCGAGCAATGATATGACGCGATCAAATAGCAACCAGCGCAGAGTGAGAGGCGCGCACTCTTTATTATGCAGCACACACGTCAGCAGTGTGGAAGTATTTAAAGGGGTCATATGATGCGATTTCAATTTTTCCTTTCTCTTTGGAGTGTTACAAGCGCTTGGTGCATAAAGAAGATCTGTAAAGTTGCAAAGATTAAGTCTCAAAGCCAAAGAGATATTCTTTATAAAAGTTAAGAGTCAGCCACGCCTACCTAAAACGGCTCATTCTAACACCCCCCCGCATATCTACGTCACGATGTGGGAAGATTTGCATAACGCCGCCCAAATGTTCAAGCAAAGAAAGAAGGCGTAACTTTTATTCTCGCTGTAGTATTGTTGGTGCCGCCGCTGCCATGTCGTGAAGGCGCTGTGTTTCATTGTGAAAGCAGAACTACTTTGTTTGGTCTTCCAAAAGAGGACGATATCTGCTTCGTCATGCCTGGAGCTGATCCGTGCTGGTCGCTGAGGAAATACATCATCTTCGCGCTGTGGATCACCGGATCGGCTTTGATCGTGGACGAAGCGGAGTCCAGCCCGGGGTCGTCACATGTGGTTGCCGCAAGCCTCCTTCGTCGAATCTGCCGGCCGCGCCGTTCTCAAGCCTTACCGCCTCTGCTCACTCTAGCCCTCCGGCCGTTCCTCACTCTAGCCCCCGGCCTCTGCTCACTCTAGGCCGCCGTGTGTGACGCTGTTTCGTTGTAAAAGCTAAACTACTTTGTTTGGCTTTACAAAAATGGACACGACTAGAAATCAGTGGTTAAGTTGTATTTACAACACTGTTCCAGAACACTTCAACCCAAATATTCAGATGTGTGCAGCGCATTTTATGGAGGACTGTTTACTGATCCTGGTAGAGTAGACTACAATGCCAGCTGTTCTGACTCTCAGATTGTAAGTACGTTTTTTATATTTAAAGAGATTTTATATTTTTTATATTTAAAGCGAGTTTTTTGGGCAGTGTAGAGTAGGTCTTTTTTTCACAAATGCAGACATGGTTTTATGTTTACGCGGCGCGGCGCGGCGCGATGCAACGCAACGCGTAAAAAGACAGTACAAGTCATTATAATCCATAATTTTGTCCCCACTGGATGCAACGAATGCCTCGGTTATAATGGGTTTTCACGTTTTTGAATTATCGCTCCGGCCTGACAGGGCATCATCACAATGTGGTGAGGGGCGTAACATTTCCGTCACACGCTTGAGGTATTCGGCCAATCACAACGCACTGGATAACTGGCCAATCACAGCACACCTTGCTTTTCAGACCGATGAGCTTTGTAAAAATCGACGCATTTCAGAAAGGTGGGGCATAGAGGAAAAACAATAATCTATTCTACAGTATGTGGAAAATAATGTTTTTTTTTTAACCTCAAACCTCATAAACACATTTCATTACACCAAATAACGTTCTTTTTAGCAACATCATATGACCCCTTTAAACTGTCGGAGAAAGACGCAAAAATCATTACAAGCACCGACAGCGAGAGACTGTTTAGGACTGCATCGCATGTCTTCAATGAGAAGAGGAAGGGGTGATTGTTGCTGGTTACTGTATGATGATTGAAATCGCGAAATGGCCTTAAACAATTAGTAAATAAACTGCAGAACGTTATGTTTTCTAATACACGCACACATTGCATGTATTCTGACAGCGCTGCATGAACTCGCAGTAGATCTGCTTGTTAACCAGGTTTCAAAGTCCAAAGCGCGAGGAAAATCTGTGCTGATACAGTCGTCAGTTGCTCAGTCACATTTTTATGAATTTTTACAAGGCATGTGACAATGCGATACGTACGACGTATTCGTAATGAGACTCATTTATAAATCTGTTGTCAACAAAAATAAGCATTGAGGTCTTCCTGCGCGCTTCCGCCAAAATAAAAATTGAGAAAGAGCAAGAACTCTTATCAACATTCATAAATGTTAGTATTTTAATTTTACTGTTGTTCTGTAAAATAAAATAAAAAGTAAGACAATACTAATGATAATAATCATTACAACAGATCTGTTTTAATACATTTATTATAACATTCACACA
>NW_015505328.1:945995-946335 GCF_001515645.1 Sinocyclocheilus grahami | reverse complement strand
TTTGTACAGTAAAAAATACATGCCTGATTCAAGAAGGGGGTCTGATGGCCAAAAAATATTATTTTACTAACTTATTAATTTTAAGTTAAATTGTGTTTTGTTGATATAATGTCTGCTAGAATGTTAAAAATGTTCAGTGTTAAATATTTTTAAATTGTTGTTTTGTAATTGATTTTTTTGAAAAGCAAGACAAAACAGTAAAAAGCACAATTTGGCTTTTTAATTTATGCAATGATGAAAAAGAAATTGGCAAAATACATGGGAAAAAAACCTAGAAAAACCGTGTTTGGTATTCGGTATTCGGCTTTCGGCCCAGTGTTTAATTTTGTTCGGTTTCGGC
>NW_015505328.1:941149-945211 GCF_001515645.1 Sinocyclocheilus grahami | reverse complement strand
CAAAGCGCGAGGAAAATCTGCGCTGATACAGTTGTCCGTTGCTCAGTCACATTTTTATGAATTTTTACAAGTCATGTGACAATGCGATACGTACGACGTATTCGTAATGAGACTCATTTATAAATCTGTTGTCAACAAAAATAAGCATTGAGGTCTTCCTGCGCGCTTCCGCCAAAATAAAAATTGAGAAAGAGCAAGAACTCTTATCAACATTCATAAATGTTAGTATTTTAATTTTACTGTTGTTCTGTAAAATAAAATAAAAAGTAAGACAATACTAATGATAATAATCATTACAACAGATCTGTTTTAATACATTTATTATAACATTCACACATAGTGTTCAAATTAGGATCTGTAATATTTTCTAATGTTTTAAAAGAAGTCTCTTCTCAGCAAGGCTGCTTTTAATTGTACAGTAAAAAAAATAAAAAATACATGCCTGATTCAAGAAGGGGGTCTGATGGCCAAAAATTATTATTTTACTAACTTGTTAATTTTAAGTTAAATTGTGTTTTGTTGATATAATGTCTGCTAGAATGTTAAAAATGTTCAGTGTTAAATATTTTTAAATTGTTGTTTTGTAATTGATTTTTTTGAAAAGCAAGACAAAACAGTAAAAAGCACAATTTGGCTTTTTAATTTATGCAATGATGAAAAAGAAATTGGCAAAATACATGGGAAAAAAACCTAGAAAAACCGTGTTTGGTATTCGGTATTCGGCTTTCGGCCCAGTGTTTAATTTTGTTCGATTTCGGCTTCGGCCAAGAATTTTCGTTTCGGTGCATCCCTAATATTAAATGTGTTTAATGTGCAATATATAAAATAATGATATATATATATATATATATATATATATATAATATTAATAACAATTGCAATTATGCAATTTAAATTGTAAAATATTGTATTTACTTTTTATATGTTTACTACCATTTTATTTATAAAAAAGAATAAACTATATATATAGCCAGCTGTAACATTTAACATCAAGATCAGAAGAGATGCAGATACAATGGCATCAAATAAGAGTATTTGTTTCCATGAGCAGCTCTTTGTAGTGCTGTGGAGTAATGGCTTGATCTAGGGCTGAAATAGATGCTTGTAGGTGCCATGGAGGGGAGCACCATTTCTTAAGGTCTTTTAAACTCCAAACTCCTTGGTGGCGTTAGCAGCCGTACTGCCAAGCGGAAAGACAACCACCTAAGAGCTCGATGGCCAGCCTTCAGTACATAATGGAGTACATTAACTGAGCCACTTCAGCGGGCAGCCCGCCCTGCCTCTGTTTCTCTCGCTATCTCTGTATTCTGTACCTTCTTCAACTCCCTCCAGATTTCTTTCTTTCTCACCGTCTCATGCCATAAACTACAGTGTTTTTGCCTTGAATTTGATATTTCTATTTTCCCCCCCCATCTACTCTTTAGGTCAAATCAACACATACTGCCAAACCATCAAGGAGTTCACATCTCAAAACCTGGGCAAGCTTTTCATGGCTGAAGCTCTTCAAGGAACAAGCAGTTAGACTTGAGCCACCCCATTGTCCTATGATTGGTCAAGAGTCACCAGTTCTGTTTTAATGACTTTTTCTGTGGCTCCTTTTAATACAGTGTTCCAATGGTTTTAGATTTTTGATTTAACATTACTAGACCAAAACATAAGCTTATAGGTGTTTCAATTCCCATCACACAGGTCATTTTATTTAAGCATGTACAGTATAAATGCATATTATGCATATCAGCACGGACCAAACAGGGATTTTTGAGAGGAACCCAATGTACCTGTCAACAATGTGTGAAAAGGGATAATGTGAATTTGATAATAAATTGGATCGTGTCCACTTTTGAAATGCTCATTTAAGAGAGAGATATCCCATCCTTCTAGCATGATTGGGGTTTTTTTTGTGTTTGTGTTTCATATTTGTACAGGAACAAGTTGTATCAGCAGGGGAGTCTTGAAGTCTTTTTGCCAGCCTGATTTGGTCAGAAATCTCACTCTAATTATGTTATATTGGAAAGGAGCAATTTAGGGATCAAAACAGTCCATTTGTACAAGCCATTGTGTTCTTTTAGCCAAATATGAATGGGAACAGTTGTAATTAGAGTACAGTGCTCTAAAGCTGCCCCCTTCCCTGTCAGTTTACACCAGGAGTCTGCTGCTGGACATTAATTTCAGCCCACTGTTCCCTGTAGTCGAGTGACACTGGGGTTTGCGTGACGTTTGCCACCCACCACATCTCCGCCGTCCACCCACAAGCTACCCGCTACAGTCATTAGCCTTCGCAGAATGTATTTTAAAATTTATTTCCACTTCACTTCAGGTGATTAAAGGAGATAAACCATGACAATAAAACTCTTGAACTTCAGCCTCCCTGATGGATGATTGCAAAGAGTTTGAGTCGTAATTGCAGCGATGAGCTTTTGACATCACGCGACGTGCCCAGCCTTAAAATCCAGCTGCATGAAAAGAAAAAGAAAATGCAAAAAAGTTCTAGTTTTAAACGTCCTTTTCTACCTCTAGATACATTCCATGTCACCTTTCGCAGATGAATTACAGTAATTGCAGTACAGACCTTATGCCCTTGTAATTTAGTACTATATCCTGTCATGATGGAAATGATTCCTTTTTAAGGAATTAGGAAGGATTTTGCTTATTGAAGTAAAAGACAGTTAATAACATTAATACTAGCAGTGTTCATCTTTAATAGGAAAAGTTAAGTCGGAGGTCTCATGACTGATGTCTTTTCAGGCACCTAAAGTATAGGTATATTTTTAAAGTCTGACTTATTTCAGGGACATTACAATTAAAGGAAAAATCTTCCATGTTTTTCAACCATAAATGCTCATTTCAGAATTAACTTATAATTGTATTATAATTATATCATGTAATGATATTTTATAATATATTATTGATATATTCAACCTTAAATGCTCGTTTCAGAATTTAGGCTATAATATAATGACATATTATGGTATATAATATTGATATTATGCTTATATATTTTCTCTTACATACTTTAGATTTTTTTTTAAATCCACTGAGAAAGAAGATTTCAGATTTTGAAATTTGTTTTAAAATCTATAAAAGATAACAGTAATTCTATATAACTGTCTATAGAACGCAAATAATCCCATGTTTTTCTTCCATAAATGCTTGTTTTAAAATTATAAAACACACACATTATATACAGTGGTGTGAAAAAGTGTTGGCCCCCTTCCTGATTTCTTATTTTTTTGCATGTTTGTCACACTTTAATGTTTCAGATCATCAAACAAATATTTAAATATATTTAAATATTACACAAAGATAATGCAAGTAAATACAAAATGCATTTTTTAAATGATGATTTCATTTATTGAGGGAAAAAAGCTGTCCAAACCTATGTGGCCCTACGTGAAAAATGAATTGCCCCCTCCTGTTAAATCATGAAAGAACTGTGATTAACCACATTATTTAAAAAAGTGGATTAAATTTCCAAAAGCCACACCCATGCCTGATTACTGCCAGACCTGTTGAATCAAGAAATCACTTAAATAGAACATGTCTGACAAAGTGAAGCATGCTTAAATAGCAACACATCACGCTGCGATCTAAAGAAATTCAAGAACAGAATCAAAACAGTTGACATGTATCAGTCTGGAAAGGATTATAAAGCCATTTCTAAGGCTTTGGGACTCCAGCAAACCACGGTCAGAGCCATTATCCACAAATTGAGAAAACTTGGAACAATGGTTAACCTTCCCAGGAGTTGCCGGCCAACCAAAATTACTCCAAGAGCACAACGACAACTCATCCAAGAGGTCATAAAAGAACCCAGAACAACATCTAAAGAACTGCAGGCCTCACTTTCCTCAATTAAGGTCAGTGTTCATGATTCAACAATAAGAAAGAGACTGGGCAAAAACGGCTTCCATGGGAGAGTTCCAAGGCAAAAGCCACTGCTGGCCGAAAAGAACACAAAGGCTCGTCTCTCATTTGCCAAGCAATATCTTGATTATCCCCAAGACTTTTGGGCAAATATTCTGTGGACGGATGAGACAAAGTTGAACTTTTTAGAAGGTGTGT
>NW_015505328.1:909847-939408 GCF_001515645.1 Sinocyclocheilus grahami | reverse complement strand
GAGGTCATAAAATAACCCAGAACAACATCTAAAGAACTGCAGGCCTCACTTTCCTCAATTAAGGTCAGTGTTCATGATTCAACAATAAGAAAGAGACTGGGCAAAAACGGCTTCCATGGGAGAGTTCCAAGGCAAAAGCCACTGCTGGCCGAAAAGAACACAAAGGCTCGTCTCTCATTTGCCAAGCAATATCTTGATTATCCCCAAGACTTTTGGGCAAATATTCTGTGGATGATGAGACAAAAGTTGAACTTTTTGGAAGGTGTGTGTCCCGTTACATCTGGCGTAAAACCAACACAGCATTTCATAAAAAGAACATCATACCAACAGTCAAACGTGGTGGTAGTGTGATGGTCTGGGGCTGCTTTGCAGCTTCAGGACCGGGATGACTTGCCAATTGATGGAAGCATGAATTCTCCGCTCTATCAGAAAATCCTGAAGGAGAATGTCCGGCCATCAGTTTGTGACCTCAAGCTCAAGCGCACTTGGGTTATGTAGCAGGACAATGATCCCAAACACACCAGCAAGTCCAGCTATGAATGACTGAAGAAAAACTAAATTAAGGTTTTGGAGTGGCCAAATCAAAGTCCGGATTTAAATCCGATTGAGATGCTGAAACAGTCCATTCATGCTCGAAAACCCTCCAATGTGGCTGAATTAAAACAATTCTGCAAAGAAGAGTGGGCCAAAATTCCTCCACAGCGATGTGAAGGACTAATTGCCAGTTATCGCAAACACTTGATTGCAGTTGTTGCTGCAAAGCGTGGCACAACCAGTTATTAGATTTAGGGGGCAATTACTTTTTCACGTAGGGCCAGGCAGGTTTGGACAGCTTTTTTCCCTTAATAAAACAAATAATCATTTAAAAACTGCATTTTGTATTTACTTGCATTATCTTTGTGTAATATTAAAATTTGTTTGATGATCTGAATCTTTTAAGTGTGACAAATATGCAAAAAATTTTAAAACAGGAGGGGGCCAACACTTTTTCAGACCACTATATATATATATATATAATGTAATATGTATTTATATACGTGCCATTATCTTAAAAATGCCTATGTTTTTATCTTATATACTGTAGAGAAGAACCTTTTGAAACAAAATTACACATTTTCCAGGATCAGAGCCGTTTTCAAGGACTCTTTCCTGTCAATCTGTAGAAGACAAATTCCATGTTTTTCTTCCATAAATGCTCATTTCAGTATTTATTTGATGTTTTCCAAACCACAACAAAGTCTCCCTGTTTCATGGAATTGATAACTGCCAAGATTTAACCTACTCCATAATTTCAGTCCATTTAAAGGCCAGTTGTTTTTTCCTGACGGTTAATCTAGAGTTTGGCTAACCTGACTCCTCACAGGTGATGAGTTGTGTTTGAATCTGCAATAATGGAGGGATGAATTTCTCCCTAAAGCCTCATTGATCTGTGTGTGTGTGTGTGTGTGAGCGGGCGGGCGGCTTAGAAGACATTGATTTGAGAAGCAGTAGAAGCGGGGCTGGCTCATTAGGAGCTTTCTTTGAACACTTTCATTGTGTTTGTTTTAGGCTGGTAAGCCAGAGGTGCTACAGCTTTTGTTCTATTATTGATGAAGTCCCACTTGTTTCCACACTTTTTGAGGACGTGGCTCCACAAGCCAGCAGAAGTTGTTGTTTGATTTTTGTGTTAGTTGCACCTGTTTTTAAAGGATATACTGTAAGAGGCCTGTGCTTCAGTTTAACAGTTCCTGGCACTTTTTAGGAATCACTGCGTGGTCCCACTAGTACAACTTATTTTAAGCATTTTTAATGCACAAATTCAGTGTTTTTGTTGTTGTGAAAACTGGGATTGGTTAGACACACTATTATGTACCAAAATTAACTTAGCATAAGCAGTAGGAAGTTGTAAACAAATATGAAGCGATGTCTTTTTTTCTTTTTTAGAATTTTTTGCAATCCACTTTTTTAATAAAAAAATATTTAACATGTTACTTGAGGAAAAATTGAATGGCTGTTATTTTGAAAACCCTCTGGGTCTTTTTTTTCTTTTTATTACTTAATTACAAAAATTAATTAAGTATCCAAATTATCTAAACTTTAAATATTCTATTTTCAAAACTATAGAATAAATCAAAATATAACTATATATATATATATATATATATATATATATATAGTTTTATATATATATAAATTCATTCCAGGAAATTATTAGCTAATTAAATTCTGATGCAACAATCCCATACTTAGGTTAACCAATGCTTCGTTTTTTTTGGAAAATGTTCTTTTTGTCAGGTGTTTCTCATTAAGGTAATTTTAAACTTGTTACATGAATTTAACAAATGATGTGTGCTCGTAAATGTAATTTCCCATTAATTGAGTGCTTGTTATCGGGGAACACCTGTATTTAATAACCCACTATTAAAAGACCTTATTATTTAAAATGAAATAACAAATAGAAAATGAAAAGCCCTCCTTGAAATAGTAGCGGGCTGAATACAGACTAAGCGAGGTCAGAATTGATGGTCTATGGTAAATAATTGCAAATGCTATTAACCTGAAGACCATTTAAACTCGTACTAATAGTGCACTCTCTATAAATTGATACAGCAACGCTAAATGGCTCCCAGTCATCCCTGCAGATATTTCTACTGTTAATTCATTAGAGCTCATCCTCTGCATTGCCACTGCTGCTCCTGCTGTCCTTTTATTGACAGGTCAGTGACAGATTCTGTCTATCTATGTGTTTGTATTTGTCCCCTGTCTGGCTGTGGCTCCTTCATATGTGCTTCACATTAATAAATGTGTTCTAATGTGGTTGTGTAGTAAAGTTGTAATCACACCTGTAGTAGTTGATCAGATAATTTATGAGAAAAATTACAAAATTATAGTCATTTGTGTTTTCCTCAGCAACTGTAAATTATTTTATATGCAACTTTCTACAGCTTTCAACGAGCTGAATGTACTTTATAGTTCAATTAAAAATAAATAATCCACTGGTTGACCTAAAATAGACCTCAAATGATCTCAAAGAGTCTCTTAATTTTCCTAAATTTCTCTCGCGTGCATCTGTGTGAGAGAGAGAGAGAGAGAGCGAGAGAGAGAGTGAGTGAAATTAAGATTCCAGTGGAATAGACCTCAAATGATCTCAAAGAGTCTCTCTTAATTTTCCTGAATTTCTCTCGCGTGCGTCTGTGTGAGAGAGAGCGAGTGTATGTGAGTGAAATTAAAATTCCAGTGGAATTCAGACATTGCATGAGATTAAATAAAATGGATGGCCCATGATGATTTAAGCAAATGTTTTAAACTCAATGGATTTATCTAATTTTTAAAGAAAAAATAAATTTCTCAAGCACATTTATTTATTTTTGTAAAAATGGGGCATATTACTGTAAATGTAATAAACAGTGGTTTTGGAGAATCCTGTGCTACTGGTTGGGTTCAGCGTAATAAGAGGTGAAGTGTTTGCTGGTAAAGCCACTTACTAGTTACAGGGAGGCAGTTATGAGCTCATAGTAGTTCTAATGTAAATACACCTCTATGAATTACAGCAGAAACACAAGGCATGATGCATACAGATTCATCTTTATTTTTATAGCGCTTTACGCAATACAGATTGTGGCAAAACAGCTGAACAGTGATAAACAGAAAAATAGCAGAATCGATTATGGAACCTCAACTATGGTGACAGTGCAGCTCTAAAAGACAATAGTGTCATTATTATATAGGAACATTTTATAATCTAAAGAAGCTTTTGTGGATTGAAAAAGTTTCATGAATGTTAACGGTTCTTTACGGAACCAAAGAGAAAAGAACCTCAATTTTTAAGAGTTCTTATTTGACTGTAACAGTACATTTAAATGCATTAGAAGGTTTGACATAAGGCTGTCTGGATGTTCAAACCATGTGTGACACTTTAGTTGGAATAATTTACTTATGTTGGAGAGCGGGTGGTATTTGGATTTCAGGCTCAGTACAGCAGCAATTGTTTTGGTTGACCTTTAAAGGTAAAGATCTTTTTTTTTTTTTTAGTTTTAGGGTGACTGAATAGGGTCTAGAATCACCTACTGTATGTTGGAAAACTGTAGAAAACTATTACAGCTGTAATTCTCTTATACTGTTACCGGTTTTGAAGATTGTACCTTAAAAAAATCTGTATTGAGCAGACAATTAAAATATAAACTCAAGGCTCTTTATTGGAACAGTTTAGTTCAGATACATGATTTGAAGCTGAATCTATTTGCAATTGCTGCTATTACCTACTTTCATACTGAACAGGAAATTAACTCTATTGCCTATTTCTTTAGGGTATGTTCAAAAGAAGAGAATGATTTTTACATAAGCACTGCACTGTGTCTTATATAAACTAGATATTCCTCAATGAGGAAAATTGGGGTCGGATGTGTCAATTGCACATCAATAGGAAATTGCACAATTATTTTAAACTGAAATTTTACCTTATACTCTCATAAAATCTCAGAATCTGTCAGAAGTCAAATATGCTGATTTGTTTTTTAACAAACATTTCTTTTAATGTTATCTATTTTTTTCTTATCCCCTTTCACTTGGTCATCTTGATAATTGTGAAATGACAGTGGCGGCAGGGAAACATACCTCCGTTCTCATGCTTTTGAGTAAGGAAAATTCATCTGTAATGGAAGCGGAGCCTCCACGAGGAAAGGGAGGATGCTGTGCTGTGAATGGCATTGAGCTTGGCCAATGTTAATGCCACCTGACAGGACTGAGATTAAAGCTGGGCAGAAGGTGGAGGAGCAGGGCCCTGCCTTTAGGACGGGGGAGGATATTGATGATGGCTCGCGGGGTAATGACATAGGGTTTAGTGCAGGTCAGAAGGATCAGCTAATGAAGACTTATGTGTGGAGGAGAGGAAAGCATTACTTCAAATCAATGCCGCCTAAGACCGAGCGCCTGATAACCTTGGTTCAGAAGTAGTTGGCGGACCGTAAATTGTGAGCAGAGGCAGCGGAAAACGCCTCTGACCTCTCATGCACAACACGCTGCTTATACAGACTCACACACTCTCTCTAAGTCCTCTGCAGGCAAAGTGCTGTCGATATTGAAATAAGCCCGAGCAATTTGCTTTAAGAGGATGATACCGGGGAGGATGGAATTAACGAGCCATGTCTCCTGTGTGTACGTGGATGTGCTTCTGAGCTTCTTTAAAGAGAAAAAATCTTTATCGATGCGTGCGGGTGGTCCACATGAAATTTCAAGCCGTGTCAGCAGTCTCCTGTGGTGTGACATGCTGTAGTTCAGTTAAAACTACATTAAACCACTCTTTAAAATTTCTTATATGAAACTCAGTAATTCTCACGCTACTGTACAGTACCAAGCAAAGTGCACAAATCTGATTAAGTGAAAAACTTGATCTTGAAGTTATATACAGAGGTCTCAAAAGGTCTTCAAATGTATTTATTTGACTGTAATTAATAAAGATGACAAAAAAACGCTCTCAATGAATGTGAATTTAGCAGATGCATCATGTAATTTCCCCTCAAGCTTTTACAAAAGCATTTCAGTAAAAATAAGTTGTTAGCCTATTTTAAACACAATATTGCCCCTTTGTCTGTTTTTGCTCCACCGACTAAATTAGATTCAAACAAAGCCACAGAAGAATCAACTATGCATCTCCGAGCAATGCACAGTAAATGTGTTTTAGAATAAATCAGTTGAATGTTTGTCTCATTTTGAAGGCTTCACCCTCTGGAGGTTGCATTTTTGGCCGTATATGTCACCGAGAATGTCTCATTTCAGAAAAGTAACCAATAAATAAAGAAATCACAGTAATTTCATCTTTATTTTGGAATGTAATGGTTACTGAAAAAAGGCAGCCTCAATGATGTACACAATGTCCGGTGAGTGAAGCCTTCTAAATTAGAGACCGCAATTGACTCACTTATTAAGAATTATGCAATTATGCAAACAAACCATAAAAGAGAGTAGGTTTACCGTTGGTTGACTTGAACTTGAAAAATGGTGTGTATTGACATCTTTCCGCGGTTGAAACAAGATACCTTCTGATGTTCATTCATGTTTACTTCATGCTATAACTAGTAAAGAGGATGCTCTGTTCACATGCTGCATGAACTGAGGTGCTACAGCGATCTGTCACGACACATTAAAGAGCCACAAAACGGTGTTTATTGTTTGAATTTGTTTAAAAGTGACAAAATTTGAATGTTTCATACCGAAAGTAACCTGCTCTGTCTTGTCTGTTTGCATTTTGTCAGTTTCCTCTTTGCTCCGCTATGTATTTTTCACTGTGTGAGAACATGATGTGTGACATGAGAGCAGCATGGCTTGTTGGACTCCGCACCAGTAACTAGGGGGGTGGTTTTTTGCGAAGGGTCAATTGTGGCGCAGTCATATTTACTGAGAAATCCAGTAATTTCAGTAGGAATTCACATGATTCGGAATTTCACAAGAGGGTAAAAGATTTCCCAACACAGATTTTGCAACAGCTTCAAGTTTCACAGTGTTGACCAACAGAAAGCTGCTTGCTTTGAAGGTGACTTCTGTGTGAGTTGTGTACATTGCTATACATCTATTTACACTTGACGAAGACCAGTTTTACCCATAAAATTTTGCATAAAATATGACTGCAACTTAACAATGTAAACTTGCAGGAAGAGTCACCAAAAATCCACTAATGCTCAGATTTCTTGAACTAAATATTCATGTTTGTTTTTCTGCTCAGCCAATGCAATCTGAGGACCATTTGTATATTTTCAGTTTTATCGTTTAAAACCTTCTAAAACAAACATCTTTTTGTGAAATGTTACATGAAAAGTGTGCTTCAAAATAAACCCGCTTGGTTTGGATATTTTATCCATTGCTATGACATTCATTCATTCAGTCAGTCAGCTGTACACACTTCACATTCCCAGACCGGAAGACATTATTCATTCTCAGCCACTTTGGAAGACTCTCTCAAGACCACGGGTCATCTGTAGTCTATCAGTATGCTGTGTGTCAGTCTGCCACAGGTTTGATGGAAGAGAGCAGTGTTTCATCGACAGTGAACGATCCAGGCCTCACCTTGCCTGCCTCTAGCACATGGAGATTTCTTTTTCTTTCTAGCTTTCTTGCTTTCATCTCTTCTGCTGGTTTCTCTCACATGTATACGCATATATAACGTCTGTCTTCCTTCCATTACTCTCTATTTTCTTTTTTCAATTGCACGCACATTACCATGGAAACAGCAAAACTCTGAGCTCAGAGGGTCTGGGGGTTGTTCAGTGTGAGTGATGTGAAAGCAGCCCCCACACATCTAAATATCCCAAAACCTGCAAACTATTGAGTGCTAGGCGAGAGAGAGAGGCCCCGTGATCTAATGGGCAAAGGAAACCATGGTTACGCATGTTTAAACGAAATCTTTGTACTCGAGGTTAGAGATACGGCCACAGGGGAGAGATACAGCCTCAATATTTGCACAATATGAGAGTTTTTCTCAGGTCAGGACATCACAGCAGAGGAAATTGTAAATTCACACTGACGCCAGGAGGTCCTCTTTGTATTATGTATTCAGTTAGAGAGTTGGGAGTGTAATTTGCAGCTCTAGTCCATGCAGTATGGATCAATTTAAGACCATAAACGTCTCTTTTAGATACACATGTATTAGAATTGCAGCAAAGTGACTTGCATGTAAATTTTGCTCCTCCGATTCACTTTTGAACTGTTTTGAACTTTTCATAGCAATGAAAAAGACCTAATGAACATCCATTGGGGTCAAAAGCAACCATTATAAATTCTTCTATTTTACAATTTTCCTCTAATTTAGAACTTTTTTTAATTACAAATTATACAGTTTTATCTGTGTAACAACTGAAAAATAAATATGGGGAAAGAAATTCAATCCTAAAATATTAAATACACAGTTCACCCAATAATTTAATTTTTATCATTATTTACTCACCCTCAAGTTGTTCCAAACATGTATAAATTACCAAACAGTTGCAAAAAAACAACAACAATAATAATAATAATTCATTACATTTATAGCACTTTTCTAGGCACTCAAAACGCTTTACATAGTGAGGGGATCCTGTTTTTTAATTTTTTGTCCAAAACATTGTTAGATGCCAGTATTTCCTGTCATAGCTATGCAAAGATTTGATTTCAAAAACAGTATCATAGCTAATAAACTATATCTTACGATTTTAAGTCTGTATTTAACCTCAGAACGATCTCAAAGTAAAAAGAGTTGCTAAAGTCTGATTTGGGCTGTGCTTTAAAATTCAATTATAACCTTTATTCAAGTGAAGAAGGATTTTGAAAGTCTGACAGTCAGGGTGCGAACTACGGGGGAGCTAGGGGGAGCTCAGCTCCCCTTAATAAAACATGGGCTCCCCTGAAAACGTGATTTGTGAAATTTTGGGGGGTCTCAAAAAATATTGACAATGTGTTATTTTGAAGTGCAATTTCAGTTTTGTGTAATGTGATCATCGTGGATTATTATGTGTAAAATTGCTAAAATGTAATTCATTCATGCATGACGGCGATTTAAACCTAATTCACTTCAATAAAGATTAACTATACATGCTATTCTTGTCATGAGCATCAAGGTGTGGGGGCGCTGCGGTGCAAATTCCACTCATGTTTAGTACATGTTAACTCAAATATTCGTAGAAAAAATATAAACGTTGGACTCTCTGGTCGATTCTGAGTTAAGGTAAGGCATGTTATTCGCAATTATGTGTTGTGGCTGGGTTGTTATAGGTCTGCATGACTCTCGATGTCTTAGGCCTAACTGAACGGAGGAATTATGGTATTCTTCTGTAGCCTGACGACGAGTAACTTTAACCGTTGTTCATGTGAACTCAAAGACAGCCTAATGCTTTGTTTATAGACTATTTTTGGGTGGCTGTTTGTTGTTTCACCTATCAATTCGTGTCGATAAAGTATATAATAGGGTAAATCCTGTATAGTGATTTATCCTATATAGTGCTTATAGTGCGTATAGCAAGTAGTGCATACACTTGTAGCTGTTATGTATCTTTGTAAGTCATTGTAAGCCCTCTTATGAGGCATGCGCAAGAGCACGAACCGTAAAAAAAAAACAAGTGGGCTCCCCCAAAGTCCACGGTATAGTTCGAACACTGCTGACAGTAATCAGTGTTGAGTAGCACTGTAAGTTAAATGCTTCAAAATGATTAACAGTTGAAAACATCATGTAGAAATGTAGAAAAGTAACCAAAAAGTAACCAAATGTAATCTGTTATTACTTTAATAAAGTAACTGAAATAGTTACACTACTTATTACATTTTAAATAGAGTAACTTGTAATCTGTAACCTTCCCAATACTGTTCTTTTGTGTTCAACAGAAGAAAGAAATTCATTCAGGTTTGGAACAACTTGAGGGTGAGTAAATGAAGACAACACTTTCATTTTTGTGTGACCTATCCCTTTAAAGTAAAATAAATCTTGAATTTAATCAAATAAATCTTTGACTTTGTGACCCTACTGTAACTTTCTTTGAACTTGATTGTTTTATAATGAATAAAAAGTCAAAGCCTGGGCAGCAGCACAGCAGTGGCCATAGCAACATAAAGAATGGCTTTCAGATCTGAGTGTATGGAGGACGTCTTGCCTCCTATAGACTAAAGTTTGAGGCTTTAAGGACACATCTGAGTCACCAGCCACCTACATGTGCATTCTTTTCATTATGCTTTCCTCTGTTGCCTGCCCTTCCCCCTCTTTGGCTTTGAAGACTTCTTTTTGCAATGCCGCTTGACAGTGCTTCCTCGTGAATCTGGACTAATTGGATCGTACCCCCACGAAAGGCTGGGTGAGGAGATGTGATGGAGGAGGGTGGGAGGGACAGACGGATGGCAGAGTGGGCGACCGGAGCAGGAGGCAGTGGGTGTTCGGCATTACACACAGAATATTAATTTATCTGCCTTATATCTGCCTCCAGTTTCACTGTAAGCCCCTTTCATCAATGATAAAAAACAATCAATTGGTCCTGAGAAAAACTTTGTCATGCTTTGGAATCATAATCTATTCCTATTTTCCTTATTTGACTTCAAAATCCATAAAATTAAGATTTTGAAGCTTTTAATACCTCACATATTATTGTTTTTTTCATTCATTGATTTATCTACTTTTCTATCTAAAATTCACATTAACCTAGTTCAATAAATACTGTACAAGTTGCTTGTTGTTATTTCATAATACCTAGGAGTTACTATTTATTTATGTACACTGTAAAAAATAAATGTATTAATTAATTAATATTATAAATTAAATTAAATAATAAAAAAACGGATAACGTCCTGGGAAAAAATTACCATGACATTTTCCATTAAATTTACAGACATTTCCTTCAACCTTAAAACAAAACACAATGCAATGTGCGAATACAGGTAAAACACCTGTAATGAAAATCAATGCGTAAAACCTTAAACCAGGTTAATAAATACTGTAATATACTGCTCATTATTATTTTATGATACCTAATACATTATTGTGAGGAGTTACCAATATTTATTAAAAATATTTATTCATTTATTTATGTTTGTATGTAATGTATGCATCTAAAATTAACATTAAATAAATACTGTAAAATTTTTGCTCATTGTTATTTCATGATAGGTCATCCATTATTTTAAGGATATATTAAATATATTTAGTATATATTTAATTATTTTGTGTGCTAAGTAAAAACATCTAATATTTGTTATTATGATTTTATTTATTTATTGTTTGTATGCATGTTTGTTTGATTGTTTGTTTAAGCATAGATTATGTATGCTACTGTGTAAAATCAATTGCCTTTTTTTCCTACCAAATGCTGTAATATAATTATTTTTATTAAGAGCCAGATCTCCACACTACAGGTTATACGTATCACTGTGTTATTTTTTAACATTTCACACTTGTTTGCAATAACTGAAGTATGATTTATCATTACCATGGAGTGAGCAACATGTAGTGTTTGAATGTTCACATAAATAAAGTGCATCATTCTCCAAAATGAGCTCAAATTTTATTGTTGAACTAGTACTACTTATTTGAACTAGTACTACTTATATAATAATATATAATATATATATATATATATATATATATATATATAAATTATAAAATGTTAACATATTTTACTTACATTTTAAAATAGTAGTCAGTTGGAATTCTCAAAAGTTGCAGTGCTTTTGTAAATCAGAAATTATATTTGATGATATTTTGAAAGAATATATTTTATGATATTTGTATACTTATATAAATATATATTTATACTGTATATTATAATTGTAACCCAGTGATAACAGGCTATAATTATACACTCAAAAAAGAGCAACTGGTTTGTCATTGTGGGTTGTGGAAGCTTTATACAAATTCACCAGATTACTATCTTTTAAAACATATCACAAACATTTATTTACTTATTAACAACGTATTAACAATTGTAAACTGGCAAAGGTTTACAGATTCAGTGACTACTGTAAATGAATACATAAAAGACATAAACATAAACTGTTGTCAGCCTAACCCATGTTCAAAGCGATTTCAAGATTTAGTACTTAATGTGCTTAAATCATTTTCAATATGTCAACATCAAATACGAAGGAGTAATTGCAATCGTTTACTTTATTGGACCTCATGCTAGGTGACACCTCATCATATGAGCGGCATTTTCTTCACAAGTTACAGCCATGAAGTGACACATTTTACAGTCCTCTGAAGGAGCCTGTTGTGTACAGGCTTCGCTGGCATCATGGAAAACATAAAGTGGGAATAATGTTGACAGATTCCAGAACCACTCCATCTGTATGGGTATTTCAAAAGAAGCAGTGCTTCTCTGATTCCAAAGAAACCAGGCCTTCCACCCTGACACCCACTGGATGCACAACACCCCACATTAGGCCTAAAAAGGCACAGAGAGGCAGCCACTGATCATTTTGCTGATAAAATACCTTCCACAAGGACCTGGCAAGAGCTGGGCCCATTTGGCAAGCCCTCCCACTATGGAACAAATGTGTATGTACACTGAATGCATATGGCTTTCAGAGATAAAGACCAGATACAGCAGAAAAACACGAGCTGAAATCAGAGTGGCCAGGATGGATGTGCATCACCAAGCAAGCTTTTAAGGGTCCCGTCCTGCCTCTTGATCAATTAGATGTTTACAACTTGTAAATGTCAATAAGATAAATTCAAATAAGTTAATTATTTAGGTTTGTAACTTTTAATTTATCTGTTTATTTAGTATTTGTTAGTCATTGAATCTGTGGTCTTGTATGAGTTGTTACATTTGGAAAATAATAACCATTTAAGTTAACGTATTATCTACTTACAACTGAAATTTGCAATTGAAATATTGTTTTCACTCAACAATTTCCATTGCATATAATTCCTTCATTCTTGTCAACTCAAGGCCAGCACAAAGGAAACTGCATTCCACTCCACAGAATTTTAATGACTGAATAGAAGGGATGAATTCTCATGTAATTTCCACCTTTAGTATTGGGTTAATTTAAGCTGTCCTTCACTCTGTGCTTTGTCATGTTAAGCTTGTGTAAGAGAGAGAGAGTTTGTGGGAATGTGTATGTGTGCTCAACTATTCAATGACCTTCATATATCTGATTGAAAGTGTTGGTCATGTTGGTCTTCAGATAATACTTCATAGCATTCTTTGTTCTTTTATGTGCCTTCAAACTTTTTAACATAAATTGTGACATAAATTACTAGCCCAGCAAACCTTTGAATAGATTATGTAGGAAATTTGCAATTTCAAAAATCTTTCATTTGTTGGCACAAGGGCTGTCAATCAATTCAAATATTTAATCACACTTCAATCAGGACGTATTACCACATTTAATTCATTTTAAAGGAAAGACAAATAAATAGTAGGTATTTGTGTAATAAGTTCAAGTAATTTGTGTGGATGACATTCACTGTGTAAATTTAAAAAAATATATATATATACACATTATATATATATTTAATCAGGCACGAGCTGGTTCAGTAATATGTGGCTTGCCTTGCAGTGTAGAGGCAAAAGAGGGGACAGCGGGAACAATCCAGAAGTCACAAAGGCAGTTGGTTATGGAGGGACTTGCGTCGTCTTATTGGTTCTTGGCCAGGAATGAACAAAGTTATTTTAACTTCTCATTATGATGCGATAATTAGACACCAGTTCGGGACCAAGAGATGGAAAAATGTTCCCAGCCCTCCTCCTCCTCCGCAATGAGCAGTATAATTTCTTTTTCAAAATAGACCTTTCCTCCGTTTATGTTTACTTTATGCATACTACATGAATGGAAGGCTTTAATATCTAGTCTTTGTTTATAATCATGTAATTTTGGCATGCCTGCAGAGAGCCGCTCATGGAGCCACTTAACTGAGACTCTGTAGCCATAATGATTTGTGTCTGAATGGCAAATCCATAATGTGGGACAGCACGAGATGATTGGTCCTCTGTGCTGGCCTCTGCTCTCTACGGTCTTATCTGATGTGGATTTCTATGGAGCTTTTCAGAATTTACTCTGCTGATTTCCTCTAGGATGGCTGTTGGCATATGAAGCATGTTTTTAAGTGCAGAATGGTTTTGTGTGCTCAGATGGTCCTTTATGTTTATACTGCAATATATTTTAATTGCTCTAACCATAACAGAGATATCTGTAAGACATGGAATCTGGAACGGCACAGAAATACATGGGAAAGGATCAGTTATAAAAGGTTGGCTGTAAATGAAAGCTTGAAATGTATTGGGGCAAGATGTCACATTATTAATTACAACATTAGTTGGCCAATGGTTTGTTATTTTTGGATTTGCTGTTTTCTTTATTTTGTGTTGCTGTTTAATTAAAAAGGTTTCATTGTGGCAACTATATTGAGGCATGTTGTCCCATGGTGTGTGTTTATTTCCTGGGAAAAATGATGACAATTTTCAAAAGCTTAAAGTATAAGATACAGAAATTGACTTTACAAAAATAAACAAAAAGAAAAAGTGTGAAAGCTATTCTGGTCTCCCAGTATTTATTCAAATATGTATAGATTCTAATATACTATAGGTAAGGAAACATTTAAAAATCAATTCATTAGAAACCAGTGCTTGGTGCAGTTAGTACAAGTGAGTTTTGTATGTTATGAGGGTGTTTTAGTCTAGGTGTCGGCACGAGAACTCAACATTAGACTGTTGTGATCTTCAGCCCAGAGACTGCTGATGTCAGCTCTTCTCGCAGCCTTATTCATAGAAAATTACCCTATTTCTCTCAGTCTCTTATTCAGCCTGGCCTTGTGTTGGTGGATAATTTATCGGCTTCTTAACCAGCAAGCAAAATGTAAACACACTCGAGTTCACAGCCCAAAAACTCTACATTTACTTCATGAAGGCAACCACCAGAAGCATAATAAGTAAAGAGATCTTTATTGCTACAGTATAAAAGGGTGTTGTTTTACACCACATTATATATATATATATATATATATATATATATATATATATATATATATATATATATATATTTAATCAGGCACGAGCTGGTTCAGTAATATGTGGCTTGCCTTGCAGTGTAGAGGCAAAAGAGGGGACAGCGGGAACAATCCAGAAGTCACAAAGGCAGTTGGTTATGGAGGGACTTGCGTCGTCTTATTGGTTCTTGGCCAGGAATGAACAAAGTTATTTTAACTTCTCATTATGATGCGATAATTAGACACCAGTTCGGGACCAAGAGATGGAAAAATGTTCCCAGCCCTCCTCCTCCTCCGCAATGAGCAGTATAATTTCTTTTTCAAAATAGACCTTTCCTCCGTTTATGTTTACTTTATGCATACTACATGAATGGAAGGCTTTAATATCTAGTCTTTGTTTATAATCATGTAATTTTGGCATGCCTGCAGAGAGCCGCTCATGGAGCCACTTAACTGAGACTCTGTAGCCATAATGATTTGTGTCTGAATGGCAAATCCATAATGTGGGACAGCACGAGATGATTGGTCCTCTGTGCTGGCCTCTGCTCTCTACGGTCTTATCTGATGTGGATTTCTATGGAGCTTTTCAGAATTTACTCTGCTGATTTCCTCTAGGATGGCTGTTGGCATATGAAGCATGTTTTTAAGTGCAGAATGGTTTTGTGTGCTCAGATGGTCCTTTATGTTTATACTGCAATATATTTTAATTGCTCTAACCATAACAGAGATATCTGTAAGACATGGAATCTGGAACGGCACAGAAATACATGGGAAAGGATCAGTTATAAAAGGTTGGCTGTAAATGAAAGCTTGAAATGTATTGGGGCAAGATGTCACATTATTAATTACAACATTAGTTGGCCAATGGTTTGTTATTTTTGGATTTGCTGTTTTCTTTATTTTGTGTTGCTGTTTAATTAAAAAGGTTTCATTGTGGCAACTATATTGAGGCATGTTGTCCCATGGTGTGTGTTTATTTCCTGGGAAAAATGATGACAATTTTCAAAAGCTTAAAGTATAAGATACAGAAATTGACTTTACAAAAATAAACAAAAAGAAAAAGTGTGAAAGCTATTCTGGTCTCCCAGTATTTATTCAAATATGTATAGATTCTAATATACTATAGGTAAGGAAACATTTAAAAATCAATTCATTAGAAACCAGTGCTTGGTGCAGTTAGTACAAGTGAGTTTTGTATGTTATGAGGGTGTTTTAGTCTAGGTGTCGGCACGAGAACTCAACATTAGACTGTTGTGATCTTCAGCCCAGAGACTGCTGATGTCAGCTCTTCTCGCAGCCTTATTCATAGAAAATTACCCTATTTCTCTCAGTCTCTTATTCAGCCTGGCCTTGTGTTGGTGGATAATTTATCGGCTTCTTAACCAGCAAGCAAAATGTAAACACACTCGAGTTCACAGCCCAAAAACTCTACATTTACTTCATGAAGGCAACCACCAGAAGCATAATAAGTAAAGAGATCTTTATTGCTACAGTATAAAAGGGTGTTGTTTTACACTACCATTGAGAAATTTTAACCAAAGTATGTTATAGACTTTTCATTAAGACCCTAAAGAATCATATCAAACTGTGGAAAATGGGCATCAGATGACCCCTTTAAGGTTTAGCATGGGGGCATTTAAGTGTGTGTTAAAGGAAATTGCGTGGTTTATTTGAATAGTGTATTTGTTTAGTCTGATTTATTTATTTATCAAAGGGCATACAAGACAGTTTCCCACTACATAATGAGCACTTGAAAAAAAAAAATGTTCAATGCACATTACTGATATGAAATAATTCGGATTTACCCGAATAGCTGCATACTGGTCAGAAAATTTAACAGAAAAAAAATCTTCATTAGAACAGATTTGGGGAAATGTAGCATTACATCACTTGCTCACCATTGGATCCTCTGCAGTGAATGGGTGCCGTCAGAATGAGAGTTCAAATGGCTGATAAAAACATCACAGTAATCCACAAGTGATCCACATAACACCATCTTGTGAAGTGAAAAGCTATGTGTTTGTAATAATAAAAAAATCCATCATTTTAACTTTATATCATCGCTTCTGGCCAGTCCATAATCCATAATAATAATAGTTCCTCGAGTAAAAAAAAGTCCATCCCCTGTCCTCTCATATCAAAATCCACAGACATATTTGCTTAGAACTTAGAAATGGTGCTTGAGCATATTTCTCTCCTGATTCAGACAACCTTTTCACTGGAGAAAGCAATATTACAGATAGAGGACTTGTATTTTAGCCGAATTTGTCTTAATGATGCCTTTGTTTGTTACAGACACACTGCTTGTGGATTATTTTCATTAATTGTGGATTTTTAAAAATGTTTTTATCAGCTGTTTGGATTCATTCTGACGACACCCATTCACTGCAGAGGGTGACAAGTGGTGAGCAAGTGATGTAATACTAATCTATGTAATGTTAAAAAAACGAACTCCTTTACATCTTGAATGGCCTGAGGGTGAGTACATTTTCAGCATATTTTCCTTTTTGGGTGAATTATTTATTTTTAACAAATGACACACACAGTTTTGTCTTTTATTGAACACACCATTAATAAGCATTAGGTAAATACACACGGGCGCATATTTTTGCAACCCAGGCTGATGAAAAATATGTGCCTGTGGCAACATTTTTGCAAAAATAATATTCACTGTTTAAAGATGATGTTCTAATACTTTTTATATACATTTTATATGAAAATCATTTTACCAGAATTCAGAGTATGAGCAGAGTCTCAGAATCTAATTAAACTTGCAGAACAAGAACACCAGACTTTCCTTGTTACATCTATGGCCTTGTGAACAGGGTGATTATCACCTGATTGACCCTGAGGTCAATCGGGGCTTTGAGAGGGTACCCATTCTTGCCTGAGTGGAGAATGAATAAAAAAATTATACAAGGTCACCCTCGTAGAATACAGATGAAACGGCATCTCACATAAGCTTCTCACCATGAGACAAGCATCATGCACAACTTACCAACAATCCACTATTTGATAAAATAAAGAAATGCATGTTGGCCAGAGCCATTTACTCATCACAGGTTTATTGCGCACTGATGAAACCGATGTGACTTGTGTTGATGAAAGTGAATTCAATCTCTGCCGGCGCCTTACAACATGAGTGTAGTTGATTGCACCGATTACGTTTGTAAAACCCGAGCTCCCTGCAAATTGCTTTTTGGATTGTGACTTGAATTTGGTGATCCAAACTGCATCTTTATAGCATTTAGTTCAATTAACTGGGTTTCTACTAGTGTCATATAATGTCAGCGTCAAAAGACCTCCTGTACAAATAAGGGCAGATTTTTTATAAATCCTGATGTTTGTACTGGAAATTGTGCACACAGTTTTAAAGGCCTGTTTATGTGTAAAATTACTCTACATCCACTGTCAACCATGGCAGCATCAGATTTTTAAGCTAGCTGACAAAATGAAGCATGCTTAGCCACACAGGAGCTTGTAAAAGTCCACAAGGAGAAGATAAATGTTCATGACAATCCTAGCCATTAGCCTATAGTCATAAAATCTAGTATAATGCCTGCAATATAATGAGGGTTCATCAGTGGTCCAATCTGCATCCTACATCTCAACATTTTCAGTTCTGCAAGGATTTAGGCCACGTTAGCCAAGCTAGCACTGAAACAAAAGAGGCATGTGCCTCAGGTAATTTTCTCGCAGTTTCTTTCAGGCGCTCCACAACTGCAAACCCTCAGGCTTTGGTGCTGCAAGCCAAGGAACATGTTTCTCATTATCAACCAAAACAAAACCGAGAAACCATATATGTCAAAACAAGCAGGCTTTTTGTTTGTCTAAACAGTTCTGACAGTGGAACCACGACAAATGGAGGAGAAAAGAGGAGGGAACTGTTAATCGAGATAAATGCACTGCATGAGCTAAAGGAGGTGCAGCATTGCAATTTAAGAGAATTGAATTACTCTGCAATGAGATGTATGGCTTTTATGGCGGATCTGAAATAACCTGTTTTATTTATACACAAAAAGTTTTTATTTGATTACTGAAATATTTAAGTTTTCGACTTGCCTTAAATATTAAAATAATGCTACAAAATGCTTCCATAAATATCTTGAAAAGCAAAAAAAAAAAGATAAACTTCTCTGAGGACTTGTTGTTTGAAGAGCCATCTGCTGAAAATGAGTGCCATATTTATTTATTTTTTACTTTTGAAATGTCATAAAGCAGCCAGTTCCATTAATTTCAAGTCGCCCCCAATCTCCATGGTATTTTAGTGCATTTTATGTTCTGTAATCATATACTAATAATTAATAAAAATATTTACAATATATTTAAACTAATATAATTAATGCCATAGGAAATTGCTTTTCATGATCTATTCCAACTGCTTACCGTACATCTATATTATTATTAGGCTATGTCTGTCGCAGATTTTCGAGTAACCTAAATGACTTAATAAGACAGCAAAGTTTCAGCGTTGTTTTATGGAATGGCATTCAGTAAATGATCCTACTCCCTGAAAGGTATCACTGAAATAACTGTCTTGAGATATTTTTCGGTCATTGTGACAGCCCTATTCTCTTTGTAGGCTATACAATAAATTAAAAGTGCCCACGGGCCGTGCAGGATCAGTAGCCTCTTGGCTTTTGAGGAGCTTTCAATCTGTCAATCATTTTACGCTTTCACAGCCGACAGACCGAAGCCGGAAACTGAGCGCGCGATACATGAACATGCAGTGTTTTGATGAGTTTGAATGATCAAAAATGTTCTTAACCAGCAAAATAACTTTTTTAACTAATTTATTAAATAAAAATAAATTACTTGACAAATAAACAGGAGTGAAAAAGGTCGCAGAGCCCATAAAATAAATTGACGGGGGTAAATAGCTTGTTGCTTTTCTGTGGCCCTGGTGCTTGTGATGAAGTATACAGATTTGCAATTTCCACAGGCAAAGACAAGCCCAATAAACCTCATAATAACATGCAGGGTTAACAGAGGTGTTGTTTTCACCTAGACAGTCATGCTATAAATATGCTTTTAAACTAGCTGAAGATGGTTAGGCATGTGGTGTATTTATTACCCGATGCCCTAGCGGGTTGCGACCGGCCTTTGTTTTTTTTTCGCTTTATGGCTGTCTGTTAAGTCTATATTTTCCTTTGCTCTATGGCTAATCAATAGTCACATATTGAAAGCATAGATCTTAGGAATAACTTGCTGAATCTCGCTAGTCTCTCCCGAAATGCGAATGTGTAAAACATTTCATTACCAGTTTCAATAATGAAAACAGCAGGGTATTCAGGGATGTGAGTAGTTCATCAGGATGTGTGTGTGTGTGTGTGTGTGTGTGAGAGAGAGAGAGAAAAAGAAGTGAGGTTTAAGATTTTTGTTTCTTTTACAGTGATCCTGACATGAACCAAGACGTCTCCTCCACTGATGATAAACAATAGTAAGTATAAGTGTATTTTGAAAGAAAGGGGCAGTCAGGCAGCAGCACTGGGATGGCTCTGGGGCTGGGAGACATATTTATTTACTTAAGCGATGTGTGTATATTTGGCTCCGTCGGATTGTTCTCTCTGAGGTAGCGGGCCGGTGGTGACCCTGCGGCTCCCTGCTGCTCCCTGTGTGAGAGGGTTAGCCTGCTGCTGCTACAGGGCCCTGCTGATAAGACAGGACTGCCCAATGAAGAGCGACCCAGAGAAAGACAACAAACATTGCCTAACACCTCCATGCTGTGACCAATTTAAAACACAGAAGCAGGCTCTAAAAACCTGAATACAATGGATATTGAACGCAGACGCACCTGAGGGACACACACAAACAAAAAGATTGCTGTTTATAGGATTGTAGTAGGCTCTCTGTGTTTGTAGTATTTTTTTTTTAGAGAAAACCTGTATATTGCATAAAAGCCAAACATTTTTTAGAGTACAGTACAGTGGCAGTATAGTAATGGTATTAGTTGGTAATACTGAATGATTAGGATGTATACCATACCCTTAAAAGTAAGCTCTGTGGTGGTACCGTGGTACAGTGATGATCTCAGATGGTAATACTACAGATATGGTACTTGGAAACTAAAATTCATACCATGACATTTAGAACTAACTCAAGAATACTGTGGTACTGTACTGCTGTGGTACACATCTAAAAAGCCTTTGTAGTATCATAAGTACTGTAGTAGTATGATATGATAGTATAAGATGCTTTGGTACTTGTAAAGCATTTCTGTCATACTTCTATAGGAACTTCAAAATATTATGACATTGCCCTTCAAAATTGTATTACACAAGTCATATTTAAAAATTAGATTCAGATTTATATTTAAGAAAATAAGAAATATAGTATACGCACACCGTTTTTGACTAAAAAATACATAAAGTTTGGTAAGATTTTTTTATGTTTTTTTTAAAGAAGTTTCTTGTGCTCACCAAGTAAAAAAAGTAATATTGTGAAAAAAATCTTTTTTTTTCAGTTTATTCTTGTGATGGCAAAGATGAATTTTCATCAGCCATTACTTCAGTTTTCAGAGTCACATAATCCTTCAAAAATCATTATAATAAGCTGATTTGGTGTTCAAGAAACATTTCAACATGATTAATGTTGAAGACTGTTGCTTATTTTTTTGTGTAAACTGTGATACTTTTTTCCAGGATTCTTTGATTAGTAGAAAGTTAAAAAACAGAATTTATTTAAAATAGAAATCTTTTGTAACATTGTAAATGTCTTCACTATCACTTTTGATCAATTTAATGCATCCAAAAATATTTAGAGATGTTTTGGTTTCAAATGCTAGTGGAACATGTAGTTAATGAAATGAACTACATCTGTAGTAACTCTGCTAGAACACCTGACTTTATAAACCCACTTAAAATCATGATTTATCACTTGATTTAAAGTTCAGAAAAGTATCTTTTTTTTTTTTTTTTTTACAGATAACTTAATATTTTGTTATCTGATGCAATGAAATTCATAAAGTGCCTAAGTACTTTTTACAGCCACTAAATCTGTAAAAAAAAAACATCTAAGGGAAAAATATATGGGAAATGCGTTACAAAAATATTCTTAGTTGCACAAGTTAAAAAAGGCACACAGCTGCAAAGGTACTGAAAGCTCTTCAGCATCTGTTTGCAAATGCAGTTACACATCGCCTCTCAACCCTCCTGTCATGCTTTTGTCTTGTGCCTGTTAATATGATGAAAACTGCTGCGATGATTTTATTAATAAATCCAAACTGGAACGCTGCAAACCTATTGCCCATATGTTACATATATGTGGACTCCATCATCAAATCAAAACCAGCAACTGCTGTTACTGTTAAAAAAGCGAACTGAATAGTAGTACAGTTGTCTACACTGGATAGAATAATATGTTTATTATACTGGCATTGGAGTGTCATTGCCAGGAAATACATAATATATACAGCGATGTATAGGAATATATTACTCATCCCTTGTGTGGTGTGGGCCTCCTCGCAGGTAATGGATCCAGCACATGGTTTTGGACACACTCCTGCGTCCCTTCATCAAAGGTTGAGCGATGAACCCCTGACTGTAAGTGCATTACAGACCTAACTCTCCGGCTATAGTCCTGCCTTTAAAGATACTGCATTTAGTCCATTCTGAAGGGTTTTTCTTTCCTTCCTAAACATAGAACTGAATGTCGCTCATTTATTTCAGCTGCTCTCCTGTGAGGAAACATTGGAACATGCCAGTGAGCAATGTGATTAGGCTCAGTCGAACCTGAGAGATTGTTATTTTTGCATCCGTGCCAGGGTATAAAAGCACACCTTGTACATTATATGATACGCTCGAGCTCAGCGTCTCTGACAAGGGAAAAAATGTAGTGCTGTGTTGGTTACGGTGTGTTATAGCCACTGTTCCATTTCAATAATTTGGGCTTTCCTCCACCGCCGGGACCCAGAACGCCACACAATATATCTTCATATTATGTCCATTTTGTTTTCACATATTGTCTTTATTGTGCGCTGTAAGTTTTGTAGTGTGTACTCACATTTAAGGTGTTTGTTGATTTATTCAGCTATCTTTTAGTTTGATAACTAATCACGCTTTCTAAGGTGTTCCATTTAGCTGCCGCAAACGTTTTAAGAGGTGATATATTCTCGTATGTCTTAAAAAAATCCATCGTTCATGCAAAGTACTGGTTAAAAAACGTAATGTACCATCATTACTCATCTTAGGTCTCAGTGAATTGCTTTTTTGATGAGGAAAAATAAAGCTAGAGAATGTGCAAGCAAGATGAATCAAAAACACATGAATGAATCAACAATTTATTACAGTCACAATTCGGGGGCTGATTGCAATCAGATGATGTCGTGTACGTTTCAGTTGATTGCTTTATATGTATCATTCCAGTTCTACCACATCTCAGTCTCACGTTTAGAGCCTGTAGAGCCTATCATGATGCTTAGCATATATGCATTATTAGTTATAGTGCACAATAATAATTTTGTATTATCATAACTCTACTGACAAATCACTACTTGAGAGAGAAGTCAGTGGATGTTCTGCATTCAAACTCACATGAATCATGAATAAATAACCTATTAAATTAATCTTCAAGTCTGGAAAGTAAATAAACAGAGGCACCAAATTGCCACCTGTCACCTTTTCCCTTTATGTAACATACTGTACAAATACAGACTTTTCTACTGTACTTCATGAAGGACTGCCATTGATCCACAAATAACACTAGCCGTAACATCAACTGTTTGGCACTGGCACTTTTAGTTTGATTTTCCATGCTTTAAAGTTCCCTCAAAGACATGTTTGCTTACATTATGGGGACCAAATGTCCCCACAAGGAGAGCAGATCTGAAAACGCACGAGCAAAACAGCTTAAATATCTTCACAATACATGTGTTATTATAAATTTAAAGATGAATGAAAATTGAAAATTAGATTAGGTTACGAATAGGGCATAGAGAACAAAACAAATGATTATATTGTAATTTATATTCTAAATAATCTATCAATAATATAATATATTGTCTAATAATATAATAAATATAATCAGTATAAAAAACCATAGAACTCAATGGAAGGTCCCTGCCATGATAGGAAACAAGTGTTGTTTTATGTTGTGTGTGTGTGTGTGTTAAGCAGGTTGCCTTAGTGGAAGGTGACACGTGGAGCCTGGTTTTGTAGAACCTGCTGAAGCAGAAAATAGGTTCTGATTTTGAAAAATGTAATGAAGAATTAACATAATTTCCCTGCAGCTAGACGCTTCCTCAGGAGACCCCTGAAGCTACTATGTGATATATTTTGAAACGATTTCAATGTATGTGATTATTTATTTTGACTAGATCAGACGATGATAACGGCGTTTATTCTTTTATATTCCTTTAGCTGTCATTATAAAAGATCTGCCATTCACTTCAGGCAACTGCTTTTGTTATTACTCTAGTCTGGTTCATTCAGGAAAATAATGCTTATGATGCACTACTGCAATCAATTCTAACTCGCTTCCATTTAATCTGGGGTGAATATGCCTTTCTGTGAAGTCCTGAAGTGATAAAGGAAAATACGTAGACATTGATGTTTCATAAGAATAGCAGAGCAATAATTTGTCCACATGGGGGTGCTATAAATACTCCATAGTGTTTTTGACAGTCTCTGTAGTGTAAAAGAATTGCAGTCAGACAGACAACGGTCTCGGTTAACTACAGTTCTGGGGTCAGTGTAACTGAACAGATGGGTCATGCCTTACTGACTCTTGAGCTGGTAATCTGAGCAGACAGAAGCACAGCAGGCCCAGACCAACTAGTAGACTATTTGTTCAACTGTACAGAATTTGGAAGTGTTGCTAACCTCGTTGGAGGCTATTTGATGTGGAGAAAAATGATTATTGCCTGGTTAGGTATTGTTTCTTTTGCCTGTCAGCTGTTCTTATAATATTTGGTTAAAGCTGAATTGGTCAAAACTGAATGTTAACTGTCTATTGAAGACAACATTTGGGAGATAAACGTTAGAGAGGGACTTTTTATAGAAAACTCTGCCTCTGAGGATTGTTTAATTAACTGGAAATCAGATTTTGTAGCAAATGAAACTAAATTAGCCAGTGGCATTGTCATTTTGTGGATAATTAAACGGAATGGAACAATGTTTGACCAAAATTCCTCTGGGTTTTTATTGCACACTGTATCTTACTGTCTCTGTTTTGCAAACTCCCCTTTTTGGAAGAACCAAAATAGAATTTTCCTTCAGTTCTCCATCCCAAGTTTCCTGAGGCAAAGTCTCTCTCTCTTTCTAGATGTCAAACGGAGAGATTTATTAGCACGTTTTCCTGTGTTCGCGCTGGGTATGGTAAGATGTGTCACTAAATAACTTACCATGTCAAAGATACAGACAAGACTATTTCATTCAGAGCTTTACTTGCCGTTTCATCTTCGAGTGTGTGTGCACATGAGAGAAATGGTATCAACGAGGAAAATACCTTTCAATCGGCGACTAGAGCCCATCATCTCTGGATTTATCCACACAAAGCTTTTTGAAATGTAGCTTTTTTATTTTTTCCAAGTCTGCAATGTTCAGGGCTTTCACGACATGTCTTACTGTACGTCACTGACACATCCAGATGAAGAGATTACACCCAACATCCACATGAGAGAGGGGAGCCCTGAGGGAATTTTCCCATCTTCACTGTCATGTGGGATCACATGAGGAGACAAGCTATTACAGTGGCTCAGCTCACCCATCGGATCATAACAACTCTCATGCATTTCGATATAAGAGATCTGGCCCATTAAAGGAAGTGCTGGTCGTTTGCACAGGAAGAGGGGTGATGTCATTGCTTTACCGCGTTTAGAGATTTAGTACAGTGGTTGGATCGCAGCCCAAAATTGAGTCCCATGCACGTCTGTTTTGATGGGTCGTGGTGAGCAAGGAAAAACTATTTTAAAAGCGTTTTTTAAATTTATTTTTACATTTTATTTTTGTTTTTAGATTTAATAAAAAAAAATTATATTATTACATTTTATTTTTTTGATTTTGTTATTTTAAAATAAAACTGCATTCAAGTTTTGAAGATTGCTTAGCCATAGATCTTCTTGAGATGTCTTTATCCAATCATTTTGTCTTTGTGTGATTGAGCCATGTTTGCAGAGAAGAGGCACGTATCGTGAGGATATCTGCAAACAAATATAATTGCTTCATCATTTGCCATGTGGACTTGCCATTTTTGGTCTTCCTGTGCGTATTATTTATTGTTTGAAATAATCAAATTGAAGAAACATGTGTGGAGTTGAGTGGATCGCTTGGGAAAAAAATGAAATTATGGAGTAATGTGCTTGCAAAATTGAATCATGCTGTCGTAGAAACAAGGATTTAGGATGTTTAGAAAGGCACAATTATTGTTTGCTGTAACGGATTTGTGAAAATAGTAGACTGCTTTTTTAAAGAGTGAACTAGACAAAGCAAAGCATTTTACCTCACAGGAATGTTGCATCACAGAATAAACAGCACATATAGCTACGGGAGACAAGGGTTGTGTAATAACCAAGGTCACATTCAAGGTCAACTGTGTGCAAAAACAATAGTTATAATAATAATTATTACTAGTTTTTTGCGTATTTGTGCTTGCATGTTAAAATAGCTGTGATTATTGCAGCATAATATTGCTTGATTTGCATATACTTATATATAGTGTAATATTGAAACACAATAAGTTCCTAAAAATAATCATAATTTTAACTTTAATTTTAACATAAACGTAAGCTTTGCTTATAATAATTTAAAAAGTGGAGCTATACTTGCCCAAAATAATCGGAAGAATCTGAAGAAAACGTTTTCTTCCATCGTCCATCTATCATGTTCTCAAACAGTATTTCATACACACAAACCTTTCTGTTAAAATACAGCAGTACAAGGCTGTACCATTGTTGAAATGTTCCTTATGCTCTCAGATTAAATTCTACCTTTACATACAGTACATCACATTAACGTCCTTGACTGGAGAATAGCTTTTGTTCTGCCTTAGCTGACAGTCCTTGAGGGACTATTTCTATGTGTGCCTTTTCATTTGATCATCACTATTAGCTTTTAGCTCTTAGGGTGCATTCAATAGCTGGAAGCGGTTTAGAGTGTTGCCCATGGGCACTGTGACGCACGGCCAGTCTTTTGGAACTGTTTTTTGTAAGTCTAAGACATTACAAAAAGCACACTCACCCACGACAGTCCCCATGGGTGCATAGGAATGCAGAGAAGATGATTCAAACGTCAGCGTAAGATACTACGTTTGTTAGCTCAGATGCAGATGTGCCATGAATTAGAAGAGACAAGAAGTCATTACATCATAAATTATGCGGTTTTCTGGTTGTGTTCATGATATGGTTTTGGACATAAGGAAATATGGATGATTAAAAAATAGTCTCTGATTAAAAAGTAAAAGGTAATTCATTTTAATTGCTACTTTACTGTATATCTCAACTGAGATGTCATATTTTACAATTCCAAATTATCATAGTTGTGACTTTATATCTCACAATGGTTGAGATTGTATTTATTTAGCATTTTAAACTTTTTAATTAAATTTTTAACTCTGAGATAAAACAGGTTCCATACTTATATTGATTTCATTCCATTAGACACTCTAAATTACATTCTAAATGTCATTTATTTGGGAGAAATACACTGTTCAAAAATGTTTTTTAAAGACGTCACCAAGGCTGCATATATTTGATCAAAAATACAGTAAAACAGCAATACTGTGAAATATTATTGCAATTTAAAATAACTAATTTCTGTTTCATTATTTATGCCTGTGATGGCAAAGCTGAATTTTCAGTGTCACATGATCTTTCAGAAATGGTTCTAATATGCTGATTTGGTGCTCTATATAAATTTCCTATATTGTTATCAATGTTGAAAACCATGACACATTTGTTACAGGATTCTTTGATGAAGAGAAAGTTCAAAAGAACTGCATTTACTTTTATTGCAACAATGTAAAAAGCCACTTTTCAAGCAAAATATTTTGTTAATATTAAGCAAAAAGAAGTTTGTTCAATTTGCAATTATAAAGCAATAGATATATGGTTCTTTTATATCAGCATGAAAACAAAAGGTGTTATAGACTTTATAGTTGTTAATCTTGTCAAACATGTTGATAGTTAATGTGATAAACTAATGATAAACTATACCTGTGTTTACTCTGCTCGAGGAGAACATCCACTAAAAGTCACCCACCACTTGATTAAAAATAAGTGAAAAAATGGCTAAGAACTGTTAAGTTAATTCTGATAGAAATGTGTTTCTTTGAGTTGATATCAAATGCAGTGATGTTTCTACATGTTTACATTGTTTCCAGACTATTTTGAGACCACCGTATATGCGTCAGGTGTCTATATGTGTCGTATAATACTGTCAAAGTCTCTCGAGCTCCCTGACAGTGTGTTTCTGGCAGACAGTGCCCAGTGGTTTGTCTATCTCTGTCTCTGATGTTATCAGGATTCTTTGATGAAGAGAAAGTTCAAAAGAACTGCATTTACTTTTATTGCAACAATGTAAAAAGCCACTTTTCAAGCAAAATATTTTGTTAATATTAAGCAAAAAGAAGTTTGTTCAATTTGCAATTATAAAGCAATAGATATATGGTTCTTTTATATCAGCATGAAAACAAAAGGTGTTATAGACTTTATAGTTGTTAATCTTGTCAAACATGTTGATAGTTAATGTGATAAACTAATGATAAACTATACCTGTGTTTACTCTGCTCGAGGAGAACATCCACTAAAAGTCACCCACCACTTGATTAAAAATAAGTGAAAAAATGGCTAAGAACTGTTAAGTTAATTCTGATAGAAATGTGTTTCTTTGAGTTGATATCAAATGCAGTGATGTTTCTACATGTTTACATTGTTTCCAGACTATTTTGAGACCACCGTATATGCGTCAGGTGTCTATGTGTCGTATAATACTGTCAAAGTCTCTCGAGCTCCCTGACAGTGTGTTTCTGGCAGACAGTGCCCAGTGGTTTGTCTATCTCTGTCTCTGATGTTATAAGATGTGTGTGTGTGTGTTTATGGCGCAAGTAACCGCGGCTGTTGAAAACTACAGGCCGTCTGTGGTAAAGTCAGCTGGGGTGAGCAAGACGAAAGTCCGAGCCCTTGCGTTTTCAGCCCTTCTATGAGTAAAATTGGCACATAAACAAATTAGGGGCTGAACGACGGCTTTCCACTCCGTCTGATTCCTCTGATGCCTGTAGCCCCATCCCAGTTGGCCAGGGTTAAAAGGCAGCCTGAAGTAGCTGAGTGCGATTTTTGGCCGTCTGCTGCTCCAAAATGAGAATGAAGAAAGATGAATTTAACATACTGGGGATAACATATCCTTTTCCCTTCTCTATTTCTTTCACTCTCCCTCTTGCTATCACACGTGACCTGGCAGACAATAGTCAGTATGGAAACATCAACATTAAAAAGCGAAGCTGGTTGGATGAGGGAGGAAAGCGAGAGGGAAAGAGCGTGTTAGGGTGGAGGAAGAGAAAAAAGGTTGCGTCTCCATCGGGCGCAGTCTTGGCAGACCGAGCTCAGCGTGACTGATGAGATACGTGCCATCCCTGACACCCCCGCTGTCCGGCACTGGGAGGGAGGAGACGTTTATGGGAAAGGCAAATCATCCAGTTCTGGTTTGCTCGTGCCAGACGCAGGGTAAATCTCTCTGGAGACTCCACCAGCAGCCAGACAGCAGCCAGACTCCACCAGCCGTGCCCACGTTGTCACCGTCTGTGATGTAACGCATTCTTCTTTCTCTCGTGCACAGACCGACACCTAATTTGGGCACAAACTCCTCATCTGATGAGACTCTGTTATATGATTTAAACCATATCTTCTGTTAGCATTCACATGGCCATGTGATCCATATCATGTAGACATGCATCATATTGGCATGAAATACTTTAAGGATCTTTCAATACTTTATTTAAAAAACATTTTGCAGTTTTTTTTATTTAATAGTTTTTAAAATCCCAACTTAATTTTGCAAGTGCACGAAACAATTATTTATATTTTTAAAAATTAATTTGACACACTGCAGAACTGCTTAAATGAACTAATAAATAAAAATGGTACTAAACCTAACACTAACACTTGCTAAATAAGTATTGCTTCTCTCTCTCTCTCTCTCTCTCTCTCTCTCTCTCT
>NW_015505328.1:866286-909076 GCF_001515645.1 Sinocyclocheilus grahami | reverse complement strand
CTGGAGCCTCCACCAGCAGCCAGACAGCAGCCAGACTCCACCAGCCGTGCCCACGTTGTCACCGTCTGTGATGTAACGCATTCTTCTTTCTCTCGTGCACAGACCGACACCTAATTTGAGCACAAACTCCTCATCTGATGAGACTCTGTTATATGATTTAAACCATATCTTCTGTTAGCATTCACATGGCCATGTGATCCATATCATGTAGACATGCATCATATTGGAATGAAATACTTTAAGGATCTTTCAATACTTTATTTAAAAAACATTTTGCAGTTTTTTTTATTTAATAGTTTTTAAAATCCCAACTTAATTTTGCAAGTGCACGAAACAATTATTTATATTTTTAAAAATTAATTTGACACACTGCAGAACTGCTTAAATGAACTAATAAATAAAAATGGTACTAAACCTAACACTAACACTTGCTAAATAAGTATTGCTTCTCTCTCTCTCTCTCTCTCTCTCTCTCTCTCTCTATGTGTGTGTGTTTCAAGCCTGGTGAGAATGCTTATATATATATATATATATATATATATATATATATACATACTTATACATATGTATATGTATATATCAAATACTCAAAAAGTTTCTCTTATGTCTCGTGTTACATGTCAACTATCCAAATACTCGGGTGAATAACCATTTTTTTAATGCCTGTACATGAATCCATATTTCTCTAATGAGTATATACTTTCTGATACAGAAGGACACTGTTTTTGTAATTATGCCATTTTTTTGTAAATATATAATATAGTGGACATGATATAACATTTCTCGTTCTCGCTTTTGGTTAGTATATTCATTCTGTTAATGTTACACATGTCTAGTATATTATCCTCATTCTGTTTATTCTTTGTGATTAATGTAGTTGAACACTGAAATTAATCTTGTTTGTACTCCTATTTTATTTTCTCTGTGGTCTCTCTAGCTTACAGTCAGTTATATACACTCACTTTTGTAGCATCAGCCAGCTAACAAGAAAATTTCAATGAACACAGAATCTATGAAGAACTTTTAGTCTCCAAAGAAGCTTATAGCAACTTATATAGTACCCTGTGAAGCCCAAAATAGTTCTCGTAAGGAACCTTAGGAAAACCTTCATTTTTAGGAGTGATGGTTAAGGTTAGGTTCAAAGATAACATAAAAATAAATTAAAGTGCTCCTAATCAGATGCTCTTGATCACTTGCACACTTCATTGCAAAACCTAACAATTTTATATTTGTTCTTATAAAATTCTGTGCTCTAATTTTACAAACAAGTATGTATTAGGAAAGATAAAAGACGGCTTATTTTTACATGTGCATTCTCTCTGTCTTTTCCCTGTTCAGAGATGTTCTTTTCTCCAGGCAGACCCTCATTTCCTATGTGCATTTTTTGCATGGCAAGACGTGTTATTTAGTGTCAGTGCTGTTTGAACCTAAAGAGAACGTAAACGCATTGAGAACTTGGCTTATCGTTGGATGTCATCCTTAACTAGTGGCTTAATCTGACTCTCCACAGCTTTCAAGCAGCCAGGCGTAAAAGGAAAGGCAGCAGAGAATGGTTTCCAGACTAAAAAAAAAAAAAACTCCCAGGAAGAGAATCCTCTAAATGTGGAGCCAGATGGCTCCTCTGTTCATGTTCTTGTACATATTTAGTCATAGCGTTTCAAGTGGTGGAGATTTGCATGTTGGTTTTGTGATACTAATGAATATGTTTTTGATTTGCATTGGAGAAAATGAAAAAAAATAACTGTCCTGTTGTGACTCTTGGTCTCTTTCTCTCTCTCTAGCTTAATTACTTCCAGGAGACAGATCCTCCTTTAACCTTTTATCATTTTAATCAGCTTCTCTGTCATGGGAAGTGCCTGATCTTAGATGGTGATTTGTTATATGTTTAAAGTTGCACCCTGTTGTCTTCTTGAAAGCCATCATTGGTTTTGTGGCTAACAAGTGATTAACAATTAACAAAATGAGTTCAGCTATTCTCCTCAGGTCATGTAAAGTGCAGTGCAGTGTATGTGTTTAGATGGCCAAATGTTAAATGCATAAAGAGAAATTAGTGTGCAATGAATTGGTAAATTTCTTGCCTGCCACATACTTGTGTATTAGGCATTAACAACTTAAAAATAAGTATTATATTTTTGGTATAAGTATGCATCTACAGTAAAATGACAAGCATGTGTGTGCTTAATAATAATAAAAAATTATATATATATATATATACAGTCAATCCAAAAATTATTCAGACACCAGATATAATTTTTTATATTTTTTAGATGGCCAAATGTTAAATGCATAAAGAGAAATTAGTGTGCAATGAATTGGTAAATTTCTTGCCTGCCACATACTTGTGTATTAGGCATTAACAACTTAAAAATAAGTATTATATTTTTGGTATAAGTATGCATCTACAGTAAAATGACAAGCATGTGTGTGCTTAATAATAATAAAAAATTATATATATATATATATACAGTCAATCCAAAAATTATTCAGACACCAGATATAATTTTTTAAATTTTTTTTACTAGTGGGTGCAGGACACTACAGTTCATTTATGTAAGTGAGGATAGCAAAATAAAGTGAACTGTGACATATGATACCCAAAAAATTCTTCATACAGTAGACTATCAGTAAAACTGATACAAATTTGGGACCAAAAATTATTCAGACACTTTGACCTGACCATGTTTTTTTGACCAAGTGTTTTTTCTTCAATTGCTAATGCGGCTGTCACGGAACTGCTGCTGTGTAGGAGCACGAAGACGTAAGAGAATTTGACTAATTTTAATAATAAAAAGGAAACAGAAAAACACGCATAGCAAGGTTGACATGAACAATTCCAGACAAGGGAGAACCGAACAGGCTGGAACTCAAATAGAGCAGATAACGAGGGGCAGACAGGTGATGAGAATAATAACAAGGAACAGGTGATTACTAATAATGGGAAAAGGAACTGGAAGGACCAAATAAGGACAAACAGGAACTAAACATGAACACACGTGACACCGGCCTTTTTACACCACAGACTGAACAAAATTAAGCATTGCTTGGTAATTGGTTGACAAAAATTGATATTATCTAATTGTGTGCTTAAATTTAAAATCTGAATCATTTGTGGTTGATTGTAATCTATTACATACCTTTCTATCAACGTTATCTAACATTATCAAGCTGAATTTGTTCTGACAGTTTAACTCTGAGTTCTTGTCATATTTTATTACCGTTTTCTAAACTATAGCGAATAAACTGTGATAATGTGAGAAATGTTGAAGGTGTCTGAATAAATTTTGGTTCAACTGTATATATATATATATATAATCATATTTTAATTTCCAATATATCGTTAGTGGTCTAAGAAAGTGGATCCAGGTGCATATGGACCTCAAATCTCAAATGTAATTATTTAAAAAATAAAAAGTAAAGCAATTATTTTGTTTCTTTTTGAGTAAAGTTTTAAAGCCTCTCCCTCTCTCTCTCTCTCTCTCTCTCTCTGTCAGTCTGTACTTCTCTGTGTTGAGTTGGCCGGTGGTTTGATAGGTCCTGCTTGGAGGGATAATTGCCTGTTAAAGTGTTTGGGAGGCAGGTGCAGGACGGCTGTGTTACCAGAGCACTTGCCCCTGAACTCAGCTCAGGGCCCCTGGCAGACATTCTGAATCAACGCTGTGTTCTCTTACACAGTAGGCTCCTGTAAAAAACAGCCATCTGCACAAATATGCAGAGTTTTTATAGGTGTACACTCAGAATTAGCTTCAGGAAGGACAGACTCAGTGCTTGAAAGATTGGTGACGTCAAGTCCACAGCGTCATTCATTCCAGCCAAGGGTTTTGTTGTAGAAAGGTAGGCCTGCTTCAAATTAATTGACACTTGCACAACTGTTGTAGATTATATCTAGTTTTAATCCAACATGCTTGTTGTCAAATCCGACGTATTTATGTAGACCAGTAAATGTATTATTTAATCACTGGGGAAGAACAACTCAAAGTGTTAATGTTCATACAGTATGTAGCATTGGAAACTCTGATTCATTCTTGTGAATTGGTTCATTTGGCTTGTTTGTGTGTATGAACTGATAAAAAAAAAAAAGTTGTTACATTCCTATATTAGCATACCACATTTAGTAAAATGCAGCGTCTCATTATTGTGCTCCTATTTTAATCATAGTTATATAAATTGTAATAAAAATGTTTTTCTGTTTATTAATTATTAGTATTGTTGATGTCACCATGCTTGTTCATCATTCAAAAACATTGTTTTTAACAAGAAAATATGGAAGTGATTACATTTTATATTTATAATTAATAAAGACACTTTTCCCTATTGCCACTTTAAAGCATTTTACTATTTTGCTACTTTTTCAGTAAAGGAGCTTGACTGTATAAACTCAACTTAAAATTAGATTTGATTCTATTTACTTTTTTAGTTCATGTTCCTCTTTAGAACTCAATTCAGGTGTGTAATGCACTTTTTTTCCCCTTACGGTTTTTCTCGGAAATTCACTTTCAATTCTGAGCATCTTATAAGCTACCATTTCAAAACAGGGCTTGACATTGACATTTTCTTTATAGTCAAGATTGGACATGTCATTTTATTATTATTGTTACAAGTCATGCTGTAATATAGCATGTAAATTCAGTCCTATTCTGGACTGAATCTGGACTGGAAATTCTCAGCTCCAATCAATCTGTCAGGTCAAGATGTGCTGCATTTCATAAGTATCAGTTTTGGCAATAACATTGGATCAGCTGTCTTTGATGGATGATCCAGACAGAACCCAATGTCTCTAAATCATTGCTTTCGATGAAAAAAAGGTCTCTCTGGTTGTGACCAGCCTATGATTATACGATCGAATATCATATGCTGAAATAAAAATACTTGTATGATGTTTGTTTCTCTGTGTTTTATGACAGGCTGAAAAACAAACTGAGAGGCAGGCAAGTATTCTAAGGTCACTAATGATTTTCTAGTGCACTTAGAGAAAAGCACATTAGGGCAGTTGAGGAAGTGTCTCCGTTTTCTATAATGAAACCACAAATTGAAGTCACAATTTCAGAATACTTTCCTTGTGGTCCAGACCTGGTTTTCCAAGCCTTTACAGTATCATCATAATCAAACCCATATGATTGCTAGAACCTGCTTTTTTGATATAAACACTTGATGTTTTGAATCACTGAAGGATTTTTTTTGGTAACACTTTATTTCGATAGTCCACTTTAGACATTCTATTAACAGTAAGTAACTTTGCAACTACATGTCAACTAGCAGTTAGTAGAGTATTAGTAGACTGTCTGCTTAATATCGTCTAACACTTTCTTTGTCAACTTATTCTACTAACCCTAAACCTACCCTAACATTCTACTCTGAGAGTTAGTAGACATGCAGTTGCAAATTAATGAGAATTAGTTGACATGACGTTACAAAGTTACTTATAGTTAGTAGAATGTCTAAAGTGGACTATCAAAATAAAGTGTAACCTTTTTTTTTGTTGTATTCGTTTTACAAACTAGATTCCGTCAAAGATATTTGGAAGATCTTTCGGAACTCAAATGAGAGGGGGGGGGGGGGGGGGGGGGCTGGGGTCTCTCCTCAACCACCACCACCATCAATTTTGAGTGATTTCTTCACAAATTGGATGCTAATATTTCTATCATATGGCTTTAGAAGTCTTAATATAACATGAGTCATGGGACACTTTTATTATATTTTTATGGTGTTCAGAATACTTTCCTTGTGGTCCAGACCTGGTTTTCCAAGCCTTTACAGTATCATCATAATCAAACCCATATGATTGCTAGAACCTGCTTTTTTGATATAAACACTTGATGTTTTGAATCACTGAAGGATTTTTTTTGGTAACACTTTATTTCGATAGTCCACTTTAGACATTCTATTAACAGTAAGTAACTTTGCAACTACATGTCAACTAGCAGTTAGTAGAGTATTAGCAGACTGTCTGCTTAATATCGTCTAACACTTTCTTTGTCAACTTATTCTACTAACCCTAAACCTACCCTAACATTCTACTCTGAGAGTTAGTAGACATGCAGTTGCAAATTAATGAGAATTAGTTGACATGACGTTACAAAGTTACTTATAGTTAGTAGAATGTCTAAAGTGGACTATCAAAATAAAGTGTAACCTTTTTTTTTGTTGTATTCGTTTTACAAACTAGATTCCGTCAAAGATATTTGGAAGATCTTTCGGAACTCAAATTCAAAGATATTTACATCACTGTTATATTTTGTGTGCTGTATGAAAGAGCAGAGCAATATGTTTGCAGTCAACATCTGACTGTTGAATGTTATTGCCATGTTTAGTAAATGCAGGGCCAAGCATGCAGTAAATTTAGCTTTGTTTAATGTTCAGTGCCTTTGATGTGTTTCACGCAGAGCTGCATTGCCTCCGAACATGAACTAAATCGCGTGAGGATCCTGACTGATCTCCATTGTTTCCCGTTGTTTTGCATTATTAATTGCCGTTTTGTAGCAGTGTTGTTCTGGAGCTGTAGTTTTAATTATCTGCTTTACATATAAATGACCTTGCAATAAAGTGACTAATTGAGTTTTTTGACATTTGAGAAACCATATGTCTTTTTATGTGGCTTAGGGAGCTTCAGAAACATGCTGGAAAATGACGAGGCTTTGCGATACTATAAACCAACCACTTAAAGAGAAGTTTGTAATGTGAGGAATGTAAACTATTTTAACACAATGTTTAGAGTTTGTATGAGATTTGCTATTACTGGGATCGCCTTGGGCTGAAATATTGCTTTAAGAGTGCAATCTATCACCATCAGGCTTTGGCAACTAAAGCTAGTGTGATGAGAGAGTTTCGATTATGGGCAATAATGCCTTTTTAGCAGTAATTGTATCAGAGTTATCATGGCCTCATTTATAGTTGGATAGTTCGGCCAAAAATTAACATTCTGTCCTCATCTCATTACAGATGTGGCTTCATTTCTTTTGTGGAACATAAAAGAAGACTTTTTGAAGCTTGTCTCTCTTTTACATGAATTTAGTCTACATGGAGTTTGGCATTTTCAAGCTTCATAAAGTATCCAAAAGCACCATAAAAGTAGTGTATAGGATATCTGAAAGAATACAGTAGATTTGTGTCAGGAGCCATAGAGTGAGAGTGAACTATAAGCTGTTTACTGATAATCATTACTCACTTAAAATACTCATTGAATCATTCCAACTGGATCAGTCAGACTCCTGAATGGATCAACTTTTTTGTTAATAACTAAAGCAGCAGATTCATTGAAAAGATCCATGAATGAATGAATGAATGAATGATGCATTTATATAGCACTTTATTGTGTATTGTTGTACACCCAAAGAGCTTTACAATCATGTGCGGTGGGGGTCTTAAAAAAGTCTTTTGGGTCTTAAAAAAATTCAGTCCTCATTCATTGGAAGGAAGTTGGTTTTGAATAAAGTGAGGACATATACAGTTCTATTCGAAAGTTTTGGTAATAATGAGATAATAATATGATAATAAAAAGAACCACATCAGCATATTAGACTGATTTCTGAAGGATCGTGTAACAGACTGGAGGGATGACTGCTGAAAATTCAGCTTTGACATCACAGGAATAAATTACTTTTTAAAATATATTAAAATAGAAAACGGGTATTTAAAATTGTAATAATATTTCACAAATTAATGCAGCCTTCACTGAACCTTGCCAACTCTAAACTTTGGAATGTTAGCATAAATAATAGCTAAATTTGATTTGAGCTAATCCTTCAAAATCGACACAGTGAGGTATTTACAATAAAAACGTGTTATCTACTTCCAGCAGTATAAAGAAAAAAATATTCTGGATGGCTATGCTGGATCCAAACTGCGGATGAGCTGGGAAGTCTCCTGAGATACTGATGGAATATAGTCATGCCAGCCTTTCAGATGAGAAGCACATTTCATATTCACGGGTGCCTAGCCTCACTATACCAGTCTCAAAATCCTCATATAATGACATAGACTTTCCTCTGCACTCCTTCCTCTGTTATGTTCACAGTGGGTGCAACATAACTTCACACACACAAGGCCTGGCACCTGGGGACTGAATTATCACAACATGTCAACCACCTCTGTATCTTACATTGCTTTTGCGAGAATGCACATTGGCTTTTAATGTATTATTATCATTATTATAATTTGTATTATTTATTCATGCCTCTATTTATTTATTTATAAATGGCAGGCTGAGTGTACACTAGACTAGTGCTACTTTCTGTTTTACTCGTGTCCCAGAAGCCATGTTAATGCCATGCTGGTTGTGGATCTGTATTTCACATTAACAATACCAGCACCCAGCTGCTTTATGGAACCTGTAAACGTGGCTGACTCTTCAGTGCCTGCACCAGTGCAGCACATATACAAGTGAAAGGTATATGTACAGAATTATAAGTCTGGTACCATTACAGTAATTCTAGTATTGGTAACTAACTTCAAGTGCGATGCTGCTGTATCTTTCCTAACTGCATGTGTGACAGTTCAGTCTGCTGGTTACATAACAGTGTAGCTTTTCCAGCTATTTTTTTAAACAAGCTTTCCTATGAGTAGTGGTTTACTGTGACAATACACTGTTTTTTATGTCACATTGCATTGCAACCGTAGCTTTACAGCCAAGAAAGCTGAGGCAGTTATCAAAAACACTTTCTTAAATGGTCCTCTCTTGTATGTAGCATTAGGAATTCTGTTTCCCTTTAGAGAACAGTTTATCTGAATCAAATGATTCAAAAATGATTCACTGATTAATTTGATTCATCCCTATTGTTAGTTGGTCTGACCATTTTTGTTTTACATAGATTCCTCATTAGTGGCTATTCTTATGGGCCGCTGAAATGTTGACCATTCAATGAATTCTAGTTGACCTGTATGGATCAGATGAACGGGGTATTTGCATATAGATATCTCCTGTATCAATGGTGTCTTTGTAGGATGGGATTTTGGAAGAAAAGAGCCGACTAATCATTGGGAGTAGGGAGTTATAGTGGAATTTCTTATTTTATTAATTGTGTTTGACAAATAAGAGTATATGTTTAATGATGTCACAAATTAATTATATAATTTTGGATTTTTTTTTTTTAACTACAGTTCAACATTTTTTTTATGTTTTTGAATTGACATGAAGCATGCTCACCAATTTACATTTATTTAATAAAAATACAGTAAATTACTGTATAAAGTAAATACAGCAGTTTTGTTGTAATGTATTTTATTCCTGTGATGCAAAGCTGACTTTTCAGCAGTCATTACTCCACTTTTCAGTGTCACATGATCCCTCAGAAATCATTGTAATATGCTGATATGATTCTTAATAACCATGTCGTATTATTATCAACGTTGAAAACAGTTAATATTTTGCTGTTTTATATTTCTGCAAAAATAGTGATACATTTTTTCCAGGATTTGCTGGTTGTGGATCTGTATTTCACATTAACAATACCAGCACCCAGCTGCTTTATGGAACCTGTAAACGTGGCTGACTCTTCAGTGCCTGCACCAGTGCAGCACATATACAAGTGAAAGGTATATGTACAGAATTATAAGTCTGGTACCATTACAGTAATTCTAGTATTGGTAACTAACTTCAAGTGCGATGCTGCTGTATCTTTCCTAACTGCATGTGTGACAGTTCAGTCTGCTGGTTACATAACAGTGTAGCTTTTCCAGCTATTTTTTTAACAAGCTTTCCTAGGAGTAGTGGTTTACTGTGACAATACACTGTTTTTTATGTCACATTGCATTGCAACCGTAGCTTTACAGCCAAGAAAGCTGAGGCAGTTATCAAAAACACTTTCTTAAATGGTTCTCTCTTGTATGTAGCATTAGGAATTCTGTTTCCCTTTAGTGAACAGTTTATCTGAATCAAATGATTCAAAAATGATTCACTGATTAATTTGATTCATCCCTATTGTTAGTTGGTCTGACCATTTTTGTTTTACATAGATTCCTCATTAGTGGCTATTCTTATGGGCCGCTGAAATGTTGACCATTCAATGAATTCTAGTTGACCTGTCTGGATCAGATGAACGGGGTATTTGCATATAGATATCTCCTGTATCAATGGTGTCTTTGTAGGATGGGATTTTGGAAGAAAAGAGCCGTCTAATCATTGGGAGTAGGGAGTTATAGTGGAATTTCTTATTTTATTAATTGTGTTTGACAAATAAGAGTATCTGTTTAATGATGTCACAAATTAATTATATAATTTTGGATTTTTTTTTTTTTAACTACAGTTCAAAATTTTGGAGTTTGTAAGATTTTTTTTATGTTTTTGAAGTGACATGAAGCATGCTCACCAATTTACATTTATTTAATAAAAATACAGTAAATACAGCAGTTTTGTTGTAATGTATTTTATTCCTGTGATGCAAAGCTGACTTTTCAGCAGTCATTACTCCACTTTTCAGTGTCACATGATCCCTCAGAAATCATTGTAATATGCTGATATGATTCTTAATAACCATGTCTTATTATTATCAACGTTGAAAACAGTTAATATTTTGCTGTTTTATATTTCTGCAAAAATAGTGATAAATTTTTTCCAGGATTCTTTGATGAATAAAAAAGACCTTATTTATTTTAAATGAATTTTTTTGTAACATCATAAATATCTTTAATGTCATTTCTGATCAATTTAATTCATCTTTACATCTTACAGACCCCAAACTTTTGATTGGTAGTGTATTAGCATATATTTCCCCATAAATAACCTCAAAATAGCTTTAATAGCTACCTAATAATTCAAAAGAGTAGCTTGACTTCTGTTGAATTATGAGGATCTTGTCACTTGGCACAATACAATTTCGAAGCAGCTTTCCCAACACTGCCAAAGGCCTTTTGTGGGTCCCTGCATAGACCTGCCAGTACTGTCTGAAATGGACAAAAGGGATAGAAAAAGAAAGGCAAAGACAAAGGGAGAAAATGTTACATTTTCTTTTTGCAGGGCTATGCCTTCATTTGTCCAAACATCTCAACATAGTGTCCTCTTTTCAGCTCACTGGAGCCGAGTGATGTGAATTTCATTTATCATACGAGTGGGCACTCCGCTTCCATCCATCTGCCTCGTGCTCAAAAAAAAGAGAGCCCAACATAAAGAAAAGCATGAGAAAAAAAAGAAAACAGAACAAAATTAAAAACCTCTTCTTCCAGAATACTCATTTGTGCCGGCTCATCTGCATCAGCTCTGAGTTCTTACTGTTACTCACTGGTTTTACAACGGAGTGGGAGGCGGGAGCGACGTTTAATGGATTGCGCTGTTCAGATCAGATCCATCAGACAGCAGAGGTGAAGAGAGCATAGAAACAGCATGCTGGTAAAATGTGTCTCAAAGCTGTTTTTAGAGGGACTTTCTCCACAAGAGCATCTGGCATTTGCATGTGCAAGAGCAGCGGCCCATGACCTGACCTGCTCTGAGCAATAATGAAGCACATCGTTGAGTTGTATTATCATCAAAGAACGCCTTGTGTTGATTGCGATTAGGATGACAATGAGCGTCATCTGTATTGCCATGCTCTGTAATCACTCACAGCAGTCGCCAGAGCTCTCTGCTATGATGTGCCCTCTCTGTTTATAGTAATGAGTTCATCTTTACACAAACAGACGTGGCTAATTATTAATGCTGCAAGCAAAGATTAACATAATTTTGGATTCATATAAAACACTGATCTCTTTCCAAATTAGAGTTAAGGATAATTAGAGTTCAAAGTATTGAAAAATCAAATTCTCTTCTGTGTTTTAATAACAAGGACATAGGTGTACATTTGAGAGGGGAGGAGGGCGTTGTTTGCCGGCTAGTGAAGTGTCACAATCATGCATCGGAATTTTTATTTGTTAATTTCCAATGCTGAAAAGAATTTAGTAGAGATGAGATGCTGATAAATATTTTTAATTGACACTTTCTGCAGGTTACATCGATACACCAATAGGTGGAGATAAAAAACTGTCCTTGTGAGTGAGTCGTTGTATCATTCAGTCAAATGATTTGTTCAAAACACTAATTCGTTCAGGAATGAAACAAGTGTGAATGGAGTTTTTTAAATCGTTCACTCTAACAATTTATTAAAAAAGTGTTCATTCAGAAATCAATCAAGTAATTGTCTTTATGAATCATTCAGTCAAAGGATTGAATTATTCAGGAATAAAACCCTTTTAAATAAGTAATTACTTCACAACTGTTAAAAAGAATGTTGTATACAGTATGAACGTGTTTAGTATGAATTAGAGGTGTAACGGCACACATGTTCATACAGAAAATTTTTGGTACGGGTCTTTCGATTCGGTATGCATAAATCATTAAATTTTTTTCAGGAAATTCAGACAGTAAATGCCGTTTTGGCGCTCTTTGACATGGCGCAACAGATCGCTGTATCTCACGTTTGACGTTCTGACGGAGCGTTATCATCCCTTCCTCTTTACTACTAGTTTTAATGTAAAATAGACATGAATTAACATCTCATGCCTCATGTAATCGCACAATCAGTGTTTCACCCACGGAAAGGTGATTAAACCTCTTGTAAACAAAATCATAACATTTCATTTAGGCTACCTTAGGCAAGTCATCAGTGTCCACAGCTCGTCAGTTCACCAGAGAAATGAAGTCTAGAGAAGCTTGTGAGTGAGTCGTTGTATCATTCAGTCAAATGATTTGTTCAAAACACTAATTCGTTCAGGAATGAAACAAGTGTGAATGGAGTTTTTTAAATCGTTCACTCTAACAATTTATTAAAAAAGTGTTCATTCAGAAATCAATCAAGTAATTGTCTTTATGAATCATTCAGTCAAAGGATTGAATTATTCAGGAATAAAACCCTTTTAAATAAGTAATTACTTCACAACTGTTAAAAAGAATGTTGTATACAGTATGAACGTGTTTAGTATGAATTAGAGGTGTAACGGCACACATGTTCATACAGAAAATTTTTGGTACGGGTCTTTCGATTCGGTATGCATAAATCATTAAATTTTTTTCAGGAAATTCAGACAGTAAATGCCGTTTTGGCGCTCTTTGACATGGCGCAACAGATCGCTGTATCTCACGTTTGACGTTCTGACGGAGCGTTATCATCCCTTCCTCTTTACTACTAGTTTTAATGTAAAATAGACATGAATTAACATCTCATGCCTCATGTAATCGCACAATCAGTGTTTCACCCACGGAAAGGTGATTAAACCTCTTGTAAACAAAATCATAACATTTCATTTAGGCTACCTTAGGCAAGTCATCAGTGTCCACAGCTCGTCAGTTCACCAGAGAAATGAAGTCTAGAGAAGAGCATTTCGCGAAATATTAGACTATATACTCATTATATTTTACTTAACTGTTAGTGATGTCTTAAGTATTTAATGTAAGCTATTTAAATAAACCTTTCATGAAACTGACAGACACTGTGTAAATGATTATATTTCAACAACAACTAGAAATTGTAGCCTCTAATTTATAAGTTAATTTAAAAACTGCATTGAGTGCAATTTACATGTTTGCATACAATTTTTTAATTTGAGTGTTGATTATTATAGTTAAAAATAAATATTAATTAGATTGAAGTTTGGGCTCTGTTGTTAATTGTAACCTTATAGTAGGCCGAATGTAAAAGGGCTCCCTATAGTTTAGAGCAGAGGTAGATTTTTTATTTTTTATTTTATGAGATAGATTTAAAGAATATTTTAAGTCTAATCAAATTTATTTAAAGAGAGCAATTTGTTCAGAAAAACGTTGTTTAATTAAAAAACAATTATGTTTATTAGCTATTTTTTTCCTCCTGCTGTACCGAAACCATACCGAACCGTGATGTCAAAACCGAGATATGTACTGAACCGTGATGTTTGTGTAGCGTTACACCCCTACTATGAATGAATTCCGGACGTATTGACATCTGTCATGTTGTCATTGTCATGTGGCCTACTAGCATCAGTTCCATCACTTCACTGCCATTAGGTGAGTTCAACTTGAAGCAGCACTGTGCAGGCCGATTGGTGAATGACATCAAAGTACAGCGAGAACAATTAGAGTGCAGACAGCCTTGAATGCTTTCCAATCACCCTTGCGGTACTTCGATGTCATACATCGTTAGGTCTGCGCAGCGCTGCTTCAAGTCGAACACACCTAATCACAACTCCTTTCCTACGGCCTCATGGGATAGTAAAGTCAATCCGATTCCAGATTTCCACTTCCGGTGAGATTCTGAAGTGCGCAAGTCATCCAGATACTTTTTGCCCTACTTTTTTTATGACCACTCTGAATTCAGACATACTACTCTTTTCACATACTGTTTCACCTTCTATATAGCCACTAATTGACTATTTGAATCATTCAATCAAACAATTCTTTAAAAAAACTGATTCATTCAGGAATGGAACGAGGTATTAGCTTTGAAACGAGTGTTTGAAATTTTCGTGTTATGAAAATATCACTCTCTTGCTCATATGATATTACTTATTTGTTTCACAACATATTCACACTCACACTTCACACTAAACTTTACTTGAATCAGAAGATGTAATGTTGTGATTAATCTCAGAACTGAGTGGTTTGATTCAAAGCTTAAATCTCTAGTGAATCATATCGCATGCCATGGTTTTGCTTTTTGGTTTGGAATTTTGTTCCAAAATTTTCATGAACCACCTGGCAGTTTAAGACAAACCCCCTGTCCCCAGTTTGGGAAAAGCTGTTAGGGAATCAATGGAACATTTTACATAAACTTAATGCCATGCTCTTTTTTTGCTTTTGACTGCCTCTCTTGTTGCTTTGGTGGGTACTTGGAAATCACGCATAGATATCACAGTGTCCAAACCATGAAACACAGACATAACCCTGATAAATGGCCTCCTAAACCAGTTCTGACGCAGTCGAGAAAGTCCCAAACCGTCTGTGCCATACAGGCTGAAGTGAGAGCCAGCTTATTGTATTAGTATTGTGTTTTTTTCTCTGAATTCCATTATGGGTGTATGTTTTTTTTCTTCCCACACCATGTAATGTTTTCCTGTGAAATGTGTTTCATAAATGATTTGCCCAGACTTCATGTGTCATTTGAGATGCTCTGACAAAACTTCTCTTCCTTTGAGTGCAAGAGAAAAAAACCCTGTTATCTTCAAACGGCAAACTTTCTTCCTCGGGGACTCACAGACTTCATCAGTGGCGCCTTATTGTTCAGTTTCCATTCTCTTGGTTTTGAAGCTACAATAAAGCCCTATGTCTGATACTGTGTGATGTGGTTTCGTCCGAGAGAAAAACAATCCTTTATTTTTAAAGAAAATCCCATATTCCCAAATGAATTGATAATTACAAACAGGATCGTTGAGATCTATGGCTAATGCGGAGACTGAAAATATGGTCTTTCTGTTGGACGACATGTTTTATGAGGTTGGAGAGTGAAAATAATTAGAAATTCTTATGATGGTTCTGAAAAGGCAGGGTGATAAAAGACATACGACCCACAGCTTGTGAGCTGACTGTTGGGCATGTCTTTTCGCTTTGCGTTCGTTTTGCTTTGAGGCATGAGTGTCAGTGGGCCTCTTCCTTCACTTTAAGAGCGAAGAGGAGCGCTAGCGTGCAAGAGGAGCGTGGTGGGTCAGGGTTTATGAGTAAGCACATTCAGTAATAGGGATTACACTGTCAGTTTAGCTAGTGATGATTCCCTGTGTGCAAATGTGGGTCAGGAAGACTTAAGAATCACCTTTAAATATGCCTCTTATTTCTTTGTGTGTGTGGAGAGAAATGCGAGATTCCATGCATTTACACCGAATATGCGAGCACTTTTGACCCTGTGCTTTTTAGAAAATAAATTATTTTAAAAACTCACAATTTTCACTAGATATTCACACTTTAATTAGTCTTAAACAGTGTTTATGCATGCATTACTGGAGAATTGTCTTTTCCCCCCTTAAACTTTATGAACATTACCATAACATCTCAACAACATTCTTAACTTTTTTTATCATTTTGGAATAACATGGCCTACTCGTTTGCCTTTCACAAGGCTAATATCATTGTTAGATTTTTTTTGTCAACACAATTAAATAATATTTTCACACTTTTTGCATAATTTGACAATGATTGATTGAAGTGACGCAGTAAAATATTCTGTGATATTTATCCTGATTTTCTTTTTTCTTCACACATCATGCCTCATATTTCATCTCAGACAGGCTCTTCACTGACACTGTTGTCTCGTTGGTAAGCAAGTACACTAACTTTTAATGGTTGTTGGTGATAAAAAGAATATTTTTCAAAGTTGTAAATAAATCAGATTTCTTGTATTTTGCAAGAAAATACTATTTCTTTCTTTCTTCTTCAAAATGTCATGTTTAATTAAATGTTACTTCCTGTTTCCTTATAATTATTTGTAAAATTTACATGTAATTTATGAAATGGTTTCAAAGTAAAGTGTACCGCAACTAATGCCACAGTTGAAAATCAGACATAACTTATGTAAAAAATTGCTAAATCATGCTTATGCAATAAATATTTGCAAAAATGTAATTTATATTTTTTATGAAATATAAAGAGATATTACATTTGTAAAGTTTTAATGTGATTTTCCACATTACAGCAAGAAATACGTTTAAATTTTACATTTTAATTAAAATCCACTTCTCATAAATACTGTACACACCCATGCAAACAGAGAGTGTGTGTGTGTGTGTGTAGTAATATGAAATGCAAGAAATCCTCTGAGCAAGCACCTACCCAGTAAGCGTAATGCATTTATGTAGATATCGTCTGACCAGCTCCATACAGAAGTCAGTTACTGTTTAATAGGATGGCCTGTCATCATGAATGAATCCGGTTCAGATGAGGTCTATGAAAACAATGCTTTTTCAAAATGTCAATCGACCAAGACAAATGAAATTTTAATGAGACTTCTAAAATGATATTTTAGCTATGCGGCATAGTTTCTGTTAGAACAGCAATAAACAAGGAATGTCTTTTCCTCCAGGGATAGATTCGGAGTTAGGAACCAGATATTGCCAAGAATTGCTTGGTTAGGGACCATTTGTTAAAGTATAGAAATTGAGAGTAGGCTTTTTTTAAACTCCCAAATTGATAGTCGACCTCATTGAGAGGCAAAAACCTCCATCCTGAACATTTCCACCACCATGTTCACTGCCATTCATGATCAGAACAGGTTAATCATTCATGCTCTTTGAAAATAGCTCAATCTAGTATCATAATTTTATTTATTTTTTTCCATGAGAAAGTCAGAAATGTAATTACTGTACTTATGAGCCAATTTTATGTATATATGCAGTTTTTACCAAATAGTGGTGCTATTGCATAGGAGGAAAAAATAATCGTTTCTAGAACCGACTTGAGTCTATTGCTCCTAGTTCTTCATGTTGACATTCTGGACATTTTCATGAATACATGGTTATTTCTGGTATCTCTGCAGCACAGGCATGTCTGAGGTCAAAAATTGTTTCCAGTCTTTAAAAGCATAACAGACGGGTCTCCTTAAGGCCGTGCAGCTGTGTGACATGTTCATTGACACGACTTTGAGCATGAGCACTCGGCAACGCTAGGACCTCACACATTCACCGCTGACATTTAAAGGACAGCGTAAAGCTGCGAACAGAGCATCCGTGTGTGTGACACATTGCCGAAACGACATCTCAAGACTTTTTTGCAGAGGAAAAAGGGAAGGGGGGTGTTACATGTGAGTGAATTCACAGAAAGCAGTCTAACCTTTGGCTGCAGGTGTCTGTATGGAGGCAGACGTGTGGACCCACCCCTTCATGAAGCCATTTGTTCACAATCTAGTAGAGTGTAAAGGCTGACTTGTCATCTCTGGAGTGTGAAACAGAGGTTTGCCAAATGTCAGAGGATGGATTCTTGGGAAGCCAATAAGGCTTTGGTACTAATGCTGTACTGTGACCGCCACATGAAACACAGTAGCGTAGCTACAAATAGTGAAGCTGTTAGTTATTTCACTCTATATTTCTCAGTAGAAATGTGCTATTTTGGATGTGGTTTATTGATTTCGTAGCATGATACGTGTTGGCACTCACTATTAAGCTACATTTTGCATGACAGTATCTCAGCAATCAAACCTTTTCTGTTAGCTGTTTAGCATCAAACCCAGAGATATCTGATTCATGAATAATTCACTCGCGTGAGTCAGTTCTTTTCAATGAATCGGTCATAGAACTTAGCAAAACTATTATAATTGTGTTACTAACATTGTTGCAATTTTATAAAAAAAATTTAAACATTTGTTCAAACAATTAAATGTATTTTAGAGATGCTTTATCCTTAACAAATGCACCTCTTCTCATTTACACATATACTACTTTTCAAATGTTTTTTTAAGTCTCTTATGCTGTCCAAACCTGTATTTATATGATCAAAAATACAGTAAAAGCTGTAATATTGTGAAAAAGTCTTACAATTTAAAATGACTGCTTTCTATTTTAAATAGCTATATTTGAAAGTTTTATTTGTTATGTATTATTTTATTTGTTACATGTGTTGGCAAAGCTTTTCATTGTCATTACTCTAGTCTTCAGTGTCACATGATCCTTCAGAAAGCATTCTAATATGCAGATTTGTTGAAAACAGTTGTGATACTTAATATTTCTGAATTGGAAATCTTTTGTAACATTATAAAGGTCTTTACACTCACTTTTGAACAATTTAATGCATCCTTACTGAATATAAGTTTTCTGAAAGTATAATGAAATAATGAAGTATACTGAAAGCAATTTCTTTCCCAAAACTCGTACTTTCTGAACGGTAGTGTATATAGAGAGCAAATGGCAATATACTTTTTCTGTTTCATTTCTAATAAACATGTATTAGATCAAATTACAGCTGACTAATATTTCTAATTCATTTTATTAAAAAAAGGATAGAAATAGTGTAATTATTGAATTGAATATATTTAAATGAGGTTACACTTTATTTTAAGGTGTCCTTGTTATGTATTGTACTGAGTAATATTAATTAACTACATGTAGTTAGGGTGAGGATTAGGGTTTGGTTTAGGGTTACTTACATGTAATTATGCATAATTTATTTGTTATTATAATAGTAAGTACATGTGTAACAAGGACACCTTAAAATAAAGTGTTACCTTAAATGATTAAATATAAGCTATAATAATTTACCATGCCACATTGGTTGATTTAGTAGAGAACCTCACTTTTTTATTAAAGGAATGATTTATTTATGCCAACTGTAGGTTCATTTATGTAGTCTCCACCAACAGTTACTGACTGTCATAAAATTAGAAATTAATTTCTATGGTTGCATTCATCAGAAATAATCTGAATTTATGTTGCAGTATGAGCACACACTGGTGCATTAGTTTCCACTGCTAACCCCAGAGCTCAGAGAGAAACAAAGAAAATAATTGTATTAATATTTTATTTACAGACAAAAATGTAAGTTTGTGTTGTTTATTTTTAAACCAGTTTCTGTCTGAGCTCTGAGGTTAGCAGTGGAACCTAATGTGACATTGCGTGTTCATACACCTGGAGTGAGGGCGGACATGTGCAGCTGATGAATGCTGCGGCCCATCCCAGGTGACAGGACTAACCAGGTCCGAGCTGACGAGTCCCTGGAGAGTTCATCCAGACCCCTGGCACGACTGCACACACGTTTGCTTATACACACTCTCGTTCAACCAACATTCTGTCTAAAGTGGTAGGGGCCCGTGCCATAATATATATATGTCACTGCCTAAGTGACGGCACCATGGACTCATGGACTCCAGCTATGGTGGACATAGAGGACATGATGGGTCCATTTGTCATCTTTCTGTCAGGGTTCCTAGGGTGTTACAGGGGTGGTGATGGATTGGGCTGAGGGAAGCAGTGGGGGGTATTGATTTTCACGTCTAACTTTGCCATAGAAACCACATGGAGGCGTAGTTACTGTACCTGATGTTGTCAACACTTATTTGACAACTTTGTGCTACTATGCAGTCCAGAATTTGCAGAATAATGCTCGTGAAAACAAGAAGATTATCATTTTTTGTTGCAGGACTACTGTTTTCAACTAAATTAATGCTGGAAATGTTTGTTAACAGAGGCTGTTTTGTTGTCGATGAGGACAAAGCTGAGACAGTTTTAGTTTAAACACTGTAGATGACAATATGGTATATATATATATATATATTTGAGTATTTGCTTTTGACTCAAATCACAAATCATCAGTTTTTAATTATGTTTTGAAACTTTTTTTAATTTACCAATTTTTTTTGTTGATATATTAAGTTTAATTAACTGTTTAATTTTGTGTTTCCAGAAGTTTCAAGAACTTTATGTTCTTCAATAAAAAAGCAATAGTAATAATAATAATAGCAATAATATTGAGCTGTTGATAGTTATATATATATTTATATAACTATACATTTCTTGATTTTGTCTGTTTTAAGCATTTATATTTTGATAGGGCCAGATTTACTATACAGGGCAAATTAGCGTTAGAGTGCAATTCCTTAAAAGTGCCGATGGTAGGGGAAAATTCTGCGGTTGATTTACTAACAATACGCACATTAAAGAACACCGATGGAGCCAGATCATTTCCATAATGACCAGCGCAATCTACCAAGAGCAGCGCAAATGACCACCTGCTTTGTCAATGGTGCTCATCAACTGTGCAGATCCCAACATTTTTCAAAATGCCTTCTTTTGTGTTCAACAGAAGAATAAAAAAGCAATAGTAATAATAATAATAGCAATAATATTGAGCTGTTGATAGTTATATATATATTTATATAACTATACATTTCTTGATTTTGTCTGTTTTAAGCATTTATATTTTGATAGGGCCAGATTTACTATACAGGGCAAATTAGCGTTAGAGTGCAATTCCTTAAAAGTGCCGATGGTAGGGGAAAATTCTGCGGTTGATTTACTAACAATACGCACATTAAAGAACACCGATGGAGCCAGATCATTTCCATAATGACCAGCGCAATCTACCAAGAGCAGCGCAAATTACCACCTGCTTTGTCAATGGTGCTCATCAACTGTTCAGATCCCAACATTTTTCAAAATGCCTTCTTTTGTGTTCAACAGAAGAAAGAAACTCATACAGGTTTGGAACAAGTGGGGGGTGAGTAAATGGTGACAGCATTTTCATTCTGAAAGTGAACTACTCCTTTAAGGGGCTTTTTTGGGCGTTAAATAATGGCGCAAATACCAGTAATTTTTTATTTTTTTATTTTTACGAAATTGTAATTCTCTCCTCCCATAAATTTTGCGTCTGAAAGGGAAACTTCTACAAATGCATATTCAATAAGGTCAGGCCAAATGATGGTTTGCGCTGGCGCAAGCTGTTAGTAAATCTGGCCCTAATAATATTAATAATCATTTATTAAATTAAATACTTTTCATTAATAATAAAGTCCTCCTATTTAAAGTGTTATATTTGTTGACAAAAATGGATTAAAACGTGTGAATATGACATTATGAAATATTGACTAATGTAAAAGTTTTCGTTAAAAAAAAAAAACCTGTAAAAATGAGCAGTGTCGAGTCGACCCTGTCAGGCTGGATGATACATATTTTTTTTTGTACATTTTCCTGATTTTCTGTAGCAGAATATAACAAAATGTTAGAATTACAGCAAATATCTGCTTAAATACTTTTCCCATCAACACAAGAATATTTTTCTCATAAACTATATGAAATTCCAGACATGAAAATGAATGACAAAATAACATGTGAATTTGATGTAAGAATAGTTTTGATTCACGTTGATGTTTAAATGACATAATCAGCCTAATCAGATCCTCACCTATGCGTGACAGACTGACAGCCCGATGTAACGCAAAATGATGAATCACTTTTTTCCCCCTCTGCTTTGTCTTTGTGGTATTTACTGATCCGTGCACCGACAGAAACGAAGCAGAATAAGATTGAAATCATCGGCCCACACATGCTGTGTGTGCTGGGAGGGGGCCAGGGGGCTGCTGGCTGTGGGGTGATAAAAACTTAATTGCTGAGTGCTGCTTTACAGTCGTGTTTCTGCGGTGAGGCTGTGAATAAATTCCCCATGACAATGTCTGTGCTCTGTGAGTAAACACAACACTAGCAGGTCCTTGTTTGCATATTGTTAATTTGTCCACGTCGCACCGCGGCTCCACGGTGCTCTTGGAACCGATGTCAGCCGTCACGCTGCCACCCGTGCCCTTCCGCCCGCCACCCACTGACATGTTAGCATTTGTCTGAGAAATGCCAGGCCACGGATGTGACATGGGGTGGACTATCACATGGTCTTGGATCAGGGTGATGGACCTGCATGGGGTGGAGTGGCAGTACAATTTTAACCCTGTCTGAGACACTTCACATGCAAAGTGTACCCCCTCTTTGGGTCTGATGAGGCCATATTGCTAAATTAAAGATAGGTGCTGCACTCAATTTGTTTCTGATGCAGCTTGGACTGAGGGTGGAAATGACAATCGACATGAGGCAAGCTGTCAGTCAGCTCACAGGGGTTTCACAGAATATGTTCAGTAACATTAACTGGCTTGTTGTTTAGTGTTATACAAGAGTAAACTGTCTGTAAAAAGTTACAGCTTGGAAACTAAATGCATGGCTGCAAAACGAAACACTGGGGACTGTTTCAGCACTGGATGAATTAACACCATCAATTTAACCAATTTTGAATTAGCTCACTATCACATATGACCAAAATCCTCCAAACGTGATATGAGTTGTACCGTAAGCACAACAGAGCTGTAATTCTTTTTAATGATCTGATTTATAATTTCAGTTGTGATCATGTTTATGAACATCTGTGCATTTTCTTTATTCTATTAATGTTACAACTCAATACATCTTTAAATTAATTGATTCTTTTGGAAAGTTTTGAGATATTCTACCTTTCAAAAGTTTTTTCTTTGAGTTAGTAAAGATACATACATTTCATCAAAAGTGACAGTAAAGACATTTATAATAAATATTTTATTTCAAATAAATCCTGTCCTTTTAAAAAAAATAATATTATTTAAAAAAAGGTAATATATATATTTTTTTACAATAAATATATTCAAAAATATTCAATTTTAAGTTGTAATAATATTTCACAGTATTACTGTTTTTACTGTATTTGAATTAACACCATCAATTTAACCAATTTTGAATTAGCTCACTATCACATATGACCAAAATCCTCCAAACGTGATATGAGTTGTACCGTAAGCACAACAGAGCTGTAATTCTTTTTAATGATCTGATTTATAATTTCAGTTGTGATCATGTTTATGAACATCTGTGCATTTTCTTTATTCTATTAATGTTACAACTCAATACATCTTTAAATTAATTGATTCTTTTGGAAAGTTTTGAGATATTCTACCTTTCAAAAGTTTTTTCTTTGAGTTAGTAAAGATACATACATTTCATCAAAAGTGACAGTAAAGACATTTATAATAAATATTTTATTTCAAATAAATCCTGTCCTTTTCAACTTTCTATTCATCAAATAAAAAAAATAATATTATTAAAAAAAAAGTAATATATATTTTTTTTTACAATAAATATATTCAAACAAAACAGTTATTTTAAGTTGTAATAATATTTCACAGTATTACTGTTTTTACTGTATTTTTGATCGAATAAATGTGGCCTTGATGAACATAACAGTTTTCTTTTAAAAACATTAAAAAAATCTTACCCACTTTTAACGTTTTGACAGTACTGTACTGTAGATTTTAACTTTAACTTGCAGTATATCCCCAGTGAAAAATAAATATACTAAAATGTATTTGAAATACATTTATTTCATGCCAAGTACTGTATACTTTTCACATATTTATGTGCTTACCCTACAATTGTAATTTTGGTATTCTAAACTGGTATATTTGAAGTCTGCTAAACTAATTTTGTACTTAATGCACTTTAATTGTAAGTATACTTCAGGTACACTTTAAAAACCTTGCATTTAAACCACAATATTATTCAAAGATCTTAAAATCCTCATCAATAGTGACATTAAAACACATTTTAGGCTTAATATTAAGCAATGTGCATTTTAGCACATTATCAGTAGTACTCCAAATAAAGTTTAATGATCATTTTTATGTCAGTAAGTCTCGAGCGATATGTCTGTAAATATGTTAATAGATTTGAACTTTGTATGAAATAAATGTATTAAATATATATATATATTTTTTACTAGGGATAGTATAGTATATCAAAAAGTTTGAAACAAATTGACAAAGTTGTACAAAGTTAGACAAAGCTTAGCAAATGAAAATTTCTTACAGAACATTTTTGCTGTCCCCTGTTATGTTCACAGTGTTTAAAAAAATAAAAATTTTAGTGAATATGTTTATTGCACAAAAATCACAAATTTCCATATATTTTTTTACCCTGCAGGTTTAAGAATATGTTATTTAAAAATTTTAATTATTTTGTAGCCCAAAGCCAGTTTCTTCCACAAGGCTTTTGTAATACACTGTAGTATGAGTTTGTGTTTCTTCTGTTGTTTGTTTTGAGCCGGTGTGAGTGAGCTGACTAGCTGCTGTCATGGTCCTGCTCACTATATGGAACATTACAACCACAAATCCAAACACAGAGACTCTCAGCTCTTATTGATCTGTCAAAAAGGTGAAAAGCTACAATCACAAAAGCACCCGCACAATACGATAAAAACTGGAGAAAGTCATTTGCTTGTACAGCTTTTGAATCACTTTTTGACATTTGGAAGTCAGTTTGGTTTCATAGATTTAATAGCAGGTTTCAGGCGAGAAGAGCATTTGTTGAGGCAAACGGCGAGAAAAAAAACAATCACTGAAGCGTATTTTCCGTTATTACTGGCATAAATCGCAAGGAAGGCCACGTTTGCGTCAGAGTTAAAGGTTTTAACTGGAGATAGAGTGGATGATGGGATTGCAGGGGACATATATATGAACAAAAGGTGGAATTTGTGTGGAGAACAGATTAGATGGAAAAACACATTTAATCTTGATCTCCATCGCTAAAAGTGTCTGTGGGTTAGGTTTCGCCTATATTGTGACGAGTTTAATAAAATATAATAAAAGTATTTCTGCACACAAATTTGCCTAAAATAATGCTCAACATACAGTAAATGTCTGCACACATGGTTTAGCTCATAAATGTGCTAATTTTATTATTCAATAGAGTTTTCTGCCAGATCAGTCCCTCTCACCGATGATGTCTCTTGGCCGGGTTGTTGTTTTGTCTCTGAATTAGCAGTCTCAAATGTACTCCTTGTGATACACAGATGCATTTTCCAGAAGACTATTTATAATGAACCTGAAGTGTATCTCCAGAAGAAAAACATTATTATGGGAAAAAGGTCACTATGAAATGCCTCAGAAACGTCTGTCCCTGCCATTCCACACTGCATTGTTGTCCATGATTTATTCAGCGTCTGTAGACGTGATGAATTTTCCAAAATTCTCGTTATTTGGCCAAAATGTGTAACTGGAGACCCTCTTCATCACGTCAATGTAATGTTGCTAAAGCATTTTTTGAGTATAAAATAAATTCTGTTAGTACACTCTAAACGCTAATTAAACTAACCCTAAAAAGTGTATTACTCTTACTTTTTTAAAAAGCACATATTTATGGAATCGTTCTACTGCAGTGTTATACGTTTCCTTTTGTGTTAACTCCATTTTTCTTCTTGCGTCCCAAACGGACTTGTTCTGATTAATTAGCGGCTGAAGAATATCGATGGCAGGCACATTTGCTTGGCTTGCAGGAGGGTGTGAAGATGCTCGTTGTGGTGTCTAAGTGCATCCAGATATCTGTTAATTGGCTCTCTGGATATTCTAGATGTGCTTTTGCCTCTTGTTTTACCACATATCTTTGATGCTGGCATATGACAACAATTACTCCAAGAGCCTGATAAGAGATACTATCAACGTCATGAGCGGCCCACAGCAAACACAGCATGATGCTGATGACTGTAGTGAGTGTTTATCACTTTCTGGTTGGTTGGCTGCTCATGGATTAATTATCCTTTTAGTTTTGTACCTCAAATTCACATTAGCTTAATTGAATCTTGCAAATATCACACACACTATTGGGATATCTTCTGCGCAAACAGCTGTAGTTTTTCTTTTCCCTGTTTTCTTCGTAATAGAGCATCTCCAAATGGTATCATTTATATCTCGTTGGTTAATTAGGCATTGCATTGGACTCAATGGCGCTGGGTCATTGTTTATTTAAAGATTTTTCTTCTGCACTGTAAGTTATGCTACTTAACTTGCTCTGCAAATATAGACCTTGAGTAAAGATGGGTTGTAAAATATTTATTGATGCTAGTGATTTGAATTCTCCCCTGAATGTATAGTATGTTTCATATTTTTGTAGTAAGTAAAAACCCTGCCTTTACAAGCAATTGTTTACATGCTGATTGCCATGAGGGTAAAATGGTTAGGGCATAATTAATATTTGATTACTATCAACAGACATCTGTACCTTAGCAGTGAAAATTGATAGAACAGTTGGTAAAAGTAAGCACATAAGTCTGTGTATTCTAGAGTTATTTTGAACAAATTAAAAAGGTTTAGTACTTTGCCAATGCTCTTTCTAGCACAACATGCCAAGCAAAAACATCTCAGAATTTCATATTTTGGATAAGTTTATGTGTTCTAAGGGAATTCTCTCTTGTCTCGTTGCATATACTGGTACAGAATCATGTGGACATTTGGCATGACGTAATGTTTTCATTGTTTCTCTCTAAAATGGATATTAAGTTACTGAAAAATAAGTACCAAGATTTTTATTTTTCCAGTACTTTTATTTTTAAATATGTAAATAACCATAATAATTCAAATAATGAAGAATGTAAATTTTTCTGATCATCTTTACCAACTTTCTCAGCATGTCTGACTTTCATCCAGTGAAAGAAATATGGAAATAAAGCTTTCCATAGTAAGTCCCCAATGTTTATATATATATATATACTGTATATACCAGTCTGTCCCCTTCCCCCATTCTGTCGACTTTGTTCCACTTGTCTCCGTTACTCTTTTGCTTGCTCTTCTTTACAAACAGCTGAAGCAGTCGGCTGAAACCTGGAGTGGAGGAATATAAGGTTTCACATGATGTAAATTGATTGACAGAGTTTAATGAAAAAGAGAAAAGAGTCCGGCCCATTTTTGCAGGTGAAAGGGATGCTGGGTAATCTGAGATGGATGATGAATCGTCATCTTTGTGAATAGAACTTCAGCCTTCTAAGTGTGTGCAGGGGAAAAATGTCAAACAAAGTTGTGATAAATTGACAGCACATGTCCGAACGTGCCCACCATCTTTGCTAGCTGACAAATCCTTCTTGTGGAAAGATAGTCAGGGGTAATTACATCAAACAAAGACATTTAATCCGTGTGGGGTGTTTTAAGGTTTAGTGCAACTGAATTGAAGCAGAACTTTTTTAAATGTTCAATTTTATTCACCCATTTTGCTTTATTTACTACTTAACCACATTAAAACATACTTAAGCTCAATTGTTGCTTCTCATAGCTGCTGCTAAAAAAACCAATTAGTATTTCACCAACGAACCATAGAATAGAAACACAAATGCACAAATTTCACATTGTTTCCTTTCAAAGCCCAAAGATGTCTTTTGTTACTCATAATGGACAATATCATTTTAATTTATGTATATTCTTTAGGACTTCATCAGATGATGGTTTTGCAGCTATTCAGTTTTGTGCATTGGCATTTGTGCATTTAGCAGATGATTTTATCTGTAAAAACTTGCATGGTACATTCATTTTTTTTTCAGTATGTGGGTTCTTTGGCAATGGCTAACATATTTGCCCAATTAGTATTTCACCAACGAACCATAGAATAGAAACACAAATGCACAAATTTCACATTGTTTCCTTTCAAAGCCCAAAGATGTCTTTTGTTACTCATAATGGACAATATCATTTTAATTTATGTATATTCTTTAGGACTTCATCAGATGATGGTTTTGCAGCTATTCAGTTTTATGCATTGGCATTTGTGCATTTAGCAGATGATTTTATCTGTAAAAACTTGCATGGTACATTCATTTTTTTTTTCAGTATGTGGGTTCTTTGGCAATGGCTAACATATTTGCAATGCTTGTTTTGTACTGTTTGTTATTTTATTTTGTTAATTCACCCAAAAATTGTTCACCCAAAAATGTAAATTAAGTCAGTTTACTCATCCTCATGTTGTTCCAAACCTTTATGACTTTCTAACTTCTGTGGAACATAAAAGAAAATATTTAGCAGAAGATTGTTGGTAACCAAACCATTGAGATAAAAAAACCACTGAAGCATTTCTCTCTTTTTTTAATCTGGCTTTCATTGGATGGCTTCTTTTTTGAGAGCAAACTGTCACATTGATTTGCCTGCTGTCTGAGGGGAAGAATGAGACCATGTTGGTTGTTTCTTAAAGAATCAATTTCCCTCCAAACCATTGCTCTATAACTCAGTAGATAATAGTTACATTACCAGCCTTTTCCCCCACCGGCAATGCAGCAGCGAAGCTCGTTAGGCCTTCACCAGATTAATTAGCTGGATATCTACACTACAACACTGAATAATACTTCACAAGTTACAGACATCCTAACGTTCATGGTTAATTGAGAAGTGTATTGATCGCTCAGAGGTGGAAGCCAGCAGTCAACAGTCTCACAGGTCGATTGATGTGAGACTTGCAATGAGAGCTGAGTGAGATCCAGCTAATCTCTCTTTGTCTTTTTTTTCTTCACACACTCACTCTCTTGTACTGTGAGAGATTGTCTTGACTGAACTAAAAAAGATCTATCGGTTACACTTTATTTTAATCTATCTATCTGTCTATCTATCTATATATCTGCATTTATTTAATCAAAAATACAGTAAATTCAGTAATATTGTGTAAAAACCGTAATATTATTGCAATTTACTAAAGTTACTAAAGTTAATTTACTACTGTTTTCTATTGCAATATATTTTAAGGTGTAATTTATTCCTGTGATACAAAGCTGAATTTTCAGCAAGTACTTTTCAGTGTAACATGATGTAACCTCCAAAAATCATTCTAATATGCTGATTTGGTGCTCAAGAAACATGTCTTCTTCTTATATATTAAATTTATTTGAAATCGAAATCTTAAGTCTTTACTGCCACTTCCAATCTATTTAATGCATCCTCTCTGAATTAAAGTATTAATTTCTTTCTTTAAAAATAACTTACTGCCCCCAAACTTTTGAATAGTAGTGAATAACACACACACACACACACACACACACAGGTTTGTTTTTGTGAAAAGTGGGGACATCCCATAGGCATAATGGTTTTTATACTGTACAGACCGTATATTCTATTGCCCTTTACCAACCCTACCCCTAAACCTACCCCTCAATACACTCCATTCTGTGTGATTTATAAGTGTTTTGAAAAGTGGGGACATGGGGTAAAGAACTTTTTTAAATGTTCAATTTTATTCACCCATTTTGCTTTATTTACTACTTAACCACATTAAAACATACTTAAGCTCAATTGTTGCTTCTCATAGCTGCTGCTAAAAAAACCAATTAGTATTTCACCAACGAACCATAGAATAGAAACACAAATGCACAAATTTCACATTGTTTCCTTTCAAAGCCCAAAGATGTCTTTTGTTACTCATAATGGACAATATCATTTTAATTTATGTATATTCTTTAGGACTTCATCAGATGATGGTTTTGCAGCTATTCAGTTTTGTGCATTGGCATTTGTGCATTTAGCAGATGATTTTATCTGTAAAAACTTGCATGGTACATTCATTTTTTTTTCAGTATGTGGGTTCTTTGGCAATGGCTAACATATTTGCAATGCTTGTTTTGTACTGTTTGTTATTTTATTTTGTTAATTCACCCAAAAATTGTTCACCCAAAAATGTAAATTAAGTCAGTTTACTCATCCTCATGTTGTTCCAAACCTTTATGACTTTCTAACTTCTGTGGAACATAAAAGAAAATATTTAGCAGAAGATTGTTGGTAACCAAACCATTGAGATAAAACAACACTAAAGCATTTCTCTCTTTTTTTAATCTGGCTTTCATTGGATGGCTTCTTTTTTGAGAGCAAACTGTCACATTGATTTGCCTGCTGTCTGAGGGGAAGAATGAGACCATGTTGGTTGTTTCTTAAAGAATCAATTTCCCTCCAAACCATTGCTCTATAACTCAGTAGATAATAGTTACATTACCAGCCTTTTCCCCCACCGGCAATGCAGCAGCGAAGCTCGTTAGGCCTTCACCAGATTAATTAGCTGGATATCTACACTACAACACTGAATAATACTTCACAAGTTACAGACATCCTAACGTTCATGGTTAATTGAGAAGTGTATTGATCGCTCAGAGGTGGAAGCCAGCAGTCAACAGTCTCACAGGTCGATTGATGTGAGACTTGCAATGAGAGCTGAGTGAGATCCAGCTAATCTCTCTTTGTCTTTTTTTTCTTCACACACTCACTCTCTTGTACTGTGAGAGATTGTCTTGACTGAACTAAAAAAGATCTATCGGTTACACTTTATTTTAATCTATCTATCTGTCTATCTATCTATATATCTGCATTTATTTAATCAAAAATACAGTAAATTCAGTAATATTGTGTAAAAACCGTAATATTATTGCAATTTACTAAAGTTACTAAAGTTAATTTACTACTGTTTTCTATTGCAATATATTTTAAGGTGTAATTTATTCCTGTGATACAAAGCTGAATTTTCAGCAAGTACTTTTCAGTGTAACATGATGTAACCTCCAAAAATCATTCTAATATGCTGATTTGGTGCTCAAGAAACATGTCTTCTTCTTATATATTAAATTTATTTGAAATCGAAATCTTAAGTCTTTACTGCCACTTCCAATCTATTTAATGCATCCTCTCTGAATTAAAGTATTAATTTCTTTCTTTAAAAATAACTTACTGCCCCCAAACTTTTGAATAGTAGTGAATCACACACACACACACACACACACACACACACACACACACACATTCGCTGCATCAATCTGACTATGAGTTGGAGGACTTGAGGTCCATAAGGTGCACTGATAGAATTTAGCATAAACCTGCAATGCTATTTTTTTTGTCCCATCTACCGTGTCTCTGTTAGTTCAGCTGGTGTTTCTTTGGCACATTCTCACCTCTGGCCCGACCGCCCTCACCCTTCACAATTCATCCTGACCCATGCAGACTCTCTGTACAGCCACTTTACACAAGTCAAGGCAGCCAACTTCAGGCTAATGACTCTGAGAGGTAAGTTTGCATTCAGTCCCCTAAATTGTGCCATGACACGGCAGACTGCATTTATGACTGCTTTATTCCGCCTGGGATCGAGCTCGTTTTTATGATATACTGTAGTTTGTATTACCATTATTGAATGAGGCCACAGTTTAGTGCTCGTTGCCTGGGCTGTCAAAAGCCATTAGTGCGGTGACTCAACCTAGTGCTGTCACACTTCCACATGTATGCAATAAGGATGATGCCTGCAACTCTAGCTCTCCTTATGGGGGGATCCACATCTTATTTGTGTTATATCTGGATCTGGGAAAGCTAGAATAGAGGATAAAAAGTCAAATTAATAAGTGAAAGAGAATATAAATATTGCATAAAATAAAAAATGTAAAAGTTTTGGTATTAATGAAATACGGTGTTATAAAATGCATTTTATTCCTGCTTTTCTTGCTGCTGTGGTGCTGCAGACTAAGAACTTTAGGGCTCAGCTATGGACAGGATATATTACTATTACATTTATATTATACATTATTCATTATTCGGATATATAAATGAACAGTGTAAATGTCTGTATATATATATATATATATATATGTATGCCATCCTTGTGGCATCCTCTATATCGTTAACTGATTTTTGCATTTCTTGTCTGCAGCAATTTATCAGTGTACTTCGGGTCGCAGTAGCCTTCCTGTCCGCAGCTGTTGTATCTACTGAACACAGGTTGAGGTCAAGAGGTACAAACTCCCCCTAGTTTGATCATGGCATGAATTGCTCCCCCTACAGGGCATAGATAAAAGTAATTTAGGACTGACAATCACTTTTCCGGCTGAGATGTCGGGTGTGTCTCATCTGCATGCTGCTAGCAAACTATATTTACTGCATTACGGCATGCAGATATTTCTGAAGCCAATCAGGAAATTCCTGTGAAATATCAGGTGGAATTAAACCAGACGCTTTTTGGTTGCACCAACTACAATTAAATATTGATCACACATATTCTCTTTGCCAAATAACAAGTGAAGCAGGTTGATGATAAACACTGAACAAATTTGGACATTAAATTGCATATAAACATATATATGAAATCCATGTCAGTTTAACAGGGTCTGTCAGTACCTGCTCATTTCTTTTTCCAAGGCTTGGGTATGTTGAGCTAAAATAAGGCGACCACAGGAATTTGCTGTGATGTTTCTAAACCGCTTTTCTGCAAATGTCATTTTAATTATGTAATGTCAAATCGGGTGTCGGTACACACTACTTTTCTCTTTAACTCGTTTAGAGAAATGCTTCTTGTTTACAGGGGGAAAAGAAAGATGTATTGTTGCTCAACATTATGAAGGAATGTTTAAACAGGATGTAGGTTTTTATAAGGCTGGCATTGGCACTCGTCTGCCGTGAATCATTCCCAAAGCGCACACGCAGTGACAGCGGTGAAATACACAACAGGTTTATTAGTTTTGTGACGCATTAAGTCAAAGGAAACATAAATGCGGCTGCTGTTTGCATGTACCCTGGAGCATAATGGCACAAGGGGCACAAAGTGACAGCGGCAATAAGTGAAAATAATCGCGAGTGACACTTAACTGGACCCTTGGCACAAGCCGCGACTATTCACCAGTCATGCCTGCCCCTCTCACCGCTGCCTCCTGTTTCATCATGGTGACTTCTGACCACAGAAAGATGGGAACATTTTTCAACCCGTGATGGCAGAGGCACAAAGGCTTGATTGTGCGGGTCATTAAGTTAACTAGTCTATTTTGCCTCAAATGGTCTCTGCTATGAGTTAAGGTGAGGTAATGTTTATATAGCATTATACCGCACCACTTTCTGAAATTGAAATGCGCACAATAGCTATATTCACAGGCTGTTTTTCTGCGCAAGAGTGGAGATGGAGGGAAAGAAGGAATAAATTCTATATTCCTCCACTCTAATAGGTGTAATTACATTGGTGATATGGTAAAGTAGAGGCGCTCCCCCCGTCTGGTGCGAGGGGAACAAAGAGCCGCTTGTACGACGCTGGCGAAAATCAGATGTTAATGATATTTCAGGACCTTGTTGAGTCTGGACAGCAGGGCTGGAGCACCTAGAGGGGAAATGACTTCCATGCCTAACCTATTTCAGCCGGTCTGAGCGATATTGAGGGGGAGGGAAAAGGAGGAGGGTCTGTTGGGTTGGCAGTCGATTTATCCATTTTACAATCTGGCCAATGTGTGAAGTTAGACTTTCAAGATGGCTATTCATGGGGCTTTTTCCAGACGTTGCAAAATTCGCAAGATTCGGGTTCACTGATTAGAGTTTTTCCCTTCATACGTCTCATTCCACGTAATAAGGAGAGCAGGAAAGGGCCCTCGGCGTGCACATGCAACCGAAGTCAAACAGTTTGAACTGAGCCCCCCTTTTTATTTTAGATAATTTGCACTTGGCTTGATGTTGTTATGAGCACAGAAAATGCCAGATGGATTTTCCACAGCGCTCCCCTTGATGGGGCGTGTGCTGGACATGTCTTGCCAGACAAATCCAGTATGAGTTTCTGTACCACAAAGGACACTACTGTTTCATAAAGGAACGGGCGATTGCCCAATAAACAGGGCCAGGGAGACTCGGCTGAGCAGCAGTAGCGTTTTAAGTCCACCGTGGGCTTTTTACAGAAATCTACCGTGACAAATATTCAGCCGTAAGGGGTCTGGAGATAAACTGAATCGAAGGCAAATCACCAGTGCGAGTCTATTCTCAGAAAACATCTGAGGTTTGAATCTGGCTCAAAACTGCACTATTTTTCCCTAAATTTCTTACATGTGTAAAATAATTTTAAATAATCTACTGGAATGAAAAACAAACATCCCACAATAAACATGGCAACGAGAACTCCTTTTAAAAATCTCGCCACTTCAGAAATCCATTTGACTAGTTTTAAGAGTCGATGTGGGTGGGAGGGGATTCCAGGATCGGCTTAATCTCCTTTTTCTTTTCTTTTCTTTTCACTCATGCAGTTTGTTAAACGGCAACGTTTATTGTGTGTGTGTGTGTGTGTGTGTGCTCATCTCTTGCAGGAGGCATTTGCAGCAGCTCTACCATATTACGATATAGAAACTTATTACCTGGGTGACTGCAGTTTCCCAGAAAAAGAAGATGTGTCCTTTAAGCAGCTATTACAAATTTAGAAATCTCATAAAGCTATAGTTACTGTACCATTATTGATATCAACCAACAAAGACATTAAATTGATATACAGTGCATAAGCTAATTATAAAATAAAGCTGTTTTTACAGCAACACAGCTTAACACATTAAGTTTATTTTTTATGCCTCACAGCACATAGGAAAAGTATCATCTTGATGTGAGGTTAGTGTAACATTGGCAAAACTTTTGTTTTTAGAGGATGGATAGATGCATGTGATTTAATGCATTTAATTTTGCTTTATACTTATTTTTTAGGAGCACCTAAAAAGCATTAAACATATTGCAGGACTGTAAAATAGGTAAATGAACTTGAAATTTAGGCATGATAGTGATTCACTGATGCGTGTTTTGGGTTGTGATTTGAGTATCAAGTTGGGAGATCATAGCTAGTTGACACCTTTTTTTTCTCACTTAAGTGAATGTTTTTCATGTTTGTTTTTGAAAGATTCTGTGTAGACTACATACTTTGATGTTTTGTATGAAACAAAATGAAATGAAACACAACAAACAAAACAAACAAAAAACAAATCAACTAAACATTTACACTGGTATTTCTCTGGAAAAAAATATACATATTAATAAAAAACCTGTTGTATAATAATACTTTTTTTGTTTGTTTTTCATGTTTTTTTTTAGATTCTGTGCAGACTGCATACTTTGAAGTTTTGAATGAAACAAAATGAAATGAAACACAACAAACACAAAACAAATCAACTAAACATTTACACTGTTATTTCTCTGGAAAAAAATATACATATTAATACATATAAACACCTGTTGTATAATAATACTTTTTTTGTTTGTTTTTTAAATGTTTTTTTTATATTATTTTCTGCATAATGTATGGTGTTTCAGGCACCGTAAACATTTTAAAGGTACAGTACAATTGCGCATACACAATACAAAACCTCATGAATGTTTTACACCCCAGAGGATCTTGCGTGAGGCTGTAAATCTGACGATCGTTCCACAATAGGTGTTGTACGAGTGCAGTAACATGTTTTCTGCGGCAAGTCCCACATGTTTCTCGGGCTTTGTCATACTGCAGCCATGCAAACAATTCTAAATCTGAATCCTATACTCCTAATGTAAACACCGCCTCACAGAAAATCACTTCTAATCTGCCTCTCTCTGTTTAGTAATTGTGCCCAGTCTTAATCTACGTGCCTGCTCGGCTCTGCTTCCCTCTGCTTTTAGTTTGGACACAGAGCTTTCATGTGGCATATTGTCTAACGCTCTTTGGAAACTGAAATGCATTACACCATATGCTGTGCTGCAACTCATTAAGAGCAGTGTCTGCTTCAAAGGCCTGCGACAGATTGATCCTCTGTACTAAACCCAGCCTGAAATGCATTGGAGGCAGGGCTTTGAAATAAATAAATCGGGTTTGAAATTGTTAACTCTATGTGATAATTCCTGTGCCGTTACTTAAGAATGCGGAATGACTTTAGTTCTTGTAAAAGTGGGGGTTTATGTTCCTATATTGTTTTTAATTGACATAATCGAGACAGTAGGTTTTATTGTGTATGAAAATCTAGTATTAAGATTATTCCCCAAGCTTTTTGAACAGGGGCAGGGGGCAACTGTGAATAATTTATGTCCATCTAAGCGTAACAGTCTGTGGGAGATTTCACGCATGAGCATACATTTTTAGCCCGAGTTTGTGCCATTTAGCGGAGAAGAAGGGAAAAATCATAATATTACATCAACCCCTCCCCAGCATGACAGTGATAGAACACAGCTCCCTTTATAGATGGGTTGTTTAGTGTATGCATGTAAGTGCATATGTGTAAATGGGTCTGAACACCTGCAAGCCGACATACTGTATACATACAGATATCTCATACGGAGATATACATTTTGTCTGTGCGCATGCAGCAGCAGGTACAGGGGGTCACGTCCAGCACATCTGGTGCTCTGTAATGCCTTTGCGTTTGATGAGCTTGTAAAAGCAGAAAGTAACAGAGACGGCAAGAACCGTGCGACTTAACCGTAAAAGTGTCACAGTCTATTGCACTAAAAAAAGAATAATCAGCCCCACACAAACTTCTTAAAATATCAGAAAACACTTCGATAAGCTACCATCTGTTTCAATGTAATTATGAATAAAAACAGTGATGTCTAATTTCTTTAAGTGTACCTGTTCTTGTATTCCAAGTGATGAGGATAGAGTTAAGAGCTCGGGTTAATAAATTCTATGGCCTGATGGTTTTACATTTAACGTGATTATTTTAGTTTAAATAAATAAAAATATTTATAAATAAAATGAATTAAAATAATGTAACTTATTTAAAATAAAAGATGAATATTTATTTTAGGGGAAAAAAAATGTTTTTCAAAAAAAAAAAAATTGCATGTGTTAAACATTTCGTATTGTGTATCATGCAGTGTTTATCAAACTGCATGCATGTTACATCTTTAGTTCTGTAAAACTTGAATTTCAATCATCTTTTTTTTGTGTTAATGTACATTTTATTAATTTCAAATGTTTGCCTATTCCAGTTTATTTATTTTATTACGTTCCGGAATGTTCTAAATCAATTCTTTGTTTATCATAAACAGATGCCACGGTTTCTTTTATTGTTATATTTTGTTTACAGGACGAATATTACTTCAAAATGATGGACATGACAGTCTTGGAAACAAAAGCAATATGGATGGAAACTAAAACATACCCTTTCCCCCAATCATCTGTTAACTAGTTTCTCCATTTTCCTCATTAAATACACTTTATACTGCTTGTCTATTGTATGATACTGTATAACTCTTTAAAATATTTTTTACACTATTTTATATTTTTATATATCTTATATTTTTAGACGTGGTAAACAGAATACCAGAAATCCTCTCACAAATTACACTAATTTAGAACTGTTGAGCTCACACGGAGTCTCCCTCTAAAAATACTTTGCTTTTTGCAAGATTTGAGGATGAAAAAACACAGAAATCTGTCTTCATTCAGTCCCACTCAATTTATTCCAGAAATGAAACACTTTTATGTCTTTACACGCAAATGTGGGCCGTCGTGGGGCCTCTACCGAGAGATCTCAGTGAGCATCAGCGAGCATGTGTATCCTATTTGGGTCTTACAGTAACATGCCATCTGTATTTGTGCTTGTAATAGTGTGATTAATACCGGGGAGGTACATCACACACTCTGGCTCTGGGTTTTAGGCCGGACTATCAGCGTGCAGCTCCGACTTTCATGTGCAGATCAGCAAATTGAACCCAAATGCTGTAATAATGTGCTTTTGAAATAATTCCTTATCTTTCATAAGCAGTTACTGTCTGAAAACAATGAGGATATTCCTGCAGGCTGCGGAATACGATTGTGAATATTCAGCAGAAGCGGATCTGTGCCATATCTGTCAGCATATTCGGAGATAATCGATATGACTAGTATCTAGGATAAGTGTTGGTGAAAAGGGCAAACTGGGGGTCTGCGATTATTTATTTGCTTGGTCACGTGGAGCTGGGAATCTCTTCATTGACTCTTTTAGCTGATAATGGACATTGCCAAGGAGGGGTCACTGGCTCATGCAATTCGCAGGGTCAAGGATCATTGACTTACTGTATGCAGGCCAGTGTTTATTGATGTCTGTTTTTAATGTCAAGGAATATTATAAACTTGGATGGGTTTTTTGGCCACCCTTCAACATTTCACTTTAGCACTTATAAAGCTTTAAATTGGACAAAAAATAAAAAAGATTTGTTCAGACAGACGGCAGCTTTTTTAGACTATCTGACTCAAATCTGTTTAGTTGTTTATAGTCTGAACAGCAAAAATTATTATGCAGGCCAGTGTTTATTGATGTCTGTTTTTAATGTCAAGGAATATTATAAACTTGGATGGGTTTTTTGGCCACCCTTCAACATTTCACTTTAGCACTTATAAAGCTTTAAATTGGACAAAAAATAAAAAAGATTTGTTCAGACAGACGGCAGCTTTTTTTAGACTATCTGACTCAAATCTGTTTAGTTGTTTATAGTCTGAACAGCAAAAATTACACATAGAATCTGTTTTTCTGTGGTTTAAAATCTAATTTTGAAAACGTGATTCAGTCTGAACAATCAGATCTCGATTTCAAGTAGTTTTCTTATTGTTTGCAGTGCAGCATGTCACAAGTCATACAAAAAGTGTACAGGAATAAATAAAATGCTTTTCAAAAATAAAAAAGTACATGTGCATAAATATTTGTGCAGTTTGTGTCACAAGTCATACAGAAATGTGCAGGAATGTTTACAGTAATTTTCGCATTTTCACACAAATGCGTCATTTGAACCTTTGAGTGACCATGCTTATTAAATGCTGTTAAAAGCTTTGGTCCTAATGGGTTTACATTTAATATGATTGCAATGAAAATTAAGTACATTTAAATAAAAAAAATATATATATTAAAATTCACTTAAATTAAAATAAATATAAATATTAAGAAAAACTATTTAAAAAAAAAGTACATATGCATTAATATTTCAAGAAGTTTTGTTATTTAAAATGTGCAGTAATCTGCAGTCATTTTCGCATATACGCTTGAGTAACCACTTCACTTACCTCCTTATAGGCTCTACGTTAAGGGATCCAGTTGCTTGTTTTCATTTGGAGTTCTGCAGTGCCCTTTCTGGGGCACAAAAGTGCCATTTGGAATTGGTCCATTCTGTCCATCCATAACCAACAGATAAAATCTTTGTCTAATTACTGCAGCCAGTCCAATAACAAAGGCAAAAAAAGAACCTGCAAAGTCATTTAGCTCTGTGAGCATTGCTAGGAAGTAATTAAAGGCTTTGCCGAGAGAGCTGTATCTTTGGAGATGTGAGATCTGTTGAGCTGGAAAGCTTGAGATTAAGATGTTTTGCATCAGCTTTCTGTAACACTGGAGAATATGAGAGAAGAAAAAATGTGTGTAATAGAGACACAATGGCATGACAGAAGTGATATAGCAGGCTTTTCTTTATCAAAAGAATTGGCTGAAATGATGTTTCTCAATGTGACGGGAGGAACAAGAATGGCTATGAATAAAGATGAGGATTCTTGCCCAGTAAGACTGTATTAGTAGAAATCAAACAGCTAATGTGTGTGAATGCTAATAATGTCCTAAAATACACAATGGTGTTACCTTGGAAGGCCTCTTCCTTCTCCTGAGCTGTCTGGAAGTTCTGCAGGTATATTCAGTAGAGTTTCAGTTCAGCTTGTGCACTCGGCTTTACCACACTATTGTCATTTAAATATTAAATACCCAGCATTCTACAACTATTTATGTCTTTCCATTTTAATAATGTTTTTAAAATTTGGTTTATTTCTGAGGTTCCATGTTACATTGTCAACTGTCTCCCAATGGGCAATGAGGGATTTGCCTGAGCTGTTGAACCATGGTAAGAATTTGTGGTTAGAAATTCAGATATTGTTTTGATATTGTGTAAATCTATGAAGCAATGGCTTAAACAAGCAAATAATTAAGCATTTCTTCATTATTTGGGAAATCGAGTAATACTCCACAATCATTTAAAGTACAATAATTTTATTTCTATATTTATGCATTTGACAGATCCAGAGTCCCAGATTGCATTAAAGGGATAGTTCACCCAAAAATGAAAATTCTGTCCTTAATTGCTCACCCTCATGTCGTTCTAAACCCGTAAGACTTCATTCATCACATAATTTGTGTTCCGAAGATGAACAAAGGTATAACGGGTTTGGAACAACATGAGGGTGAGCAATTAATGACAGAATTTTCATTTTTGGAAATAATTAAGCATTTCTTCATTATTTGGGAAATCGAGTAATACTCCACAATCATTTAAAGTACAATAATTTTATTTCTATATTTATGCATTTGACAGATCCAGAGTCCCAGATTGCATTAAAGGGATAGTTCACCCAAAAATGAAAATTCTGTCCTTAATTGCTCACCCTCATGTCGTTCTAAACCCGTAAGACTTCATTCATCACATAATTTGTGTTCCGAAGATGAACAAAGGTATAACGGGTTTGGAACAACATGAGGGTGAGCAATTAATGACAGAATTTTCATTTTTGGGTGAACTATCCCTTTAATGATTATATAATTTGATCAGTTCATACATTCTCTGGGAATCAAACTTATGACCTTGGTTTTGCTAGTGCTGCTGTTTTATCTACATGTGTGCAATTACTGTATATAATTTGCCTATACTTGTATAATTAAGCTATACTATAAATTACATTCATATATTAATGTATGTGACATATTGATATAATTATTTTTTGCATACACACAACTGATCAAAAGCATAAGGTTGGTATTTCATCCTCTGGATGGTGTTTTCATGGATAAAAAAAATTGTGCTGCATATTCAGGTTTAGTGTGAAAGAACCATCTACAAAACTTTGAGTGGGTTGTGTATGTGAAGCAGTTCAAGTTGAACTGAATGAAAAATCTTAATCAGAATGTTAGAGGAATATCAGTGCAAGGCTGCCTCGCAAACACAGTAACAAGTGACAGCAGTAATATGTTTTTCTATGGGCCATAAGACGACTTTAGAAGTTGTGTTTTCAATAGAATTGCAGTAAAATGGAGGTAGAATGAAGAAGGAAATCTGAATGCTGTAGACGTTCTCCATCTGCCACTGCTCCACTGCATTAAAGGGATAGTTCACCCAAAAATGAAAATTCTGTCCTTAATTGCTCACCCTCATGTCGTTCTAAACCCGTAAGACTTCATTCATCACATAATTTGTGTTCCGAAGATGAACAAAGGTATAACGGGTTTGGAACAACATGAGGGTGAGCAATTAATGACAGAATTTTCATTTTTGGGTGAACTATCCCTTTAATGATTATATAATTTGATCAGTTCATACATTCTCTGGGAATCAAACTTATGACCTTGGTTTTGCTAGTGCTGTTGTTTTATCTACATGTGTGCAATTACTGTATATAATTTGCCTATACTTGTATAATTAAGCTATACTATAAATTACATTCATATATTAATGTATGTGACATATTGATATAATTATTTTTTGCATACACACAACTGATCAAAAGCATAAGGTTGGTATTTCATCCTCTGGTTGGTGTTTTCATGGATAAAAAAAAATTGTGCTGCATATTCAGGTTTAGTGTGAAAGAACCATCTACAAAACTTTGAGTGGGTTGTGTATGTGAAGCAGTTCAAGTTGAACTGAATGAAAAATCTTAATCAGAATGTTTGAGGAATATCAGTGCAAGGCTGCCTCGCAAACACAGTAACAAGTGACAGCAGTAATATGTTTTTCTATGGGCCATAAGACGACTTTAGAAGTTGTGTTTTCCAATAGAATTGCAGTAAAATGGAGGTAGAATGAAGAAGGAAATCTGAATGCTGTAGACGTTCTCCATCTGCCACTGCTCCACTGTGAGACTCCTCCGCTTTGTTCGGCCCAGTTTGAATGGGGTTGCTTCTGGGGAGCATGTTTGCCAGCCCTATCTCGTTTCCCAGAAACCTCAAAGAACATCTAAAACATGTTTTCTCTCTCTCTCTCTATCCTACAGACTGCAGTGAGGGCAACACTGTCTCTTCTGCAGAGGATTATATCCCCCCGAGCATTCATGACCTTCATCGTCTCACTGGAGAAGGGCGTGTTCTGAGAGAATTGGATTCTCTTTGTTGTGTCTGTTTCTTCATTCTCTTTTTAGACTTACTTCTTAGTTAAGCAAGCAAACTGAGGTACAGTGAGCCAGAACACTTTTATTAACATTGGCCTGCTGTGCACTGTTGAGTGATGTTTAACTTCATGGCCTCTCCAAGTCATCGTGACAACAAACATATCTGAACTGTTTTGGCACCAATTAGCACACATGTAAACCGGTATAAACACAAATTGATTGAGGTTTTCTTAATCAAAACTAGAGTACAAAAACATGACATCGCTTTATGAAGGACCTCCATAGACGTTGTTGATGCAACTCATGTAAAGATTCAACTATGTTGATTAAGCTTCTGCAAATGCAAAATATCGCAAACTTTTCAAATTGATATTATCAGCATATTTACATTTTCATGCAAAGAAAGCATAAGAATGGATGAAAAGCATTTGCATTTTGTTGTCTTTGTTTTGTATAGTAAAAAGATGTCATAAGATTAAACATAACTGACATATGAAATGAAGAACATAATAATATTATGTATATATGTATATATTTATGTGTTAGCAATATAAACACACACACACACACACACACACACATGTGTTTACATTGCTAATTTATTATGTTTATGCAAATATATATTGTGTGTACATATGCAAAAATTATCGTGATACATGTGTATATATATATATATATATATATATATATATATATATGCATATATAGTACACACACACACACACACACACACACACACACACACATAATATTTACATAACACACATGGATATATACATATGTATATATTGCTGATTTCATTTGATAT
>NW_015505328.1:862338-866276 GCF_001515645.1 Sinocyclocheilus grahami | reverse complement strand
TACATAACAAACATGGATATATACATATGTTTATATTGCTGATTTCATTTGTTATGTATATATGTATGTGTATATACAGTATATATATGCATATGTAGTACACACACACACACACACACACACACACACATATTTACATAACAAACATGGATATATACATATGTTTATATTGCTGATTTCATTTGTTATGTATATATGTATGTGTATATACAGTATATATATACATATGTAGTACACACACACACACACACACACACATATATATATATATATATATACGTATATATACACAGTATATTGTGTGTACATATGTAAAAATTATTGTGATATATGTATACATATTTATAAATACATACATAGTATACACACACACTCACACATACAGTACATATGTTAGCCAGGATTTACATGTGAATATGCTTTTGCACGTTCGCCAGATTATAAAGTCCAAAGATTAGATAGTTATGTGAGTTTTTCAAATCTACACTCGCGCAAAAATGTATGACCTTAAATACAGAAGAGCACCCTAAGCCTTCTTTATAAGCTGTCACTGATTACAGTTTTCTGAACTTAGTCTTCAAACTCAAAAGCAAGCACGGTTTGCTAAAGAAGACGTGTATCCTTCCGTATGATTAATCCATCCACTTCTTAGTGCTTCTATTCCCCCTCAGACCACCAGAGTAACTCCTCTCACAGTCAGGACACTGAATTATTAACTCGCAAAACAGCCTTTTAACTTACAAATCAAGTGTTGGTCATGAAAAACAGAATAAGGCTTTATGCTGTCTGACTTAGAACATTTTGCTCTCTCAAGCCTATGGAAGAGAGAATGTAGAGTGAAATCTTGCAGTATTTGAGGAAGGCATAATGTCTTGCCTTTTAAGATTGATCGCAAATCAAAAATCAGTTCAGGAGATTCATGTGCTTGAATATATAGTGCTCCCTATTTCAGGACTCCAGAATGTGAGTAAACATTTAAAATGTGTAACAGTAATTTAAAGTCTAGTTGACAAAGCTTTGTGTGCATCCGTTTGTGATTTTGTCAGCGCTCCAGGGTTGCCTTCACACAGCAGTGCAAGAAAATGACTCTTATGAACTGGTTCTTTTTAATGAGTCAGTCATTTCAAGATTCACAGAACCAGCCTTGTGCTTGGGTGTCATGTTTGAACCATAATCAACATAATAATTTACTTGATTTTTATTTCATTTTCAAGACTTTTTGGTTGTTTGAAACCCTGTGTTTTGTAGCCTGATCTTAAGCAGGGCTTCGGGGTTATAGCAACTTACACGGTCACTTTAAAGACGCCACACAGTGCCTCTTTCATCAGTGGTTCGGTGGAAATATTCTGTCTCCAGCGCTTCACGTAAACCCTTTCACAGTCTGTTACATTGTAGAAGATGGAAGTCTGATAAATAACCTCATTACAGGAGTTCAAAGAAAGTCGTCATGGATTGTCTGGAACTTTCCATAGATCGTGTGCTGGTTAGCCAGCTGCAGGCCTGCATCTACAGTATCTCATCAATTCTAAGCTGATTGGGGTCACGTACCGTGAGGAAAAGATATGCTTCGGGGCTCCAAACACTGTAATAATGAGACCTCCTTTTCTTACATTACCGAGGACAGACGTTGGTGAAATGTGATCACATATGTTAATGAAAACCATAATCACTTGCCAGTGTCCCAAATTGTAGGCCTGTTGTCAATGTGTGTTTATTCACCATAATTGCATTAACTTTTTGGTCTGTTTGAAACTTTTGCATTGAGACCCGATGGGCTCAATATAATGATCACATGGAGGTGAGGGTGGCATTAAAGGGATAGTTCACTCAAAAATGAATAATATTGTTCTGAACTTGTAACTTTTTCTTAATGTTTTACAGAATATTAATTAGATGAATATAACTTAGCAAGTCTCAACTATACAGATTTCAGACCAGATTTTTACTCACTTTATTTCATTAAATGTTAAGTCTTGCAACTAAATACTGGTTTCATTCAAAATTCACAGGCATGTGAAAAAAAAATGTCTTTGACTCTCAGTGATCTGTTGGGTCATGAAACCTCTTTAGCTCTTAATTACCACTAGAACATTTTGGAAACTCCTAGTGCATCATTTGGATGTTAATAGCTGTAGACATGAATGTCAAATTGAACTGAAATGCAACCTATAATCTATAATCCTGCAATTTAGCTGATAAAATAGATAAGAGTGTGGGTGGTAGGGGAGGTGACAGCGTGGAAAACTTCATGCCTGAGTGATCAGGGATGATTGGAGGCTGAAGTATCGACAGGAACATTTTCTCATCAGGTCCTTTGGATGGAACAGACGCCAGTGACAGGAGAAAGACTCAAGCCTTTTGCGGAATATCAGTTCTCCTGCTTTCTCTGAGCTTCCATGGCTGAGACATGACGGGGAATCTGTTTTAAGATGCAACGGGTCATCTGCAGTTTTCATAATGAAAAGTGAATGGCAGATCAAACTCCTGGAAAACATGTCCTGGAAGTGTGTCCTTTATCCCCGCTACAAACCTGAGAGGATGATTTTCATCTCATTTCTATGCACGCATCAAATGTTGAAATACTCTTAAGACTGAATTGGCTCAGTGAGTTGTCTTCCTCTCTTGGTGACTCTAAAATTGGCTGAATTTAATGCATGACTTGTTGAAAATGCAATTAATAGACCCTCCAGATGTTCTCAACACAAATTTGTTGCTATGAAAAGCAAATGCAAAAAGTATACTTTTTGTCAGAGAGGAACCAGTCTTAAGTCGCTGGGGTATATTTGTAGCAATAGCCAAAAATACATTGTATGGGTCAAAATTGTTGATTTTTCTTTTATGCCAAAAATCATTAGGATATTAAGTAAAGATCATGTTCCTTAAAATATTTTGTAAATTTCCTACTGTAAATATGTTAAAACTTAATTTTTGATTAGTAATATGCATCGCTAAGAACTTCATTTGGACAACTTTAAAGTTGATTTTCTCAATATTTTGATTTTTTTGCACCCTCAGATTCCAGATTTTCAAATAGTTGTATCTCGGCCAAATATTGTCCTATCCTAACAAACCATACATCAATGGAAAGCTTATTTATTCATCTTTCAGATTATGTATAAATCTCAATTTCGAAAAATTTACCCTTATGACTAGTTTTGTGGTCCAAGGTCACATATTGTACAGCTGCTTTGCAACGATTTGTATCGTGAAAAGCGCTATACAAATAAACTTGAATTGAAAGAGTCATTGAAATGAGCAGGGTCAGTTTCCATTTTGTCTAATTTTGGCCTTTTGGCCTGGGGAAAAAAAATCAGAGCGCTTGCGAGATCTCATGCTGTTTAGAGGGACAAACCTTGGTGTCTCTGAATATATAATGAGATGTAGGTACAGAGTTCAGAGGAAGCCTGAGAGCTGAAACCACTTCAGAGACTTTTCTACTTCAGGTCTGCATGAGATCAGACCTTCTCTAAGTGCAACTATGAACCCATGTGTGATGATATTCCATATCAAGTGTTCCCACTTATCACCCACTTTTCCACTCCAGCCTTGTCTATGATGTATAATGTCACAGATTGAATACCATAACATACCATTGATATTCTCCTCTTCTCTTCTCTTCTCTTCTCTTCTCTTCTCTTCTCTTCTCTTCTCTTCTCTTCTCTTCTCTTCTCTTCTCTTCTCTTCTCTTCTCTTATGGTTGCAGCAAGGTTGTCGATCTGAAAAACCTGAGAAAATAAGGTACAGTGGATGGGTAAGGTTTAATTTCAAGTAGACCAAGTATAATATTTGATAAACATCTAGAGAAAACTGATGTTTTGTGGAAGTATTATGTTTTTATATTTTATTGACGAAGAATAGCAAACTTTTTTAAATCTGTAAAACATTTTGCTTATATATATATATATATATATATATATATATATATACAGTAGTCAACA
>NW_015505328.1:858674-862296 GCF_001515645.1 Sinocyclocheilus grahami | reverse complement strand
CCAATTAAAAGAACCAAAGACTTAAACTACTTCAGTCTGTGTGCATTGAATTTATTTAATACACGAGTTTAGCAATTTGAGTTGAATTACTGAAATAAATGAACTTTTCCATGACATTCTAATTTACTGAGATGCACATGTACAGTATATTACACACACAAATGTCTTTGAATGAATTCTGCATTTAATTTTTCAAAACTACAATTTAAAATAGCTTTTTTTATTTAGATATATTTTAAATTGTAAATTCTTCCTGTGATGATCCTTCAGAAATCATTTTAATATGCTGATTTAGTGCTCACGAAACATTTGTTCTTATTATCATTTATCCTTTTATCCTTTTGTAACATTATAAATGTCTTTACTGTCACTTGAGTTTAATTTACTCTATTCTCGCTGGGGGAAAAAAGTTAATTTCTTAAAATCTTACTGCCCCCAACCTTTTGTGTATGTTTATCATTTGATGCGTATGTATTTAGAATTTTGTAATTTGTTAATTTTGACTTTTTTAAATTTTGTATATTATAGAAACAGAATTCTAATTTCGGGAGAATGATAATAATAATGGTACATCTTGTTTCATTTCCTCTCATCTCGAGTTTTCTTTTCCGTCACAATCTCAGCTAATCTCCTCTTAAAGTCTCATTCTTGTCTTCTCTTATCTTATTTTATTCATCTCATCTTGTCTTCTTCTGAATCATGCTGTCATCTTGTCTTGTTTACTCTTATCTCTTAGATTGTCGTCTCATCTTCGCTCATTTGATCCCGTCTCCTCTCATCTCCTGCCATCTTGTCACAGTTTTCTCCCCATCATCTCATCCCATCTCACTTGGTCTCATCTTTTCTTTTGTATCATCTGGTCTCATCCTCTTTCTTCTCTTCTGATCTCGTTGCATCTTGTCATTTTGATTCTCAGTGGATGTGGCATCACAGAAACACTGAGTCCATAAACGTCCTGTGGTGCTGATAGGCCTTGCATTCCTCCACCACTGATTAAAGATCTCTCACTTCACACTTATTCATTTTTTTGATTTATGTCTTGTCATCTAGCTGCTGGCTTCATATTTTTCTCGCTGTGCTCCGTGTTCGGGCCGCCTGTTAAGCTTGTCCTCTTACTTACGGTAATGGGTATGGTAATCGTTAGGCCAACATTCATAGTACTCTGAATCCAGACAGAATTACTGACATGACACGACAAACCTTTTTTTTTTTTTTTTTACAGCTGTTGAAAGCAGCGAGTTCCCCCGCCTCATTGCATTGGCTTGACACCTTTGCTTATGTTTCTGACTACTGATACTTGTTACTGTATGTCCTGAGAGTTAGACTCAAACAGATGTCTTTTCCTTCGTCCTCATTCACACAAAAGAGCGGAGATGCCTCCGAGTTTCATTGCTTTAGAGTCCCGGAGGGTCACTTTAATTCGAGAGAGTGGCTGAAAATGTTCTTTTTGTATGACGGCCAATATCATCAATCATTTTTCTTGTGATTTCGAATGCATGTGAATCCAATTTAGTGGAAAGTCTCTCTACAAAGGCCCTTCTAATGCGGTGCATAATCTGCTGGTTACACAATATACTGTGAACCAATAAGCAAACGATGTTTTGCCAATTTGATTGATATATGGAAATATGAGGAAAGTTTGTGCATGAAAATTCCAGCTGACATTGACAAAGATATTTTTTATTCCATTATCTCAAAAATCCTCTGCACTCATGAAGTGGGCAACAAATGAAAAATAGCTACACCACAATAGCTGGCAAAACATTTCTCCATCCTAGTGACTGGCAGACTGCAGATGTTGGTTTACAGTTAATGTGCTGTTATATATTTTTTAAGCAGAATAGAAGATCAATCTTGATCACCTAGGAAAATGTGAAGCTTGTGTGTTTTTTATTCGTTTTCACCAATGCTGGAGTGTATATAACGAAACTTTTTTTTTCTCAGATCTACTTTGTAAGGTGGGAAAGTTTAAAGCAAACACAATGTAAGTGAGCTTATGAACAATACCTGCACAGATCCCATAGGAATGTCACCACACAGCAACAAGCTGCTATATGCTGCATCTGATTTAGTCTTAAGTAAACACACATTACATGTGTCCTATATTAAGATGCCTTGTACCCATGTAACATTCTTTTGGAATTGTAGTGCTACTGATTCGTTTCTACGACAAAGACTGTATTTCTTTCTTTCTTTCTTTCTGAGAATGTGAGGCAGGCTCTTCTGTTCCCATAAATCTGTCTGTGTTTTCACACATGTAAAATCACCCTTGTTGGCCTTTGGGGTCACGTTTACAGGGAGGGTGGTTGAACTCATGTCCACACTACCTCAAGTGAAGCATTACCAAAAGCCTGGGGTCATCGGTGGACGTGAATACAAGTTCCTGAAAATGCGTTCAAAATGTGCTGCATGGATCCAGTCGGATTGGTGCAAATGCAAATTGGATAAAATGCAGTTCTCAGTAGAGAAAAAGAAATCAAGCTGCATTTTTATGCTTCTGCACTGCTGCACTGGGTGTTGAAAATGCAGTTTTGTTTACAGGTACCATTTATTGTTTTTCCTGTCATGCATTTCCATTCCATGCATTTCTGTTTGAATGCTTTTTATCGTCTTGCTAAAAGAGTAGATGTATTAAATCAAGGGTTTACAAACTGGAGTCCAGGGAGCCCCTAGTGGGCCACACAGGGGTCTTACAGGGTCCACAACAAATGTGACACAAAAAAAGATTTAAAATGTATTTTTAGAGCTATGAAAGTTAAAATGTACATAAGAATGCATGTACGAAATGATTTACTACATTCAGATCGCAATTTTGATAATATTACTGCTATGTCACGTCGTTTGCTTTTTTTTGTGAAAACTTTATTGAGAACATAGTGTGAAATATGCAAATGTACTAGATGTATTAACATATTCCCTGTATCCATAACAATTAATAAAAAACAGAAAAATGAAAAGAAAAATGAAATAATTTTATCAAATTAATTGTTGTTATTTTATTGTATTTACAACACAACTTTTTAGCAGTTAAAACAAACTGCATATACTGTAGTTTTGAAGAGAAAATATCTTAAATCTCTTTAAAGTTTAAACTTTCAGTATATGGCAAAATAAAAGACCATTTTGTTGTCATAATATCATGTTGAATATTTTTCTCTCACAGTATAAATGGGCTTTTATCTGCCCTTATATATTAGGAAGTTATAGTTTTAGTAATTGTGTTGTATTTTTTTTTATAGCTGTGTGTACATTAATGAGGAAAAAAATTTAACTTAAATGATTTTAGCAAATGGCTGCAATATAACAAAGAGTGAAATATTTAAGGGGGTCTGAATACTTTCCGTACCCACTGTATATATATCAGTGCTGTCAAATGATTAATCGCATCCGAAATAAAAGTTTATTCTTTTCCTTGTTCTTGTTTACATTATATATGTATGTGTACTGTGTATATTTATGTATATATAAATACATACATTATATATTTTGAAAATATTTACATGTTTATACATTTATACAGTATATTCATTTTCTTATATTTTATATTATATATATTAATATATAAAGATAACATATTTTTCTTAAATATATACATGTATGTGTTTGTATTTATATATACATA
>NW_015505328.1:850472-858542 GCF_001515645.1 Sinocyclocheilus grahami | reverse complement strand
TCGCGATTAATCGTTTGACAGCACTTATATATATATATATATATATAATTTTTTTTATATATATACATATTAGTGCTGTCAAAATTAGCGCGTTAATGCAGGAGATTAATTTTTTCAGTTTAACGCGTTAAAAATATTTAACGCCGTTAACGCAGGGGCGGGGCTAACTGCTGCCTCTGTCTCTTTTTTCTTGCTAATTTAGTCTCAGAACATCTTCACGAGCACATCAAACAGGAGACGTTTCAGACGCGCACTCCACTTCACCTCAGCGCCAGGCTCGAGTCAAACGAGCGCAGAAACGATACTGTAAGTGTAGGCTACTCGGCGCACGCTCTTCAATTGCACGCACAAAGTATATATATATATATAATTTTTTTTATATATATACATATTAGTGCTGTCAAAATTAGCGCGTTAATGCAGGAGATTAATTTTTTCAGTTTAACGCGTTAAAAATATTTAACGCCGTTAACGCAGGGGCGGGGCTAACTGCTGCCTCTGTCTCTTTTTTCTTGCTAATTTAGTCTCAGAACATCTTCACGAGCACATCAAACAGGAGACGTTTCAGACGCGCACTCCACTTCACCTCAGCGCCAGGCTCGAGTCAAACGAGCGCAGAAACGATACTGTAAGTGTAGGCTACTCGGCGCACGCTCTTCAATTGCACGCACAAAGGCGCCCGCGCGCGCTGTAGCCTTTATCATTTCATATCAAAGCGCGAAAGAAACGACGTGCATGCAGTGTCATGGTCAGTTAAGTCATGAAGGCGATTAAAGCTGCCTTAAAACTGTGCATGCATGTATTAGGCTATATGTTAACTTATATATGAGTCACATTTAAGAACTCAAATGGATTTCAAAACTGCCCTGGAGCAGCCCAACACTGTCTCCATCATCTAACTGACACACCCGATTCAGCTTGTCAGCTCATTAATAGAGACTTTAAGACCTGAAGTGTGTCGGAAAAGGTAAAGAGAGTTAAGAGAAAATACGATGCGTGTCTGTGTCATGTTCAGCAGTGGCACTGGCAGCTCCTAAAGAAACAGCACCCAAAATAACCTATTAACCCAGCTGCTGTGATGTCTGTTCATCAAAGAACAAAAGAAAAAAAGAGGAAATCAATAACTTTTATAGCTTTAAGGATTCATCTATATTTAATTTAAAATAATATAAAGTTTGATAACTTTATTCAATTTCTCTATATTTTCTATTTGCTGAAGGGCACAGGTAGCTAAATATGACATTGGTTATAATGGGTTTATGTGAAGATTGTTTAAAGTTCACTTAAATTAGAAGTTGTTTTTTATTAAAGTCTAATACATATTAAAATTGATAGCTCGCAATTATACTGTAATGTTGAATGGCTATAGTCAATGGTTAAATATTAGGAAATAGGCATCAGTATTGGTGCCAGTGACACTGGCCTTCAGTCATAAAAAAAATATGCCATTAAACAAATATTAAAAATATACTGTCTTTATGTTGTTTCTACATTAATTTGAAGATTAAATGTGAAAATATTGCAATATAAAAGTATATTTAAAAAATGTTATTGTTAGGTGGGATTAATCGCGATTAATTTCAGAAAAAAACATTGCGATTAATTAGTTTTTTTTAAAATCGATTAACACATATATAATTATTATTTTTTACTTTATTTCAGTTAACGTTCCGTTTTTGTTGTTGTTTTTTTGGTAGTTTTATTTAACCAGTAAGGAATGGGGGCCATCAGAAAGGGATCATCATATCTGGGGGTCTGAAAAATTTAATTGAATGAAACAAACAAACAAACAGAATGTTTTATTGGTAAAAGATTGTTTTCTTTAAAACATAACACACTCATTACTCAACCCTGGTTGAATATATATATATATTTTTCAGTTGAGTCGGAGTTGCTTGGTTCTGGTATATCCCTGCATGCCCATTTCATGACCTCAGTGCACACTGTGATTTCTGTTTCTGAAATGTTAATGGACAGGTCTGGCACGAGGTATCTAAGAGGAGCCCATGCGAAGAACCAATCAGACAGCTGTCATGGTCCTGATTGGACCCACAGCAGTGGTCCGGCGCAGAAGAACTGGGTCATATCTTGATACGAGAGTGCGGGGCAATTTCTAATCTGGTGAAGGGGAGTTGAAAGGAAAGTGGAACCCTGGGTAATTCAGCACAGCAGCAACAGGCTTTTCCATTTGGACCCCAGGCTGTAGCAGGTAAGTCCTCACATTTTGCAGGTCTCCGTGGGATTAGCCATTACAATGGTGAAAAGCAGAGGTCTGCAACAGCAAAGGAGATCAAAGCCATTTCTTTGCAACCAGGACCATGCTAAATGCACAATTTGAAGGAAAGAACGAGAGAGATAGATAGACAGACAGACAGACCTATATACTCCGACACATAGAAAGTGAGAAACTGAGAAAGACACTTTTAAGGAAACTCTAGGTTCTATCTTCACCCCTCCTCTCTTGAGACATTCAGCACTTCCATATTTCATTAAATGTGTCGGGGATGAAAGAGCGAGTGGGTCTCCAGCAGGGATTTCTCTTCTCTGATGCATGCCTCTGCTCATTGAGGCAGCTTTCTGCCTCAGACAGACTAATATCTGATTTGCTGCAAAGACACGACTTGTTCAATATGTGCACATACTGAATTAGGATTGCACAGAGCACATTTACTTCATCATCATTCTGTGTGCACTGAAACTGTGCTAAATATCATGGATTTGTAAAAACTAGTATCAAATTAATTGAATGGTGGTGGTGAAGTGTCAAAAGAATATTGCAGGTTTACAAGTTTATGATACAGGTTGATTCACACGGCCGTGGAAAATAAAACGTGTGTGTGTGTGTTTTAAAGATCGTCATGTCAATCCAAATCTGTATGACTTTCTTTCTTCTTTGGAAAATAGCAGAAGATATTTGGAGAAATTCCTACATGTTTTTTTGTTTTATTGGGCGATAGAATGGAAGTCAATGGTAGCCAAATCTGTTTGGTTGCCAACATTCTTTAAAATATCTTCTTTTATGTTCCACAGAGCAACGGAAATCAAGTCAGATCTGGAATGACATGAAGGTGATTAAATGGTGACACAATTTCCATTTTTGGGTGAAAAATCATCTCAGTTTATCTTAAACCATGTAAAGTCATAAATATTTCTTTAGTAAGTATACATTTTATACATTTCTGGCTCTAAATATTTTATTGGCTAGAAATGGCCTTCTGAGTGTAATCTAAAAATAGAATTAAAAAATGTAATGCATTAATGTGTTTTGAAATACAGTGATCATTGACGTTCTGTCTGTTACCATAGGAAATAATTTGCTCATCAGTAATAGATTTGCAATGGAAGTTAAAAAATGCAATTATCACACAGAAGTTCAAAAGTAATTGCACCTGAAATGACAGTTTTTTCTGAAAAATACATGTAAGTGCTTTATCGTAAATAAAAGCTTGAAATTTCTGCTTTTAAATCCTCTCGTGCACTTGGCAGGTAGGCCTCCGTTATAAGTCTATTACTGCATTTTTTCTCTCATAACTTCTCTTTTTTCTCGTAACTGATGGTGTGCCACCAATAACCTAAAACTACTTTAAATGAACTGAAATTCTTGGATGGCAGAAGAAGCCCTTATCATTGTAATGACCTTGAACAAAGCACTTTATCCTAAGATGCATTAGCACGTATGTCTTTACAGTTTTTATTTTATGAGAGCTGAAGTATGCAATTTGATTCATTATCGCCAATTGGAAAAATAATTCTTGCTTTCAAATGGCTTCCTGAAGACTCACAGTCTTCCATCGGTTAAACCTGTGTTGAGATGCTCCTGACAGTCTGATTTCCCTGTGACGGCTCAAGTCTGGGAAGTGAGAGTGTTGGTGTCCAAACCTCTCTAATTTAATTGACTGGGACCTCAGAAACTGGCAAGAGGTTGGGAAACTCATTATCTGAAAAAGATCAAGCTTTTAACGTTGATGCAGGAAAAGCAAGAATATAATTTAATGAGTAAATGGAATACAGTCATGACAGGGAAGCTTTGTTCCTTGTTTGTGAGGACTGCATCAAGGGATGAATATAATTTGTTATAACTTGCTCTCGTGAGGCAGGATGGGGGAGGGAGAGAGGGCGTGTTGGGTTCCAATTAGCAGCTGATGGGAGAGACACTGTAACTTTGCAGTCATAATGGATTGTGTACTACTGCATTTAGTGCTTCAGCATATAACTCGTTCAGAACATAATCTCAAAAAAAGAGAGATGTCGCAATATATTTGAAAAAAAAATACCACATGTCTTATGGTTCTGACTATATATATATCCTTGTAATAACATTTATTTCATATAATATTTAGTAATAGTATAGTTTAACATGAGGGGAAACAAATACTGGTTACTGCTGTTGCCTAATAATAATAATAATTATGTAAAAATAATGTAACAGTAATGAACACCTTACCATTTAAAAGTTTAAGGCTGGTAAGTTTTTTTCAGTGTTTTTTATTTTATTTTTTCTCATTAAGACTGCATTTATTTTAATTAAAACTGTAATATTATTACAATTGTAAATAACTGTTTATATATTCATATATTTTGCAATTAAATTTCCTGCCCACAGTCACCTAATTTCCCATTTGCTTACCACCGTTATGATTTAAACTTCAACCAGAACACAAATGAGCAACGTAGAGTTGATAGTTTGCAAGTTATGGTAAAAAACACTACTTTTAATAAATACTTTGGTCACACTTTATTTTAGGGTCCAATTCTCACTATTAACAACCCATTAACTATGACTTTTGCCTCAATACACTTCTAATTGGCTGCTTATTAATAGTTAGTAAGGTAGGTGTTAAGTTTAGGTATTGGGTAGGATTAGGGATGTAGAATAATGTCATTCAGAATATGCTTTATACTGTAAATACTATTAAACAGATAATATGTTAATAATAGGCATAATAATATGCAACTATAGTTCTATATAATTACCTATAGGTGAGAATTAGTCCTTATACTAAAGTGTTACCAATACTTTGTGCTCATTACAAATCTCTTTTATTGCATTATCAGTATGACTCATTAAAATCGTGGCTGTGTGAATAATGGAATTTTATCAAAATGTTTCCTTAGTGAGGAGACTGCATACTTGATATAGAGCTTGATATGTTATTATTAAGCGCTGATAGGATTACACATGCTGCACAGCAGGCTTTTGATGACTGCTATGACTGTGATTTGCCAGGAGGATGTGTCATCCCTCCAATCAAATGGCCTAATAGTTTTACAAATTTACAAAATTCTTGAATCTACACATAGTATTCATCCTTACAAACTTCTGTTGTTATTATAATATTATGTCAGCTGAGGATTTAAGGATAGAGATTGTATAAACCTGGGTATGTTTTTTAACAGCATTTTTGTAATGTAGTAAAAATAAATGTAACACAATGTCCAATATTTGTTTTTTTAAATCCTCAGATTTCATGGACATTTATTTTAGGAGATTAGAATAATAAAAATAAAAATAAAGATTAAAACATTTACAGAGATAATTTATGTTCTTCCAAGCCTGTTTTGACTTGAAACTAAACTTCAAAAGAAATTCTAATATACGTTGAACTCTTTTCCATTCAATTACAATTATTGGGGATTTGCTTCCAGCTAAAATACGAGTCCTTTATCCATAATATTGTTTTTACCAGTGAGTCATCTCATTTGAATTAGGAACAAAATATACACTGTGTACAAGCAAAAACAGTTCTAAACAAAATATGTCTGTGGATTTTGATGTGAGAGGACAACAGGGGATGATCCTTTCCCGCAAATATTTGTCAACAATTATTTTAAGCGTTTAAACACCATTAACGTAACGTATAACGTTTTTTATTGCTTTGGCGCAATTTTCACAAGCAATTGGTAAATGTTCAAAACTCATAGTACTAATATCACAACAGATCATCAAAAGTGCACTTTTTACAAACATTTCAGTATATTTTCAATGGTGTTAGTACAATACACACAATCACAAAATATCCTTTTCATGTTTCATTCACAGTAACTGCCTTTCATAAAGCTATTACTATCAAACTTTTCATTAGCATGACTTCTCATTCAGTTTAATACATTTGTCTATTATTTAATCTTAATGGTTAATCAGTGATTTATAGATATAGATTCAATAGATATTTAGTTTCTATAGAACGGGATTGCACTTTAGGCATAACCAAATGCACTGAATTATTTTTACACTAAAAGTGATTTATCTAAGATGATAACCACTATTTTGTAAGGGTGTGTGTATGTGTGTGTGGTTCAGGTAAACCCTATTTTATGGGGACAAAATGTCATTTGGACCCAAAAAAATACCTTTTTTGGGTCCAAATGAGAAAAAAATTTATTTTCGTAAGCGTAGGTTTAGGAGTAGGGTTAGTGTAGGGGGAGACAATATAAAACCCATTACTCCTACGGAATGTCACCATAATGATAGGAAAACCTGTGTGTGTGTGTGTGTGTAAACCTACTTACTGTAACCATATTTTGGGGACAAATTGGTACCCAGAAGTAAGCAAGACTTGACAAAATCACCTAAAACCTTTCTTTGAGGACGGCCTCATTTGTAAAACCGTGTGTTTTGCTATTTGTGAACATACAGCAGGACACTAGGGAGAGGAAATGATCAGAGATGTATCAGAAGAAGGGAGACAGATAGCATCAAATACAGCATTTTACATTACATCATGCCATGTGATACTGTATATAGAAGCATTACCATGGTAAAGACTCACCCTCCATCTGAAAAATTCAGCTAGAATATAGATTCAGTCATATGGCACAGTGAGGACATTTACTGCATTGACAGTAAAATCTGTTCTAGCACAAAACCTTATGGCCATGGTCATAACTTCATCACAACTTTTGATAACACGGGATAAATACTTTTACAAACATTATTGATTTTATGTGAGATATGCAAGTTAGGTAATGCAAGTGTATTTTCTAACATGACAGTTATTGCCTGTATTACTGTAATTATTTCAGCAACAAAGGTGATTTGAAACATGAATCTCGCATTGTTTGCTCTTGATTGAACTGATTGTTAAAAGTACAACATTGAAAGAAGATCATACTGTTGTGCTTTGGTGATTAATTCAAATGTGTTTTGAAACAATGATTAACCTCCCTTTGAGGACGTCCTCATTTGTAAAACCGTGTGTTTTGCTATTTGAGAACAGCAAGACACAAGGAAGAGGAACTGATCAGAGATGTATCAGAAGAAGGGAGACAGATAGCATCAAATACAGCATTTTACATTACATCATGCCATGTGATACTGTATATAGAAGCATTACCATGGTAAAGACTCACCCTCCATCTGAAAAATTCAGCTAGAATATAGATTCAGTCATATGGCACAGTGAGGACATTTACTGCATTGACAGTAAAATCTGTTCTAGCACAAAACCTTATGGCCATGGTCATAACTTCATCACAACTTTTGATAACACGGGATAAATACTTTTACAAACATTATTGATTTTATGTGAGATATGCAAGTTAGGTAATGCAAGTGTATTTTCTAACATGACAGTTATTGCCTGTATTACTGTAATTATTTCAGCAACAAAGGTGATTTGAAACATGAATCTCGCATTGTTTGCTCTTGATTGAACTGATTGTTAAAAGTACAACATTGAAAGAAGATCATACTGTTGTGCTTTGGTGATTAATTCAAATGTGTTTTGAAACAATGATTATGTGGAATGAAAATACGCACAACTACAATGAAATCATGTGATCAGGTTTTGAAAGAATGACTAGTGGTGTTACAAGTGTGATCAGTTTAAGAGATTTGAAAATCTACACCTTACTTGTGAAAATAGTACCAAACCAATAAAAAAAACTGTAAAGTGGTCCATATGACATGGTGCATTATTTTAATATATCAATGTGATATCTTTGTATGAGGAACACACCTAAGTTTAGTGCATTATTGTAATTGCATGGGGAAAAATATATACAGGTGCATCTCAATAAATTAGAATGTCATGGAAAAGTTCATTTATTTCAGTAATTCAACTCAAATTG
>NW_015505328.1:802295-850447 GCF_001515645.1 Sinocyclocheilus grahami | reverse complement strand
GCTTCCATACCAGCTCAGCAGTGCCACAAACTGATCACCTCCATGCCATGCCGAATTGAGGCAGTAATTAAAGCAAAAGGAGCCCCTACCAAGTATTGAGTACATGTACAGTAAATGAACATACTTCCCAGAAGGCCAACAATTCACTAAAAATGTTTTTTTTATTGGTCTTATGAAGTATTCTAATTTGTTGAGATTTTGGGTTTTTGTTAAATGCACAATTAAAAGAACCAAAGACTTAAACTACTTCAGTCTGTGTGCATTGAATTTATTTAATACACGAGTTTCACAATTTGAGTTGAATTACTGAAATAAATGAACTTTTCCACGACATTCTAATTTATTGAGATGCACCTGTATTTTGTATAAATTCTCCTTTTGCTTTTTAATTTTAGTCGAATTTAAAAAAAAAAAATCTTTATTTACCTTTTTATAACAGTCTTAAGTAGAATTAAAATGCACAAAATACATGGTCAGTATAGTTTTTTTGACAGTAATCTTCACATCACCTTTGTGAAGAGGGCCAAGCAAAAATACTGTTGAAAAAGCCAAAAATAAAAGTCTTGGGTAAATAAAATGGCCTTAATGCAGATATATCCCCACTCAACATGAAAAAACAGCAAACTGTTCCCTCCCAATGGGCGCTGAGTTGACACTCTAATTGACATCCCGTGCCATGAACTAGAGGTGATAATTGCCTTGACAGAGAAAAAATGAGGCAGGTGATTTGGAGCAATTACTGTGCTTTTTGTGTCTAGAACATTCAGATGCACCCATTTCGCACTAATGGAAAGTCTAATTAGGCAGCGCAACATTAGTTACTGATATCTAATTATTTGATTTAATTAGGCACAGCCACAGGAAAGATGTACAGCATGATGCACTGACAAATTATTTGACATTTTGACTTGACTTTTGTCCTCAGGTGTCTGCTAAGGTGATTTAATTGATTTCTCTTCATGAACTCTTCACTGTGTGTCTGTAAAACATGTTTACTTCCTTTTCAGAGGAAATAATTGTAGATATTTTCAGGGGATAAAACATTTCTGACTGAGATAATTAATCGTGTCCTAATCTGGTTGAGATAATTAATCTCCTGATGATGTTTGATTTATGTGCCGCATAAATTGCTGTGCTACACAGGTTTACGTCATACAGTTTCTGTGATTTATTTGAAGCTCTCACGACCGTACAACTATTTTCATTTGCAAAACACTGCAGATTAAAAGGAACTGCAAATACACCAAACGAAATCCCACTCCAATACACATTCATTCAAATGTAGTATATTGTATCTGAAAAGCTACATTACCCATACTTGCCAAGATATTAAATATGTGTCTGTCTCAGGCCATTAATCCTCTTATGCATGATGTCCAGTATACAGTAGAGATCTTTAAAAGCCATTATTCTCTATTCATGGTGGAACATTACATTGAAACCACTATGGGTGACCTTTGACCTTTACTGAATACATCTGTCCTCTTTATATGTTATTGTATTAAAGAAAAAATACAATGACACATAAAAACCATATTTAAAAACAGTACGTTATGAACAGCAGTTATGCAAATTATGCTCAATTTGCTTTTCTGTTTCTACTTTGGGATGCCCATTCCAAGATAAGTGACGTAAAGTAACTGCATGATTTTTATAATCGTAGAATTGTACATTTATGCCATACAGACAAGTTTGACACAATTACTCTTAATTGTAATGTAGAAACATTCATTTTCTGTGAAGCTACTTTTGAAGCAATATGTATTGTGAAAAGCTATATACAAATACATGTGAATTGAATTGGGTTAAAAAAAACTAATAAAAATGGAAAAACTGAATTTATAACAGAAAATTTATAAAGTAAAAACAAATTCAAAATATTAATGAAAACTGCAATAGAATCTCAATGATACTAAAAGAACACTGCAGCAAAAGTCTATGAATTTATGCTTGTTTTGTTTTTTTGTTTTTTTTTTAAAAAGCAATAAATTAATAAAAATATGTTGAAGTATTATTAGTATTGATATATTTTATATAAAGAAAATGTAAAGTTTAATTTAAAAAATCTGAGATAAAAATAGCCACAAGTTAAAAGTATTATTTTTAATACAAAATCCTTATTGTTGAGCCCTGTTTTGAAGCAAAAAGAAGCATTATACTTTTTTTGTGATTTAATAATTCATGCATTAGAGGGTTAAACTCCAGTCATGCTGCTTAACCTAAAAATATAAAAATAAAAACGGTGTGACAGAAATGCTGCCCTGTTGACAGATGACGACCGGAGAAAATTACTGCTCTTGTATATTTATATTAGCCCAGCGACACTTAAGGTTGATTGAACCGTGACCCTGTCATCCTTACATGAGTGTCAGATGAAGAGAGTTCACTCTGCCCCCACACAAGAGACCATAAAGACCTCACATTTCTCTGTTCAGGAATGGAAATATACTGTATGACTTAAATGGGGCAGCAGCAGAGAGAGAATGAATGTGTGTTTGGAGGAAAGCAGGAATATGCAGGCCTGATCTGCACTGCATCTGTTTTTGAATGAACATTTTGTGTTGTTTTATAATATTGTTCTATAAAAGAGCCTTTAAAAGATGTTTAAACAATGTTGGCATTGTGCTACTGGCTGAGGTAGATCGTTGCTGGTTCGAACTGGTAGCCTACAAACCTCTCCACTGAGTAAGGCACTTAACCCCAGATTGCTCCATGGAGGCTGTCTCTGTAATAAGTCTACTGTAAATCGCTTTGGATGAAAGCGTCTGCTAAATGACTACTTAACATCCTCAATATACTGTATTGAATAGCTGCAGCAGTATGGAAAATCTCTGAAAAAAATCCACATTTAGAGGGTCACATGCTGTGTTTAGCTTTGGCTGTGTAGAGCACTAAATACCTCACAGCAAATGAATGAGTATCAGAATATCTATTTGGCATAGAGTGTTGCAATTTTAGTTTTTTTTCCTGTTTTTCTGCTTTGTTCTCATGCTTGAGTGAGGTCTTGGCATTAATGGTTTAAAACTGAAACGCGGCTTAAAGAAAACATCATGGTCACTGAGAACTCTCATCAGATTTCCAGAACAGTCAGGAACATGCAGCCAGGAATAAAAGTCTAAATTTCCAAAAAAATATGTATATCTAAAATAAAATTCCCACAGAAGAAAAAATAGACTTCCTACTATATATATATATATATATATATATATATATATATATAGTTTGCGACTTTGCGCTTTTTAACATTTTATTTCAGTTATTGCGTATTCCGTCATATACATAAAAATAAGTAAAACCCTGCTACTTAGAGCACTTTTGTAGATCTTGTGTACGTGCATGTGAGTAAGTGCGTGATATGATAGAGTGTTTCCTTTTGTTGCGAATTCCCAGCAATTCTCCTGAATTCCCATTCTCCTCACGCTTACTGTGAGTGACACGAGGGTTAGCAGCAATCAGTCACATTGGAGAGGAGACGTGGGGCTTTGAGTAATGAGCGCTGTGTCAACCTCAGCCGCCCTCTACCTGTGAACACGCTGAGCCTCCATCAATAGCGAACGACTGCGGTGCGATTACGGTTTAATGTAGACCCGCAGAGAAGCCTCGTATGCAGACCATGGAACGGGACAGAATGACAAAAGAGAGGACACATGATATGGAATGTGAATGAAAGACGGGAGAAGAAATCCGTTCAGTCAGCAATTTCAGGTGTGTGAAGTATCTCAGGCCATTTTTCAGGGGCTGACTGACTGACTGACAGGATTATGGTGTTGTGTAGCGGTGTATTGCGAAAACATGACTGATATCCTATCAGTGGCTGTCCAGTTCAATCAGTCAAGTTCAACCGATGTCTATCAAATATCCCTCAGTTTTTAGGTTTCTGATATTTTGGTGTGAAGAAGACTTTGAATGCAGCTCACAAACTAAACATATATAGAGCATAATCATGGTTGAGAAATAAAAAGTAATTATATTTTCTATCCTCTTACCCTAACCCTCCCCCACTCACAAAACGTTTAGAATTTTAGATTTCCAAAAAAAAATAAAAAAATAAAAAAAATAAAAAAACCTTCATTTCAAACTTCATGTTTTCCTCATCCTCAAAAAATACTGACTTTACTATCCTTGTAAGGAATACCATGGTACTCTCGCTCTCTCTCGCTCTTTACACAGACAAACACACACACGTGTGTAATATGTGCAATTGGACTAAAATTTACTAAAATTTGCAAACCGTAATAAATAGATAATATCTATCTATCTGTCTATCAACAAAAAATAATACAAACCCGATTCCAAAAAAGTTGGGACACTGTACAAATTGTGAATAAAAACCAGAATGCAATGATGTGGAAGTTTCAAATTTCAATATTTTATTCAGAATACAACATAGATGACATATCAAATGTTTAAACTGAGAAAATGTATAATTTTAAGGGAAAAATAAGTTGATTTTAAATTTCATGGCATCAACACATCTCAAAAAAGTTGGGACAAGGCCATGTTTACCACTGTGTGGCATCCCCTCTTCTTTTTATAACAGTCTGCAAACGTCTGGGGACTGAGGAGACAAGTTGCTCAAGTTTAAGAATAGGAATGTTGTCCCATTCTTGTCTAATACAGGCTTCTAGTTGCTCAAATGTCTTAGGTCTTCTTTGTCGCATTTTCCTCTTTATGATGCGCCAAATGTTTTCTACGGGTGAAAGATCTGGACTGCAGGCTGGCCATTTCAGTACCCGGATCCTTCTACGCAGCCATGATGTTGTAATTGATGCAGTATGTGGTCTGGCATTGTCATGTTGGAAAATGCAAGGTCTTCCCTGAAAGAGACGACGTCTGGATGGGAGCATATGTTGTTCTAGAACTTGGATATACCTTTCAGCATTGATGGTGCCTTTCCAGATGTGTAAGCTGCCCATGCCACACGCACTCATGCAACCCCATACCATCAGAGATGCAGGCTTCTGAACTGAGCGCTGATAACAACTTGGGTTGTCCTTGTCCTCTTTAGTCCGGATGACATGGCGTCCCAGTTTTCCAAAAAGAACTTCAAATTTTGATTAGTCTGACCACAGAACAGTTTTCTACTTTGCCACAGTTCATTTTAAATGAGCCTTGGCCCAGAGAAAATGCCTGCGCTTCTGGATCATGTTTAGATATGGCTTCTTTTTTGACCTATAGAGTTTTAGCCGGCAACGGCGAATGGCACGGTGGATTGTGTTCACCGACAATGTTTTCTGGAAGTATTCCTGAGCCCATGTTGTGATTTCCATTACAGTAGCATTCCTGTATGTGATGCAGTGCCGTCTAAGGGCCCGAAGATCACGGGCATCCAGTATGTTTTTCCGGCCTTGACCCTTACGCACAGAGGTTGTTCCAGATTCTCTGAATCTTTGGATGATATTATGCACTGTAGATGATGATAACATCAAACTCTGAGAAGATTTTTCTCTGAGAAACTCCTTTCTGATATTGCTCCACTATTTTTCGCCGCAGCATTGGGGGAATTGGTGATCCTCTGCCCATCTTGACTTCTGAGAGACACTGCCACTCTGAGAGGCTCTTTTTATACCCAATCATGTTGCCAATTGACCTAATAAGTTGCAAATTGGTCCTCCAGCTGTTCCTTATATGTACATTTAACTTTTCCAGCCTCTTATTGCTACCTGTCCCAACTTTTTTGGAATGTGTAGCTCTCATGAAATCCAAAATGAGCCAATATTTGGCATGACATTTCAAAATGTCTCACTTTCAACATTTGATATGTTATCTATATTCTATTGTGAATAAAATATACGTTTATGAGATTTGTAAATTATTCCATTCCTTTTTTACTCACAATTTGTACAGTGTCCCAACTTTTTTGGAATTGGGTTTGTATTTTTTTAAACATAATATCTGTCTATCTTTCTATCCTCAAAATGTAATCTTTTTTAAACATAATGTTTGCAACAGGCAATCAATTTGTAGAAAGTAAATGGAAAATGCTTTTAGAGTAAAACATTTACTATAGCAGACCTGCTGGGACAGCCTGAAAGCTTTAAAGGAGGAAAGAGAGATTTGTATTTTTATTAAAACACATAGTTTTTATTGAACCATTTCCATTTATTCTTCAGAAAATTGTCTATTTTATTTTAAATTATTTTATTTTTGTTTTTGACTATAGTAGCAAGTCTATAAAAAAGCAGTTGATATACAATTCCTAAGAGAAAATTACATCTTTTTTTATGGCATTGCACACACACATTGTGAAACATTCACACAAACGACAAAACCGGTTATCAGGATTTGTCTTCCTGTGCAAACAGCTTAAGCTCTTTGAGCTTATTGAACACAGTGCTGCCTCCTACCAAGAGGTCAATGAAGTGCAATTAGTTGTCAGTGGGTTTCATGTTTATTCACTAATCAGGAACATTCGGAAAAATCTAACACTGACTGTATTGTGCTCTTTTAATACATGCTCATACATAACTGGCAAATAAAACCTTTTCATGGAAAGTCTAAGGGATCTGACCACCATTTTTCTTATGTGTCCTCCTCACCAGTCAAAATGGCGGCTCTTATTGACGTCCCCCTGTTTCAGCGGCTGCAATTTGCATAATATGAGGCCTAAAAATTCTGGCACAATTTCACTCTCCTCTCCAAATGAGTCTGCGGGACGGGCCTGAGGGCGCTCGTTGTGTCTTGCCTCAGAAAGTGAGGCTGTTTTGTTTGGCACGGGCAGCCCAAGTCGGAGAGAAAGCAAGCCCTTGTATGAGCCCAAAACCACTGGGTTTTACTCCTCCAGTCATTAGCAGAGAAAACTGGGCATTTCCTAATGACTTCACACTTTCCAACGCATGGGTTAATCCATCTCTACTCAGGGTAGCTGTGTTGGAAAGCATATAGCCACGAAAGAAGGAATAAATCTCTTTCTGTGCTATTCAGGAGGCAAAATGACCTCATGAGCTTCAGTGAGTGCTCACCTACCTCATTTGTGGTTAGAGCCCACATTAGCGAGATTACAAAATGGAGACTCTTTTGTCTGGATACCGCTATAATATCACTGCAGATGATGCAATATACGTTCACAATCATTTTGGTTATATGCATACAATTATTGCAGGTTTGACTGGGCAGGATGGTTTCATTTGACTCGTGAGGTTAAATGAGTCTCTCAGAGGTTCGTCGAGTGTGTCTGCTCTGAGGGAATCATTACACAAGAGGATGAACTCTGCAGCACTCTTTGTTTAGCTTTGAATGAAGCAGTGCTTTCCTCCATTAGGTGGTGAATAGGTAAATGGGCTTGATTCATATTTGAAAGCTGTAATCAAATAACCGCCAGCACTCTCTTCCCCACTGTACTCTCTCTGCATCCAAGTGGATCGCCGCTGCCTTGCAATTACATCCAAGCGGGACCTATTAACCCTTATGAGAAGAGAATGCTTGAAAATTGGATTATTTTGCAGAGGGAAATGTCATAGTTTTGAGTTACACTGGCTGAATGCTAACCGTTTTGGTTTGGAGCTCTCAGAAGTCTCTGAAGTTGCTCTTTGGATTTGAGATGCATTATCTACAGCCTGCTGTATTGTTCAAGACCTTAAAACTAAATGTAAATAAAATAAAATAAAATAAATTGATTTATTATAAATGGATATATTTAAAATTAACCAGTTTTGTATGTAAAATAAATTAAATGTAGATTTATTTAAAACAAAGTTTATTTGTTTTTTTAAAAAGTTTATTTGTTTTTTAATTTTAAATAAATGCATTAATTTATTGTTTTAAGTTGTATTATCTACAGCCCACTGTATTGTTCAAGACATAAAAATGAATAAGTTATGTAAATAATAAATATGTAAATAAAATAAAATTGGATTAAATAAATACATTTATTTACAAAAAGTTTATTTAAATAAATAAATAATGTCATAGTTTTACATTAATTTGGCTGGATACCAACAGCTTTACTTTAAAGCTCATAAAACGCCTCTGAAGCTGTGCGTGGATTTGAGATACATTATCCACAGGCCGCTGCTATTGATCAAGATATGAAAAAATTCATCAGTTTTGATGCTGTGCTCAAAGCAAATGCCACAGAGTCTGTCTAAAATTGTTGTTTTGTAAATTGTTATTATTGATTTCTAGATTCCTTGTCTTCGGCTCTTTACATTTAAACTGTTGTGGGAAACTGGATTGCCTGCAAAAGATTTCTTTTTTTCTTCGTCAAAGCTAGAATGTAAATAAAGACAGAAGCAAATGTCAGAGCCCAACATTGGCATTCTGAGATGTGGTTTTCCTCTTGGATACATAATAAGTTAAAGATGAAGTTTGGCCTCAAGCTCCCTTTAGATCTGAGCACAATCAGTTTTGCTCTGGGCCTGTAATTCGAGGCCCGCTATGTCTTTTTTCTCTCTTCTTTCTCCCTCCCGCTCTCTCCCTCGCTTTTATTGCCCATTCAAACAAGATCCTGGGATGTGGAATGAATCTTAAGCTGATGGTTGATCAATATCTTGTTTGCTATTGATTCATTCATTTATTAAAGTCTACAGTCATTCAAGTTCACAGACGGTTTAGTTCAGGCAATTGATCCCCTGGTAGTTGAACTGATAAAAGACGACATGAACCTGATGTGGGTAGAAATGACTTAAAGCACGGCATGTTTCGAATGATGGACATTATGCTATGACAATTTGTCTGGGTTGTATAATAGAGAGGTACATGATGTACAGGCAGTGCATTACTGATTACATCAGGTTTTGGATTGGCGGTATTTTTGGACAATGATTTGGACAAGGTACGGTGGGAGTGCATGGTGGTCTGCAAAATATTTTCTAAAATGTTTCTTTTGGGTTGTCCAAGTTAACACAAGCACTTAATATATATATATATATATATATATATATATATATATATATATATATATATATATATATATATTTCGACAATATGAACACTTCATTATTTTTTTCTAGTTGTGAAAGATAGTTGTGATTTTATTCTATTGACAGCACTTGTTTTTAATAGTCAAAAAATATAAATATTGTTTATTATTATTAATAATAATAATAATAATAAGCTATTTTAACAAATAAATTTAGTACAATGACAATATAAATGCTAGATATATGGCTATGGACACAAATATTTCAGTTTGTTGTTATTTAATATTTTTCCTCATGCAGTATACTGTACATGGGTTTTATGAAAATACATTATAATTCATTACAGTAAAAACAGTAATATTATAAAGTATTATTACAATTTAAAATAACTGATGAATATTACAGTTGTTATAGTTTAAAAGTTACTCCAGTCTTCAGTGCCACATGATCCTTCACCAATCAATAATATGATGACATGAAACGTTTCTTATAATGCTGAAATGTTTTATGCTGCATAATAATTTTTTTGGAAACCACAGTGCTTTTTTTCAGAATTTTTAAGATTTATTTGAAATAGGAATCTTTTGTAATGTTATAAATTTCCTCATTGTCATTATCAATCAATTTAATGCATTCTTGCTAAATAAAAGTATTTTATTTTTATTTTTTTACTTTTGAATGATAGTGTATATATATGCCTTTATTTTTTAGGAAGGTCTCTTGAAATGTGATCACATTTAAGGAGTCTTTGTCACCACAAAGTTTGAAAACAAGAAAAAGTTTGTTCTGATTTTGGTGAATGTCCGATGCATTACTTTTGGTGAAAAGTAATGCATCGAACATTGTCCTTCTGAAAGATATTGCACTGATCTAATGCAGCTGTATACTTTACTTTAAACTGGTTCTCTAACTGCAGTGTAAATGCAGGTGAATTCCTCTGCTGGAGCGTCGGGTGTGTGTGAGACAAGAGGAAGGCTCAAGACACATTGCCGTGTGTTTGATAAATGTTAAAGGAGTTGAAAATTTGCCACTTCATCTGCTCTGGATTATTTTGCAATCAACAAGCATATTTTCCTCTGTGAAATGCTGTCATTGGCTTTTTCTGCAACCCATCCCTCCGTGAAAGTATCCCTGGGGCAGCCTACTGCTCCACTGGTAAGTACAGTTCATTACTCTTTGCTGGTGACCAGACCTGAGCGCTCATTCTTCACATGCTGAATGTAGATCAGAGCTATTCATAATCCATCTCATTGGAGGCTGATTTGCCAAACAAGCCCAGAGAAGTCATGCTAATCAAGGACAGGGGAAGATAAAAAAAGACTTACAGAGACATTTTGCAATACACTATACTTCCAAACTTTTAAACCTGCATAACCAGCAAGAGTTCCTTTGTCAACCAGCTAATTTACAGTTTTTATCTGCTAATAGACAGATAATATCATGATGAAATGGAAGTACTGTAGCAACAGATTCAAAGTTTTAAGTGGGCTAAATGAACACCAGAGAGAAGTCTTTTGTTTCACCAGAAGATGTGTTGTTTCACCAGAAAGTTATGACATTTTGATTAAATATTTCAAGGTCAATCAAACCAAATCAAACAAAAAAAAAACAAAAAACAAAAAACAAAAATTAAATTAAATTAAATTAAATTAAATTAAATTAAATTAAATTAAATTAAATTAAATTAAATTAAATTAAATTAAATTAAATTAAATTAAATTAAATTAAATTAAATTAAATTAAATTAAATTAAATTAAATTAAATTAAATTAAATTAAATTAAATTAAATACAAAAAACAAAAATTAAATTAAATTAAATTAAATTAAATTAAATTAAATTAAATTAAATTAAATTAAATCAAATCAAATCAAATCAAATCAAATCAAATCAAATCAAATCAAATCTGGAAACATGTCCATGGAAGAATTATTCACAATAAGGAGAAAATAGAAAATGTATGCATCTAGGACATAGAGTTTCATTTCATGCCGACTTGAAGCTGGTCTTCGAAGTGGAGGTGGTACTTTGGCCACTTTTACTTTTTAAAGGTCACAATTTACTTTTTACCATTACTTTATTGTTTTTTTTAAATACTCTTCAGATGTCTTTTACATATGCGTTTTATTTTTGTTATTTTTGTTCTAGACTAAGACTGCCAATCTTCACCGAAGTCCATCATAAAAAATGAATGAAACCTTTTATAATACATTTTTTTTAAATTATATATATATATATAATTTCTATCACACGTCAACACGTTTTAGACAGTGTTGCTATAAAACAGACTGTTGTGACAAGTTTGTGAAGGTCATACAGGCTTCTAAGTGTTAATGGTTAACCTTGTTCTGAACAATTTAATGAGTTGTTATATTGTGGCTTCAGTTCCTGTGATTTGTGTTCTTGCGCAGAAAGCACACGAACCCCTAACGGCTCTTTCTTTGTGAGATGAAGGAGTGTAGTACGTGCTGTTCAAGTGACTCCGACAACAACAGAAAATGAATAAAAAATTTCATTTTGGGACCTTTTATAACTTTATCATCCTCCATCCGCGAACAAACTGCCGGACTGTAATTATTACAACAGCGACACTGTGTCGAGTACACCATTCGGTCACCAAATGACTACCACTGGCTCTGCTGTGACCGAGCAAACGTTGTAGTGGTCAGCACTGTCGCCTTAGGCTGGAAAGTTGTGGGTTCCCGATGCGCGCCAAGTTTGAGTCAGCCTGCTCCTAAATCTAAAAAAAGAGGGCTTCACGGTCAGACAGGCTGACCACAGAGACATCAGTCGGCCCAGGGTTCCCCTGCCTTCTCATGAAGCCTGTGGCCTGCCAGCCCATAACAATGCAGGTTCAAACGGGCCAGCGAGAAGTGTGCTGTAAAAGACATTAGCTGGGAATAGCTACGACCGTGACCAGCCGGTCCACGCGGGGCGTGTGAAGACGGCTCTGCGTTTATGGGAACAAATATCTGCCTTTTTCTCATTGTTGTTGTTTCCCGCTGCCTTTTCATGTGCGGACATCCCCACCTCGCTCTGTTCTTTTACATTTTAATACCCGACTTTGAACGGCCCTTGTTTGATGAGGTTTTGCGATCTCCTCCCTCTGTTCTCTTTAATTGGCCGCGTTCAGTTTTCCAGTAGAGTCTCGAAAGATTGAACGGCATTTGCGAGCAGGGCAGACGTGACTAGCGGCTAGGCTCTGCGTGCCTGAGAGTATTGCCTTACTGTGACCACAGCTCTTAAAAACAGAAAATCCATCTCCAGTGTTTTGAAGGGAGGGGAAGAGCCATAGCAGAGATAAGTCAGCAGGGTTTGTCAGATGCGGCGCTTCCTCAGAGCGATTGGCCTGTCTGCCAGCGGACGATTCTGGCAGCCACCCGTATGCGTCGCCTCAGAAAACGGCCATAGATCAGAAGAGATGCATCTCAGAACGCGTTAAAAGTCTCAGAGCTCGGCGAGATATTCATCAAGATAACTTCCATTAAGAAACGTGTCGTTTTTTTATGCGTTGCTCTGTTTCTGTCACCGTCCTTATCACCGCTTCTGCTGAATGTGGGAGAAGTATCACCGCATGAAATGCTGAATTTATGATTCATTCTGGATGTGTGGTTGAGTGTTTTTCGAAACAATCAGGTTCTCCCACCTCAAATCAATTATGCTTTGACCAAGTAACTAGCGGGACTAGCAAAGACAATCCTCCGCTTCATGGGCGTAATTCACTTTGGCAGGTCTGCATATTTGGCTTGGCCGCACGCCTGCCTTCTACAGCTGTGCAGGAGACATTTCCGCAAGCTTTTTCCCCCCTTCTTCTCTGGGAGATTACACTGTCTTTTTGATGTCTGCCAGCCAGCAGATCTATGACACATGGGTCAAAGACATGACGCTCATCTGGTCATTTAATTAAAAATACATAAAAAATACACTTCTTCCATTGAATTCATTTTAAAATTCATTTTTGATTTGTTTTTGGAGACTTAAAGTCATGAAATGAAAATAAAGGGCTCATTAAAAGAATGAAATTCTTGAAAAGAAAACCGCATTATATAGTTTGGTGTAATCTTTTATTATTATTTCTTAGAAAAAAGTGGATATAATAGGAAATAATAATATTTGAATGACATATTTCCTTACAGCTTGTATACATGGGTTTTCAAATAAATCTTTGGTAATATAACCTTATTAAAATATCTAAAATAATACAATTTCATAAAAAGAAATCAAATGTTCATTTTAGCACTAAATTAGTTATATGGAAAAGGTCATTTAAAAGTTTTCCAAAATCATATGAAACCAACAACAAGCAAATTTCTGAAAACTTGCACGTTTTAAACACATTTTTCCTTTTCTTTTCTTTCTTCTTGTAGACACTCTTTTGTGTCACTGACCAATATGTTCCTGCTGTATCCTATACCACAGTCCACAATGTCCAGAGAACAGATCGCTCTCATCAATGTGCAGCACTGCATTATATAACATTGATGATGGCAATTCTGCCCCTCGAACGTGGCTTGTGATTGATACTGGATAGCATCCATTTTGTGCTCAGTCACTGGAGCTCACAGCAAAGATGATATTTCTTTCAATCGCCCTGCCTGGAAAATGAGCCCATATTTCGTTTCTTTCCTATTACCTTCCGAGACGCAGAGCTAACAGTGAAAGCGAAAAGAGGGCTGAAGCGATGGCAAAACCGCCCGCAAGACCAATACAGAAGCAGGTGAAGGCAGAGTAAGACATCAAATAATTCTCCACCTCCTGACAGGACATGAAGTACTGGAGCTAATTGCAGGAAGAACAAAGGAATTCACTCAGACATGATTTAATGGAGGCAGGCCAAGAAAACCTGCTTCAATTACAGCAATGAGGAATATTCAAGCGGCCAGCCGAAGAGTCAGAAACTGCCTCTGGGGAAATCTCTGGCCATTGAGAGGAGAGTGAGTGCTGAGAGCACTGACTGGGTAGGCTAGCGCACAAATCAATCACCTGGGCGGTGGTGGGCTTCAGCCAATAACAGGTGACATAAAAAGTAGATTGGGGTTAGGAGTAACAAGTAAATCACTTCAGAACATCAGCAGCTGATACTTTCTCTCAAATTAAATGAGAAGGAACGATGACGCACAAAAAAAATGGAGGATCGAGGATGTTTCTACAGACAAATCTGTGTGAAATATATGTGCAATAGCCTTTGTCTGCTCAGGCCGAGATGTAAAATCCTTCCTTCCTCCAGAATGAAAAGCAAGGGGAAATATCTGCAGGTGACAGGAAGCAGCAGATGCGGTAAATGTTATTGTTGCAGAAAAGTTTCTGACACGTCCCTCAAAGTTGATTTTGTCCCACGGGCTGTGGAACAGGGCTGATTATTTTTCTGTTGCAAACCTGATGTTTGTCCACAATGTTACTGGCTAGTGAGGAAATCATATCTGTGTGTTTGAGGGCAGAGAATTCATTTTATGACAAATTGGTTGGCATCAACATGCTCCCAAGTGACTTCCACAGCAATTGGGTGCAGCGAGCAGGAAATTTGACGTGTTTAGAACATCATGATCGAATGTGGAACAGGGTGGAGGGTTTGAAGAGTGTGTGCCTTCATAATTATTGTGTGAAGTGTATGACATCAAATACGTTTCACATGCAGAGTGACGATAAAACACTTCAATTCTGATTGGCTTGTATGAAATGCATCTCCAGGAATCTGATTTGAATTGGATTTCAAACTGTCCATGAATGTGGTTGGGATTGAATTGTGAAAATCAAGATCATTTAGATGACAAAAATAATCAGATTGCAATTGGATACAATATTTGATTTATATGGCAATATTAGATAATAAAAAATACACTTTTCATTATTTAACATTGATAATAAAGGGTTTTTATTCTTAAGATGAGGGTTTAGAAATGGTTAGAATAAACCAATTTTCTAATGGTAGTTCCATAAATTAATAAAAATAAAAATATAGAGTTTAATATGTAAATACATAAAACATATGTAATATATAAATACATTTTAAGTAATGACTGTTATCAAACTGGTTTCCCAGATGCTCACTGTTTGCTAATGGTGGGAACTCTAGCCCTAAACTCATCCAATTTGTTGAACAGAGCAATACTAAAGCACACAGAAACAGCATTTTTACAATTTTTGGGGAAAACAACCTATAAATGACTTAGCTTACGTATTGATGTCTCTGCATATTAAGTTGAAATAAGAAACTTTAGCTTTAAAATTGACTGTGTCATCTTAAATGGATCTTGGCTCTCCATTTCCAACTTTATTTAACATAAAAGTCCCCTCTCTTCTCACTGATAGAGAGCAATTGCAGAGAGAATGGCTTGTAATGCTGAGAATTATCAGAGGGCATATCAGTTGTCCCAGATCACCTCTCTAACTCGGTTACTGTTGGAAAGGGTCTTGCATCGCTGGACTGGCAGCTACTTAAGACGCCCCTCCAATTCCCTTCTCAGCTTCATCATGTGCAGCAGGCTAAGAGCATATTTTTTACATTAGTACAGACGTGTGCCTCCGCAACCGAAGAGGATTCTCACGCTGCCTCGCTCTGCAAGTGTGTCACTATAAAGGGGTCAAAGTTTAGCTACTTAGCTTGGACCTGTTAGCCCCTGCTGGTAGATGCCGTAACTACACCATCTGGTCTCCTTCAAAAACACATATGTATATTTTTCCACTGACAGACTTTCAAAAGTAGGAAACATGTATATCATAAATACTATAATCATAAACACAACTCTGGTCCTCAAATTTGATTGGTTGAGCAGGGACCTTCTTTTACACATTTTTTGGTGGCGTTAGCACTAAATATAGCACTAAATAGGGGCTAAAGATCACGTTCTTGGGGTTGCTTCGACCAGTGGACATGAAAAACAACCTGCAGCAACAATGTTAAAGTAGCCCAATTCCGCGGGAAAACCGCAGACTTGGCAACACTGATTGTGACTCTTTCTGCAGGTAACATAGTTACACCAGTAGATGGCGAAAAGTGACTGTTTATAATGAGTAAGCCATTATAGGAATCAGTCAACTGGTTAGTTGAAACACTGATTCAGTCAGGAGCGAAACACTAGTAGTATGTGTTGTTCGAAAGGGAACTGCTTTGGCTTCGTTTGGAACTTTGTCGAAGGAAATTGGAGCAAGATGTTGTTTAAATGTAAGTTACTGAATGTTAACTTCTTGTTTGTTGAGCTGTTGTTTAAAATCAGTATCAATTAATTAGACCTTAGATATGAATTGATATAATTTTTTGGGGGATTGGATCATTGTTTAGACACACATATCAGTTGTCCCAGATCACCTCTCTAACTCGGTTACTGTTGGAAAGGGTCTTGCATCGCTGGACTGGCAGCTACTTAAGACGCCCCTCCAATTCCCTTCTCAGCTTCATCATGTGCAGCAGGCTAAGAGCATATTTTTTACATTAGTACAGACGTGTGCCTCCGCAACCGAAGAGGATTCTCACGCTGCCTCGCTCTGCAAGTGTGTCACTATAAAGGGGTCAAAGTTTAGCTACTTAGCTTGGACCTGTTAGCCCCTGCTGGTAGATGCCGTAACTACACCATCTGGTCTCCTTCAAAAACACATATGTATATTTTTCCACTGACAGACTTTCAAAAGTAGGAAACATGTATATCATAAATACTATAATCATAAACACAACTCTGGTCCTCAAATTTGATTGGTCGAGCAGGGACCTTCTTTTACACATTTTTTGGCGGCGTTAGCACTAAATATAGCACTAAATAGGGGCTAAAGATCACGTTATTGGGGTTGCTTCGACCGGCGGACATGAAAAACAACCTGCAGCAACAATGTTAAAAGTAGCCCAATTCCGCGGGAAAACCGCAGACTTGGCAACACTGATTGTGACTCTTTCTGCAGGTAACATAGTTACACCAGTAGATGGCGAAAAGTGACTGTTTATAATGAGTAAGCCATTATAGGAATCAGTCAACTGGTTAGTTGAAACACTGATTCAGTCAGGAGCGAAACACTAGTAGTATGTGTTGTTCGAAAGGGAACTGCTTTGGCTTCGTTTGGAACTTTGTCGAAGGAAATTGGAGCAAGATGTTGTTTAAATGTAAGTTACTGAATGTTAACTTCTTGTTTGTTGAGCTGTTGTTTAAAATCAGTATCAATTAATTAGACCTTAGATATGAATTGATATAATTTTTTGGGGGATTGGATCATTGTTTAGACACACACAGGTTCAGGTTCTCCGTTCGTGTCTAAGGAAAAATATAGTCATACAGGTATGGAATAAACATAAATAATGACTTAAGTCTAATTTTTGGTCGAACTATCGCTTTAATATGAGACCACCACCACCACCACAATAACAGGAAGTATGACTCAGACTCTCAGTTGCACTGTCATCTCTCATCCTTTACTGCAAGTCAGTAAAATCGAGTCACTGGCCTTTTTCTGGTCTTTCTGCGGTAAAAACGATATATGCATAGTGCAGGTATTTGAAATGCCTTGACGCATGTGTCGTTATTGCAGTCATATACTAAATGCAGCAAATCACTTGTTTATTGTTATTGGTACAATGCCAGAAACGAATCGACCAGTGCTGTCCTTGACTGAATCACTTTCTTTTTGGTGACTCACTCTCTTTGTTCATTGGTTTGAATTTTATTCCATACAGTGCGCTGTGGGTCATGTATATAAATGAAAGCAAATCATTAATAGTTTAAAGAGAGAACAAGATTAATTCACTTGAACAAATTCCTGGCTAATGTGTTTTATTTGATCTGTTGCCGTTGCATGAACATGTAATTTATCGTTGCCTTTTTACATACGAATGATTAAAGGGAAGGTGCGGCATGGATGATAAATGTGTCTGACTGGATGTTCAGCAGTCCTGTATCATTAGCATGGTGGGAAATGATGAGTCACCTGCAGCTTAACCAGTTCCTGCTTTCACTGGCATGCAGGAGAAAGAAACCGCTGCAAATGCGGACACATGCACACCTTTTCCTCTTGTTTTCCTTCTTTCTTTCTCCTAAACAGATCTGCCATTAAAGCAGCAGGTTTACTTCCTACAGGCTACAAATGAGGAAGTTATTGCTGAACAGGGATGAGGGGGGTGTTTAGGAAACCGACAATGTATAAAGCTGAGCAGGGCACATAGAAATAATGACCTGTGATACTAAAAACAGAGGGGTTTGTTTGTAAGAGTTCACCTGGAGCCTTTTTTTTTTCTTTGAACAGCCCAATTCAATCTTATTAAACCAGCCTAGACAGTCTGAGCCTGGGTACAGTCTGGTTTGATGACCAGTCAAAGGGATAAGTTACCTCAAAAATGAAGATTTTGGCATTATTTACCCACTCACATTTCGAAACCTTTATTACTTTCTATCTTCTGTGAAACACAAAATAAGATATTTTCAAGAATGTTGGGATCAAAACAGTTTCAAGATGGACTATGATGACGCATTTCCACAGTTATTAAACATCATGCTAGAAATATTTTTTCTTTTTGAACACTTTTTATGTGAATTTATAGCTATGCTTTGTGCTATATTGCCTTGGTATGACATTTCAGAAAACTAGTTAATGCTTATATGTTTCTCTTTTCTGAATGTCATAGAAACTCTACGATAGATTTTTATTTTTATTTTTTTGCAATTGGAGCAAATGAGAATGCAAAAAAATATGTTTGATGTAGTTTCTGTTCATCATTTTCGAAGTTTACCCAACTTTGACAACTTTTGCTTCTTTTTTAAATAATATCTTCTTTTGTGCTCCAGGTTAAGACTAACATGAGGGTGAGTAAATTATAATTAAATGTTTCTTTTTTGGTGAACTATACACTCTAAAAAATGCTGGGTTATTTCAACCCAACATTGGGTCAAATATGGACTAACCCAGCTGTTGGGTTAAATTTTTTAATTAAAGTTTTAACCGAAAAGTTGGGTTAGTCCATATTTGACCCAACGTTGGGTTGAAACAACCCAGCATTTTTTAGAGTGTAGCTTTAAGAAACCAGCAAGACCAGCTCAAAAACTGTTAAGCATTTCATACACTGTAAAACCTAATAAATTCATTTAACTTAAACATTTTTAAAAGTTTATTCAACTTAAATTTGTGACATGAACTAAAAAAAATATTAGGCAGAATCAGTTCTTGTTTTTCCTGGGAATCAAACACTTTTGTGTGGTTAGTGCCATGCTGTACAGGACGAAATATCACCTGTAGTTTCATATATATTTGACAGCATTTTATGTTTAATATTTGTTCAGAATCGTGGAAAAATCTCACTCTCTTTATTTTCAATCTACTTTTCCTTATCCTGTTATCTCCTGATGTATTTTCAAGATATATATAGGCAATATATATGATTGAGTCACATTCTGAATAATCAAGATTGTGTGAAATTGTGTGACAAGCTTTGTACTTTCATGTGAGTGCACACGCTGTGTTCCTGAGAAAAGAGTAGGAGATACAGACTGCCACAGATTCCAGTAGATAAGAAGCTCTGTCAGCATCTGTTGCCAGGCGGCTGTATAGATCGCTCAATAACATTAAAGAAACGCTGTACCTGCTAGCTAATCAAAAAGAAGATGGTGATTAAACCCTTCATCTGCACGGATTGGTGATAACCTAAGAGGTATTCCATAGCGCTCAATCAGTTACAGATCTGAACCTCTCCGAATATTTATTCTACTACTTTCTTTTGAAGTCTTGCTCATCTTTTCCCAAGATGGAATGAACATTCACTGCACAGCCACTTTTCATCACTTAAAGTGCTGCAAAATCCATTAGTATCCTCTGTTATTGCCTCTGTGTGTGTAATGAAGGTAACATCTACTGGATGTGTATGAACTTCTGTGAGTAGGTGAGTGAAAGAGACAAAGAGAAAAAGAAAAAAAGGAGAGAAAAAGAGCACTTCAAGGCACAATAAGTTGGTTGGAGTCACGTAGGTTTACATTCGGAAGTCTTTGAGATAAACTACTGGAGTGAGGCCACATAGACCTGTTAGTAATATGGAAGGCACTTAATTGAAGACCATAAGCAGTGGAGAGAAAGGCCTCCTAATAATTCAACCTCATGTTGTGTGGAGCAGAAGAAAGCAGGAGAAACTTAAAAGGAATTTTAAAAACTATTTCCATGCAAAATGTGATTTTAATAAACCATAGCCTTGTGTAAAAAAACAAAATCTCTCGTTGGTGATTCGTTCATGAATCAGACTGATCCGGTTTTAGCATACTGACTCATTGATCCGGTACACGCTTGGAATATGTCGCATGAGTCGTTTTGACCACTTTTATGATACTTTTTTTTGTTGCCCTTTCATTGTAATTGAATGGGAAAGATCAGCCAGCACAGTCAGAATTTCTTTTTTGTGTTCTGTGGAATAAAATCATACAGGTTTGGAACAACATGAGATTAAATGAGGACAGAATTTTCAGTTTTAGATGAACAATTCCTTTAGTGAAAAAAGCTAATGCCAAAGCCAGTATGAAAATCATTTTTCAGGTCAAGGCTCTTCCCAGTATGATCTTGAATTCATTGTTTTATTAGAATACTAATAATGTTTGACCAAATTTGTGCATGCCAACTATTAGTCAAACAGAGACATCCATGCAAGAAATTCTCATTATGGCTTAATACTAAAATAATTTGAAAATCAAATACACAGTTTGTTACCCAGCTGAAATTAATGAACTCTATATGTGCAGAAATATCCTCTTTCAGTAAAAATGTCATAATCGTTTACAAAAAATTTCACACATTGTCCTTTCTATTAGCGCTTCTGTCTCAGACTTCATTTTATTTGTGGAAATGTTCTCACCTCTGAACTATCTACATTTTTAGCTAATCATCTAATTAGTGATGACACTCAGACAGTGAATATTGATAGAAACCGTCTTTTGTTTAGTCTTTTTTTCTTGTTACACTTGTTGTTCAGTGTCTAGTTTTGTGTCAGTGCTGGCTCTTCTCCTCTATCTCCATTACTTACTCCTCTCTGCTAGGCTCATTTGAATCACAACAGCCCTTCCAATATTTTAAGAACAAAAAATTATTTTTTATTTTTTTAGGTTTTATTCATTTGATGCTGTGAGAGTGTTTTGCTTCCATCTTCTATTTTTGTTTTTTGGAGGAGAGGAAAAAATAATATAATTATTCGTGCGGAAATGTATCTGAAAAATGTTTTACTCAAGTATAAAATTGTTTTTATTCTGGCCCTCCATGTATCACTTATTTTGCTCCTTGGAGTGCAAAAGTAATGTAGAAGAATCACCTTGAGCCGTTCTTCCAGTTCAAATTTCCCTTTTATTCAGAAGTTACACTCTGCAAATTCCATTTACGCTGCATGGTTGAACCCAATGGTAAAATTGAAAACTGCCCATTTATGAATCACATTTGTGCCACATATGCAATTCTGTTGCTCACAGGAGATGTCTTTAGGGATTGTGATGGTACAAGACATTGCAAAAAAAGATTTTTCTCATGAGCGAAAATTCTGTTTTTGTTCTTCAGATGTTTTCGTTCAAATCCATTAGTCTCTGTTCACTCTGCATGTGAGGAATCCATTTTTCATTAAAAAAGCAGTTTGACTTAAAAGTTGTCATTGTTAAAAATTGTATATATATATATATATATATATATATATATATATACAAAAGCAGCCCTAAAAAGAAATATGCTAACTCTAACAATATGAAAAAAGTAAAGAATGGATACTTGAGTGAGCAACTTTTTTCCCTTTTTCTTTCTTTAGGAGGAGTGTATTTTAATATAATGCTACATTATACCATAACATACTAAAATAATTAGGGAAGACCATTAGAATGCACAAAAAAAGTGGATATTCAAGCCTCTACCTCTATTAATATATGGTGCTTTGGGGGGAAAAAAAGTCGGGCCACTAACCAAACCCAAACGCTAAAATAAGTTATTCCTTAACTTTTCTCAGATTAGTGATTTAAATGTAATATGCAAGTCAGTACATTGCCTACAGATGTGCCTACTGTTAAACACATGTCATCACTGTGAATATGGATGAATACAGATATTGTAGCAGTGTGTTTTATTGTAACGCTCGTACTGCAGGAGGCGTTCAATAGCTCAATGAAGGGCTGTCTCCTACGCATGAGGTGTTCTAAATATGACACATGATGAGTCTGGCTGTTAGCATGGACAGAGGAAAGGCTAAACTGAAACAGTATCAAGCTCAGATAGGGGACAGCATTGGCGCCAACTTCCGCAGTATGTAATATGTCTAGCAGAATGTAACTGCCAGGACTAAAAATATTTCAGTGACATCCACCTCATGGCATGATATCTCTCTGTGAAATAAACAACGTTGACTTCACTTCTCAGGTTTCATCTCTAAAAAAGTTTCATCAGTATACCTCACGATGGTGGCGCGATGGCAGAGAACGCATGTGAAACCCCCAAAATACAATTTTTAAGAGTCTGAATAGAGTATGCCACTTTAATACTTCTAAACATGCAATATAATTTATGATTAAATTTTTTTTTGCATGCTTTTATATGTATTATATATTTTGAATCAGTGGGTGAAAAAGTCTAAAAAGTGCATTTTTCTCTACATGTAATTGGCCCACCATTACTAGCTTCATGGGAAAAAAGAAAAACATAATATGTGTATTCTTGGAAAACAGTTCTTATGCTCTTTTCATGCAATGCTATTTTCAAATTATGTTAATCCCCAGGAAACCAATATTGTAAATGTTGGCAGTTTATTTTTGTCGACAGCTTATTATTATTTATGTTTTTTTGTAAGAAAAATTCAGAGAAAGGTAAAGAAAACGCAAAAAAGGGAACACATGAACATAATACATTTTTGTTACAACCTTTTTCTTTCGTTTAAACGTGGAAAGTATATAGGTTATGTGGTAACATTTTTGTATCTAAAAAATATTTTCTTAAATTGATAAATTATGCAGAATTTTTCAAAATAAATAATTACTCTCTACAGCTGAGAAAGCATTCCCAAATGTTCATGTATTTCTTAGCAACTGAAAGTTTATTATTGTACACATTTACCTTGAAATATGTATTAATCTTCTGCTGTAGATTCATATGTTTGTTTCACATTTTAAACAGCTAGCACAATATTAGTGATGAATTGGTGTAAATTAATTTTGTTTGTTTTATTTTTATAGATATAAAATAAAATGCATTATAGACAGTAATGCTAGGCAGTCATTTGGAGAGACTACTGCCAAATTTATTTTGTATTTTCTTTAGTGTGTGTGTGTGTGTGTGTGTGTGTGTGTTTGACAACAAGTGGTTGGTTCATCTTGAAGTTGTTATTGTGGACAGGACTAGTAATTATGGACCTTTGGACTTATGGTTTGTCATGGATGAGAACAGAACATTTAAGTACAAGTAAATTACCTGGACCCCAAAACCATGTTAACAATGTAAAAATGATGCACTCTGTATTATTATAAGACTATACATACACCTATATAGTACATACATAACATACATTCATTTGCTTACAAAGATAAAAACAGTATATTACTAGATTTTAATGACACAGTATGACACATTCTACAAGGGCAGACTTTACATCAATATTTTTAGGTTAAAATGTATATGAATGTATAATGAGTGGTGTACAAATGTTCCATTTAGTCTATTAGATCATAAATGCTGCATATATGATAATTATTGAAAAAGAGTCATGAAATGCTGTTTACAGTAATTTTAGATGAAGCACACCACAGGACATGTCAACTTCCCAAAAGTGTTTCATGTCAGCTACACTCATACTAGTTGTCAAAAACATTACTACTGTGTTCTGCTAATTATTCCACACAGAAATTACCACCTGTCAGTAAATGTTCACAGAATAACAGAGTGTTTCATTTCACTTATTTGGTTTCAGTTCTACATTGCTAAGCACTGAGAAAGTTTTGAATAAACAAATATTACCCCACTGTAAAATACATTCTGATTTTTGTGTATTATATGTATATATCTGCCCAAATGTTTGCCCAGGGATTTGTGTCATACCCCTATATTTCAATACCCTGAGAAGGATTGACAGCACTAAAAAAACACACACACACACACACACACACACACACACACACACACACACACCTGGCTGTTATTAAGCCTCTCATAAAAAAAACACAACTTGACCCTAAAGAATTAGTTAATTACAGATGGATCTCGAATCTCTCTTCTCTGTCAAAGATACTAGAAAAGGTAATATCATCACAACTATGTTCCTTCTTAGAGAAAAATGGAATCTGTGAGGTTTTCCAGTCAGGATTTAGACCATATCATCATAGTACTGAGACCGCTCTCATTAGAGTTACAAATGACCTGCTCTTATCATCCGATAGTAGTTGTATCTCTCTATTAGTGCTACTAGATCTTAGCACTACATTTGACACTATTGACCACAACATTCTTTTGAATAGACTAGAAAACTTTGTTGGCATTAGTGGAAGTGCATTAGCTTGGATCAAATCTTACTAATCTGACTGCCATCAATTCATAGCCGTGAATGAAGAGGTATCATATCGATCACAAGTGCAGTATGGAGTACCTCAAGGCTCAGTACTAGGGCCATTGCTTTTCATGCTTTACATGTTACGCTTGGCTCTATATTTCTTTGCGGCTCGACAAACATACCAATTTGCAAAACTAATGGAATACATAGTTGACAAAAAAATGGATGACTACTAATTCTAATATTATCTAATAAATACTAATTTGCTAAATTCTGAAAAAAAAACAGGTGTTAATTATCAGACCAAAAACCTCTGCATGTGATAAACTAGAATAATGTCTAGCACTTGATGGCTGCTCTGTCAATTCTTCGTTGTCAGTTAGGGACCTAGGTGTGCTATTTGATAGCAATCTTTCCTTTGAAAGCCACATTTCTAGCATTTGTAAAACCACATTTTTCCATCTTAAAAATATATCTGAATTACGACCTACGCTTTCAATGTCAAATGCAGAAACATTCATTCATGACCTCAAGGTTAGATTATTGTAATGCTTTATCGGGTGGTTGTTCTGCATGCTTAATAAACAAACTCCAGCTGGTCCAAAATACAGCAGCTAGAGTTCTTACTAGAACCAGGAAGTATGAGCATATTAGTCCGGTTCTGTCAACACTGCAATGGCTCCCTATTAAACATCATATATATTTTAAAATCTTGCTAATTTTAATTCTAAAGCCCTGAATGTTTTAGCACCTCAGTACTTGAGCTCATCGGCACAAGACCACGGGAACCAGATGAACTGGCCCCCCAACTGAGTCTGGTTTCTCCCAAGTTTTTTTCTCCATTTCTGTCACCAATGGAGTTTTGGTTCCTTGCCGCTGTCGCCTCTGGCTTGCTTAGTCGGGGACACTTAATTTCTGGCAATATTGTTGACTTGATTGCACAGATACTAGTTGAAATGAATCTGAGCTGGACGATGACATCACTGAATCAATGATGAACTGCCTTTAACTGAAAGTTGAGTGTTTACTATTGTCATTTTGCATTATCGACACATTATTTTCCTGTTTAATACTGTAAAGCTGCTTTGACACAATCTGTATTGTTAAAAGCGCTATATAAATAAAGGTGACTTGACTGATGACAAAGCAAGAAATCCAATCATAACCTCCAGTGCATTATCTCAAGACTAAGAAACTAAGAAAACACACACACACACACACACACACACACACACACACACACACACACACACACACACACACACACACACACACAAAGATACTAATAATAGCCCATTTGAGACAACTACAGCATGTCAACTCGCTCAAAATTTGGCTGTGACTCCTAATTTAAGCTCTACTGCTATAAAATGTGGTTGTCACTTGCTATTCATAACCAAAACTGTGCCATGAAGAGCAAAGTTTTATTCTACCTTTAAATATTGATAAGCTTATTTATTTTAATATCTTAACTACGCATAGATAGATAGATAGAGATTTTAAAGTGACATTTTTAACTCATTTTTTTTATAAGTAGTGTTTTAATGAATGATTATTAATTTATTAGATTATCACAAAACTATGGTGGCCGCAAGAAGACATCTGCATTTCATGAGTTTTAAAATTATAGCCTACTAGAAATAATTTGATTAGGTTCCCCTTAAAAATGAAGAAATAATCTTTACACTGCATTTCGAATTGATGTTGTTTTTTTCTCTGATCGGAACAGAAGTGCGAACAACTGGGTGAGAACCGATTCTCGTTTAGATGACTTATCGGAGTAGGTTTCTTCAGCAGTCTATGGCGAAGTTGCAGAGTGGCGCTGGAGCTGTTTTAGTGGTCACTGTCCCTTTAAGAGAGCGCGCTCTAGGGTGGCGCTTTCCTCCGCAAGGGCTTCTTGATATTAATAGTGTTGGTGTCTTGAAACTGACGTAATGCTTGGAGTCTGAGGTCCTGACAAGCGATAACATTTCTGATAAAGAACTGAGATCACTGCAAAAACCAACCTCCTTTTTTTCCATCCCAGACTCAGGCGTTTTTACTATTAAACACAGTCTCCCAAGATTTCACGTGTACAGGAGCAATTCGCAATCTTACATCCCCATAAAAAAAAGAAATCATTCCCGAGATCAACAAACAAACAACACAAAGACGCTTCATGGCTAACGCCAAAGCTCCACCATCTTTCAGACTGCAAAGACTATTGCAATTTAATCAACAGGTAAGGAGAAAGCGAATCAATGAGCATTGCGATCACGGCAGAAGAACGATGTGGATTTTAGCTGTAGTTCCTGATGGCTTTTAGGGGGAGAATGTTATGTAATGTTGAGAAGGGCGAAGGGATTTGGTGATGAATCAGTTGAGTGCTACTTTGCAATGAAAATAAGAGCACGGCTCTTCGGATTTCGGCGTGCCATTTGCGTTTTGAGGCTAAATTGCAAATTGAAATTGGCGACTTGCTAGCTCCCAGTAGTTGAGAGAAAACACACGAAGAGGTTTTTGGATTACTTTTTCCTTCCCATTTCTTCTCAGCTATTTCGTTCCGTGTTGCAATGCGTTTTGCACAAGATAATATCCCGAATGTAGTAATATCGTTTTTTTTCTCTTGTAAGTTACATTTAAGCCGCGAGGCGTCTTTCATTTGCTTTGTTTACGTTATGTGTAAACCGGTTGCACTGCGAGCTAAAGTAGCTAAACGGTGCATAGCTCAAGTTGTAGAAAGTTTCATTAGTGTGTAGGCTACTGTTTTTGCGTAAATGATGCTTCAAGGTGAATGGCGCTTTCCACACAAACTTCGAAAACTTTCCGTGACTGATGTACGATAAGAAAACGCGTAGGCATGGCAACGCGCTGAACGTTACACTTCATTTTCCACATACAAAGAGGCTCAGGTTGTTTACACGACAGTCTACAGATCCTAACGGGGCTTTTATCGCTATTTTGCGGTTTTATTCGAAGGCAGATGGCGAAAAGACGTCTTTCTGTGTTCATTGCGTTCTTCGTGGCGATGGAGACGTGCAGCAAGTTTCTGAGGAAAAGTTTATGAATAGCGGTAACGAGCTCCTGACTATACGAATACTATTTTCTCATTTGGATGTGTGTTTTTGTGAATATAGCAGTAATGGGAAAACGTTTTATTTGTTTTAGCAACTGTGTGGACAACTTTCGCACTTAGGTGTGTTTGGGGGGGCTGTCGTTCTCAAAGTTTCTTGTGGCGTGACCAAAGTGGCGTGATGGAGCTTAGCACTTTTCAAAAAACTTTTCGACAAAAGTTCAAGGAATTTAAATAACTCTGTGTTAATCTTCTAAAATGAAGGCACGCGAATAGAAATTGTTCTCTTTTTTTCTTGGCGTGTACAGTAGTCGTGTTCTCCTTATCTTTTCTTGTTGATGTTATTCATCGATAGAAACTTTTGTACAGGGGACAGGAACACACATCCAGTGTTCTATTTATTTCTAACAAGTTTTAACAAGTTATGTGTATACATGTGTTCATATCCTATACATTTTGTAACATTGTTTGGATTTGAGTTGTTGCAAGGTTCCTCAGGTCTGCAACTCTGGTAATGTTTCCAGTTAATTTGGTTTTACAATCACTTTCACATTAGAATATCATTAGTACTTTCAAGTGGGTGGAAACAGGTATTTATCTTCAAACTGATCAAATCACCCACACTTCACTTAAATGTGCTGTACTGAAGCGTAACCTGTATCTGATTGTTATGATACAAAATCCCATGTTGGTTCCAGTAGATGAGTTGCGCTGTTTCCTGTAAACTGTGAAAGTTGCCACACTCGGGCAGTCTGGAAATGATATGCTCTCTTTTTCTTTCTGAAATAGTTTGTCGGTAAAAGTTTCTTAATGACAAAGCCTGTGCTGGCAAATGCGGCTCATCATTTAGAGAAACAGAGAAACTCACAACTGTAAACATAGTTTCAGATACAGTCAACAGAGAACCTCAGCTCTGTCATCATCTGGTTTTTGCAGTTACAATTGCTTTATCTTACCTCTTTTTGCAGTTGCATGACTATTTTTGTTCTGTGAAGATTTAAAGAACTTTTCCCCACTTTATTGGCATGCTTTAAATAGCTCATTGTCATTTTACATGTATAACAACCTAGAGATCAGAAGAAAAATGTCCATCTGCTTGGAATATTATTTAATTCCTCGTGCATCGTAAACACTCACACAAATATGTGAATTCGTTCTTGCTATCCGTTCAGTGGATTACTAGATTCAGTTCTCAGTCTGCACAGAAGAATAAAGATCCACATGAGTTGTCTGATAAGACGCGTTTGAAGTGATTGAAAAGCTTGAGGTGTATTTGAAATGTAAATGACTCCACATCTGTGAGCTCTTTGGAGAGAGGCAATAGATCAGCGCTGTATAGTCAGGAACTTTACGGCTGACAAATGAATTTGGGCCTTGGTGGAGGGAGAAAGCAGCAGTGGGGGTCTTCCATTTGTTCTTCGTGGCTTCTGAGTTTGCACAACTTCTTTTTGGGCTAACTTCTTGCCGCACTGTGATTTGCCACTTGTGTCCCTGCGGCAGATTCATGTGGCGTTGGTGCCGTTGAATAAGAAGCCTGTAGAGAAAATAAATTGTTGGGGATTTTTTTTAACGACAGTGAAAGAGAATGGATCACGCTACCATATTAAATCCAGGTGTTTGCTTGAAAAGAACATATTGGAACTAGTTGATGACTTTAAAATGTTGTAATAGTTTTTTATTTTTCTTGTTTTTTAGAAAATCTACTCAGACCAGATGATTATTTTTTGTATATATTTGTATTCATTGTTGCTCAAAAGTGAACACAAACAATCTTTTAAAAACTTAATCTTAAAGATGTTCATGTTGCAAAGGACATAGTACTTAAATACAACCAAAAACAGTTTTTGTTTTGATAGATTGAATACGATTTTTAGGTCGTTGAAACTTCTTAAAATTCTCTCTCTCTTCTTTTTCTTTTTAAAAATTATGTTTTTCGGAACGGCATAGTATTTTTTCCACTCCCTATACGAGCGACAGGCAAGTCTGCAAAGTACCATCACTGCTTGTGTTTTGAAATGACGCATCAATGACTTTATAGAAATTATTTTTTGTTTTGTTTTTCGTGGTTAGAAATCAGCAAACAAGGGAGACATGAAAATTTAGAATTTCTTTATTTCTTTATTTTATCCGCCTGATGAAATGCCAAGGTTTACACAGAGACAGCTTCTAATAATTGGTAGCCTTAAAAACTTTTATAACATATGTTTGATTTAGCCTGCGTATGAATAGCTAGTCTTTTTTCCTCCGGATTTTCAAGAATAAAAGAGCCGCAGTTCACAGAGGTCGTCCCTTGTCTCGTCATATGCTTTTCATCCTGTTTTTAGCAGTGTTTTGAAGTCACTAAATGGCTCTGGATGTGTGCTATAGACTTGTTATGGTGAGTTATAGCAGATATATTGTAAAGACTTGCCAGCGTCATGGATTTTCTCACTAAACTTTCATGCAGTATGAATGGATTTGAAGAGAAATAACTAGAAGTGTGCATTTGTGAGAGTGAAGTCACTTGGGGTTGTATATGAGTGTAACGTTGAGAAAGTTTTTGTCATCCAGATTAAGTGCTTTAAATGTAAGTGTTTCTTTTGTTAGAAGAAATCTTGTTCTCTTCCCTTTTTTTTTTTTCCTTCACACCCTGTGTGGGAAAGAAACACAAGGACCTTTGACCTGTGGTGTCATAGCAACCTCCTTTATCCTGTTATAAAGTTTAGGTTTAGCTTCTCCATGTATTTATTAATATTATATTTTGATGGCAAATTTTTACATGTCACAAATGCAGCTCAAGTGTGTTTAACAACTCCTCCAGATAAGAGACGGTTTGGGTCTCTGACTCTGTCAGAGCTGTTTGACATCACTTGTTAGGCTAATTATGTGGTGCGTGATATTTTAGTGGTTAGCATACATCTGGTAAAGTTTGCTGACTGAAAACTCTCGTATTCCCAGTAGAGTGGTAGGTTGCATGGCAAACGAAGAAATAGAAATCGAAGTTCCCCTAAATCTTCAATCTTACTCATTGACAAAAACTTACCTTTTTACTGAGAATATAAAAATAACTGACATTTGTATTGAATATGCAAGTTAAAGTGATGTGTGATGATAAACCTTTTATTGGTCGGATGTGTTGACATTTTGGCTACATGTGGTTTTTCAAAGCTAGTGGTTCCCGTTCGGTTAGCTTTTCATATGAACTGACTTTCCTGAACTTTTATACTAAAATTAGAGCATCAGTAAGTACTTGTTTGATTAAAAACACTCGTCTTGTTAGCCTAGCTTTATCCCGCCACAAGCCTCTATGCTCGGCTTCATATCAGAAACTTTCTGAAAGTTTTCAGTTTAGATCTTCCAGCAGTGCCCACTTCCTCTCCTCCCCATTTCGACGAGCTGAGTTTAGTGCGTCCGCCGATCCTCCTGTCCGCCGGCCCCTCTGGAACATTGATGAGTCAGTTTAACCTTCTTTTTCTTTCTTTCTTTTCCTTTCTAGTTTCTATCGTGTGTGTTCTTTTACCTCGCAAACAGGTTTTCGCTTTGCTTTTTTCCTCTCCATCTCACGGTGGCTGCACGTTCTCCTTTTGTGTGGTCTGGAGGCTGGTGCGGTTGACTATTGCTAACCTGACACAGGTTGGACAGAATGAGTCGAAAGAAAAGGTTTGTGGGGGGTAGGGGAGTTTTCCTTGAGAATGTTTGTTTTCCTGTTTCAAGTTTGGTCAGCCAGAGGGCCCGTACTGTCAGAGCTCCCATTCATGAAACCTGCTGTCAGACTGCCTGAGTACATGACACAGGATTTCTCTCTGCTCTCTTTGCGTTCATTGCGGTGTCCATGTTGTGCTTTTTCCAAAAAGTCTTTTGGTAGATCATGCTTTCTTTTTGTTGTTCGTTGTTTTGTTTTTTTTATTTTTTGCAATTTTATTCTGCGAGTGTTAATGTGTGGTGATTTTGACTTTCCCTCTTAATAATGACTCAAAAAGTACTGTTTACACCGAGCACTTCCTTATTGCTAAGCATGTGCATTTTTGTTTCGTTACAGTGATCGAGAAGAACGGCATAGTGTGGTCACCCCTCGCACCCAGGATCATCTGCACCTGTGAGGTTTTCTGAGAAAAGGAAGTACGGGACGGTGCTTTTCACAAGCAACGCACGTAGAGCAAGTAAACTTTGTGAACACTGTGGGGGAAAAAATGGAATGATTCCCAGGCAGAATGGATGTGGAATAAAGGATACCTCGGAGGGCTCCTCAGGGAAGGGTCTTTGGATACTCTGCCAGCTTTGATATCTGCCTCCCTGTTGGATTTGAGTGTGATAATGCTATAACCCAATGCTTAACAGAGGTATGTATACGTGTGATTGTGTGTTACAACAACGCAGGGATTTCTGGCAGTGTGTGGCATTGTGGTTTTCGATGCAATTCATGTTGCACGTCTTCTAAACTAATACGTAGGATTAACAGAGAAGGACGTGATTCTTGTCGTCAGGTTTTTGATGGTGTTGTGTTAGGGTGGTGTAGCTTTAAAACTTTATTTATGGTAACTTTTAACCCAGCCTTCCTGTAGTTCAGGGCAGTAATCTACACCGCTAGATAGCTCAAGCTTTTAAAGTGCTTTGATCTTCTGTAAGGCCATCATCCACTGCTTTGCCATTTATTACGTGGAACAGTACAGTTCTTCTGTTCAGGAACAGTTCTTTTCCCTGACTTTTTTTGACTATTTGTGGGTTTTCTCCAGGGTAATAAGATGGGCCACACAAGCAGTATTTTTTTAGTCTGTGGGGGCTTTCTTTGAGCTGTACATTTGTGGACCAGGTGATACTGTGGTCTGGTATTCTTCTCTGCCACTGTGTTTGTGAAAAGCTGGACTCGACAGACTTCCTCTCAGGAGATATTTCTGCATCGCTCATAAAAAATATGCATAGTAGCACACAGATAAAATTAAGTCTGTTTTTGTAGTTTAGTCTTATAAATGGGGATTGATTATGTCACTTTCTGGTCAAACACCGATAGTTTTTTTTTTTTTTTTAGATGTTTGGCATGTTTTTGCATTAGTTGGTTTTTGTTTTTTAAAGTTATTACATTGCTCAGTTATTTAGATACGTCATAAATCGTTATAGCAGCATTAAGGGTTATTAGGAAATACCGTTAACACTCCTTTTCAGCTGAGATTTTAATTTTAAAAGCGGTTTGCCTACTTGCTCTGTACCGCTCATGATTTTAAGTCTCAAGCTAATGAAGGGTAGAAATGCAATAATCTGAACTTCTGAGAGCGGCTGCATTCTTTGCGGTCTGGGTTGCGAGCAGTAGTCATTCTTAAATGAGGTAATCTGAGCGTGTGTCGTAGTGGACTGTTTTCTCCTGTGCCGAAATGTATAATAAACGACCTGTAGTGGCCAGTGATTAGGGGATCCTGCCTTTGTGAACGTTGCCACATTGGAGGTTTCTCTCGTGTGCCCTGCCGTTTCAGCAGATTTGCGTAATGTTAAACATATGCCGTCTTCTCCAGTCTGGATTTCAGGGGAAAACCTGCTTGTGTGAACGCACACAAAACTGGGATGGTTAAAATGTGCTTGATTTTTTTTGGTTGGTGTTGTATGCTTAGACGTGGGGTGATTCTGAATGGCGAGAGTAACCGTATGAATCCTTCACCCAGAACTCTGACACAGGCTTGTAGGTCAAGGGTCACCTGAGATCCCTGAGTGCTAATACGGGGGTCCAGGGGTCCCTGATGGGGCTTACTGGGTTGTAATGCGTTTGTTCATCTTTTACATTTTTTTTTCTAATACAGATATTTTTTAATATTCAATTTTAATTTATTAATTTAAAGACTTAATGATTTTGCCATTTCAGTGCATTTTTTTAAATAAAAATTTTCCCCTTCTGTTTTCACTTTTTATTAATTTGAAGGTATTGGGGAAAAATGTATTGGGATGCTGTTATATTAATATTTACTTAGATCTTGTGTTAATTTAGTTGCGTTTCCATGACACAGTTGCAGTTTTATAAGACCCCGTATTTAGAAATGCCCACCTAATTTATTTTTAATTTGCTTTAAAAATGTGTGTATTTGCTTTAAAACCATGTGTGCGACCCAGTCTAAACCCATAAATGCTAATTCATGGGTGTTATATAGTCCAGCCGATGATTCTTCACTATGATTTACTGATATTTCGCATTAAGCAGCATGTGGTGTGTTTGCACTTAAGTAGCCTAGGCCTATATTTTCAAAATGAGGACTTTCTGATCTCAGCCCACTTTTAATTGAATCCAACCTACAGTATAGGCTTTACGTTTGCTCATATCCTTATAGGTTCGGCTATTATGCACTGGAACATCTCTTTGACTCGCATGCCCGTTTTTGGGTATAAACATGGATTTATGCCATGAGTTAAAGCTTATGCTTATTACTTGTACCTTGCTTTGTATAATTTGGTTGAGTTATGGTGGGGAAATTGGAGTGGTCTGCATAGTTCTCCAGTAGGTGCCTGCGTGATGTATGGCATGCCAGTGTGCCGAGGGAGGCAGACGGCCAAATGTTTTCATAATGTTCATTTAAAAGTCTGATCATTCGCCTCCACCGTTTCTGGGTTTTACAGCGCATATAGAAATATTTGACGCAGCAAGACCTTAATCAGCAGCTGTATATTTCTCAACAACCAGTTGGTTACTGTTGACAAATATAATGGCTCTAAGAAAAAGGCTTTTCATTTGCAGGTAAAAGTGCATTTAGGAACTTGCTGTAATACATTTTTAAAGTCGTAGATTTTTTTTTTCCAGACGTGGAATTAGCATGCGAGCATGAACTGGTTTCCACTGCAGTGGAAATTCCACATCTCTATGCGTTTCAGGCCTGCTAGATAAACAGCAGAGCCTTTTTACGGACTGAGAGGTGTCGGTCGTGAGCGTGGCTAATGAGATTCGCTAGTTTGACTCCAATTTCTGCCTGTAAGAATACGGTAAGCTGGGTTATTACAGACTTTTGAGATAGTTGCAAAACGGCGGTAATGAGAGAGGGCCGAGGAGCGAACCTGCTGGCGAACGGCGAGGAATGGGCCATATCCTCCTGCCAATTAGCCCGATATTCTCCACTCGTATGGCACCTCCTTGCAGTAACCCCGAAACGGCACCAAACTAATCTAATTAGATCGAGAACACAAAAATGATCCCGGACCACTGGCAGAACGCACAATAAGTGGGCAATTTATTCTCGCATGGTGATAAAAAAGGAGGGAACAGTTGAGTGCAGGCCTGTTTATTTTTTAGCGGATTGTTTCCGCGAGGCCTGCTCCATATGGTGTCGGAGAGGGAGAAAAAAGCCCCGGAGAAGGGGGTAAAGAACAAGGGGGCAGAGAGCTTCAGCGAAGCTGCAAAAACAAAACTTCTCCAGTCAACCCTCTCTAAATTAAAGGGTAATGCCGAGCACACCGCACACTCAGGAGTTGTTTGTTTAAAAAGCCAAACTGCATTAATCAACGTCTTCATCTTCATCTCTAACAGCATGATTAATCTGCTGTTTTTCCCTCCCCGCCATTCTTCTTTTTTTTTTTCTTTCTTTCTTTTTTTAAAGTAATTGCCAATCCAATGAGCAGCTTTGACAGAGTGCTCCTGACCACATTGTTCACACATTGAGTGATGCCTGCACAGCGTCAGTGCACAGCAATATTATGCTTTTGGTTCAAAGCCCAGGTTCAGTTGAGTAGTGCAATACAGATCGTATTACTTGTTTCAGATACAATAATGCAGCTACTTTAACCTGCAATAACTCTCTGCATCATTTGCGATCTTCTCCCCTCAGACCCTCTCAGATACACCCTGTTGGCCAGCTTTAACGTAGTTGAATAGCGCCTGGAGGCCATTGACAGGAGCCTCATGTATCCTGGCCGTGTCTTTTGCAAACACAAACAGTAGCCTTCTAAAGATCTCTCCATTTGTTTAGAGGAAGTCCCAGAGGCTTGTTACACTCCCAAACCCCCTTCTCTTGTGGCTATCAGATGTTTATCCTCTACAAGGAGGGCAATTTACAAATGTAAGTGTTGTCACAACACAGGAGGAGACAAAAGGCATCATGTCAGGCAAGGATGCACCTCAGTGTAAGGAGCGCCATTATTTTGCAGATTAGAAGGGTTATAGGTGAATGTGGGAGCTTCTCTTAGTTTCACGTTGTGGGGAGGACTGAGGCCATCCAGAGTGGCACAGCTACTATTTGCTGTGATTTGGCTCACTCCGATCGGACTGAAGTTCAGGTCTCTTACATGTCCAGGCTTTAGATGTCGCATAATCAAACTTCAAATTATGCTGTTGAGGGTTTCTAGTAGGGTTTTGATAAAACGATAAAAGATGGTATTTATGGTGTTTTTTTGTCTTTTTTTTTCTAGTAGTGTTTGATAACTTTTTAATCTTTTTTAAGCAGATTTATTTTTGGATTTCAAGTTTTAAGCAATACATTTTCCACCGCACATGAACAATGTCAAGTGTGTTCTGATTGGCTGTTATAGTGCTGCATCACAGTATTTTTTGACTATGAATTGAAAGGGAAAATGTTTGTTTTCGTCATTTACTCCCCCTCATGTCATTCCAAAAGTGTATGACTTACTTTTTTCTGTGGAACACAATAGAAGATACTTTGATAAATGCCTGAGTGTTTTGTTGCCAACATTCTTCAAAATATCTTCCTTTGTGTTGAGAAGATAAAGTTATTCAATATTACAACAGCATGAGGGTAAGTAAATTATTCGAATTGTTGAGTGTATTATACCTGTAATGTCACTCATATGTTACATGGCCTTTAGAGTCATTGGATTGCTGTCCTTTTCACACAGCTGTCAGTCGTTGCCAATGTCAGTTTCAGTCAAAACACATTTAACACTACAGGACTTAAATCGCAGACAGGTCTAGATATTTAACCTGCTAACTATCACTCAGACATCAGTGACGCATCAGCGCTTCTTTCAGATAGCATCTTTGATAATGCAAACATAGAGATCGTCACTCACATGAATGAGCAATGATTTTGCCTCAGATTTGTTGCCAAACTCCATTAACTAAAAGTAAGAGGAAAATCAGGACTAAAAGCATTAGGTGTAAGGCTGTTAATGCTGGCATGTCTAAAATTTTGAAAAGGGTATGGTAGTTCTTACAAGTAGTAGAGAAGTTTTGAAAAAAAAAAATATATATATATATGTATTACTTTTGGGCAAAATGTGTTTAAAATCACGTATGAAGACTTTCATTATAAAAGCTTTATTTTACATGTAGCAGTTCACCTCCTGAGCCCTGTCATGTTGTGATCATATGACCAGATGAATACTACTCATTTGGTAACCATCCCATTATTGCATGCTTTTGCTCGTGGACAGACCTTAAAAAGCAATCTATGGTTAATGGGCGCAAAAAAGTAATCACAAGATTTTTCGCATATCTTTCAGGCATAGCAAACCAGACGCTAACTGTCTGTGGTCAGACTTCGGCCTCAGATAGGCATCAGGCTGGAGGACAGGAAGACAGGAGTGGATCCACTCTGTTAAACACAACACTAGTGAGTCCTACAAGCTCTCTCTCCCCGTCTCCCAGACTGAACTCTGCTGGCTGCACTTTGTCTTTGTCAGAAGAAGATATAGAATTAGTAGCTTACCAGGCATCCCTCCCCTCCCCATCACTACCCGCACCATCTCATAACTCTTCTGGCAGGCCTAAGGAGCTGGTTCCTCATCTGTGGAGGCCGCCACTCTCAACACCTATTATGGTCAATGGGCCTGGGTCCCTGTCAGGGCCTGCTGCCTTTTTGATTCACCACTCGCCTTGGATTCCTCCCCAGGTCGCCTTCTTTTTCACCATGTCTTCGACTTCCAGATAGGAGATAAAATATCCATAAACAGCACTTAAAAGAGAATGTAAATGTTTATAGGCTTCCTGCAAGACTTATCTGATATTGTTCTTATTTATACGTTGGGGCCGGTTGACTTGGAGGCGGTCAGGACGGCCGAACTGGAGCCAAGCAGCTTTAAGTGCTCCTTCGGCTCGGCTTTGCCAATCGCGGCATGGGGGGGGAAGATTTAAGCGGACAGTTGGACGGTGGAGGACTGAGCCAGTGACACCACGCTGGAAAGAATGTGGTAACAATACGACTATGATTCGCTTCAGCACGTCTTGAGTATGTATCTTGAGGTAGCTGGGTACAGCCTTATTTCAGGCCCTCTTTTTGCTCAAATTTCTTCTTATTTACTAACTGTAAAACAAAATTTCAGATCTATTTCAAATGATCTTCTCTTTACCTCAGTCGGATACCTTGACTACTCTAAATTCGCACTCCGTGACCAAATCTGACACCCTACATTACCACTTTTCTGGCACGAAACAGCACTCAGATTTCCCATGCAGTATAGCTATGCCATAAATCTGCGTGCTACGACCTGCATGCTATAGCTAACTGGGGCGATGACTCTATAGGAAGCTGTTGAGCAGAGAGTACGACTATGATTCGCTTCAGCACGTCTTGAGTATGTATCTTGAGGTAGCTGGGTACAGCCTTATTTCAGGCCCTCTTTTTGCTCAAATTTCTTCTTATTTACTAACTGTAAAACAAAATTTCAGATCTATTTCAAATGATCTTCTCTTTACCTCAGTCGGATACCTTGACTACTCTAAATTCGCACTCCGTGACCAAATCTGACACCCTACATTACCACTTTTCTGGCACGAAACAGCACTCAGATTTCCCATGCAGTATAGCTATGCCATAAATCTGCGTGCTACGACCTGCATGCTATAGCTAACTGGGGCGATGACTCTATAGGAAGCTGTTGAGCAGAGAGCCAGGCGCTTGTGTAGGCGTCGGGATTGGATTTGTCAATTGTGCTGATATGTTGTGGGTGATCTGAGCCCCAAGCGCTCCACTCAAGGTAGAGAATTATTGTACAGAGGCTAAAACGTAAAAGCTCTCTAGCAAACATACTCATACTCTTGCGTGCACTCACAAGTACTTGCATGTACAGGCTTTACAGTCATTATATTGAGAGGAACTGTGTAATATTTGCTCTTATACAGGTACACAATTGCAGTGACACCAATTATGGCACTCTAGCACAGTGGAAGCCACACATATGCACATACAGGCATTATTACCTGACCTTTTCTCTGACAAAGACATTGCTACAGAGGAAGAAAGCAACATTTCACCTTCTCAAACAAAGCCCACTGCTCATGTTGGAAACAGGGGTTGCAAGAGTCCATAGGGTTGAAATGATATCAGAATTTCAGTATTATTGAACAGGGCTCTAGACTGCGACCAAAATGGTCGCATTTGTGACAATTTTTTGAGAATGTGCGAGTTCAAATTTGACCTGGTTTCACTGCTCCAAAGTCTCTGCTCCATAAAGAGAGCGTTGAAGAGCCACGACACATATAGCAGCAGTCAGATCTTAATGATCACGTGACGAGAGGTGCTTCCGGCGTGAACGCTTCAGGTGTAGAGCCTGGTTTATACCAAAGGCTATAGACTCGCCGCGTCAGCACGAGCACGAAGGTGTGTGCAGCGTGTGGCAAAAATGATGCGAATGGCTGACGGAGGATTTGGTTTTCACACTAAAGTAAAGTAAAAGACCAGAGAAGGCGAACAGGTATTCTTGTGGAAAAGAAACATGCAAATCCTGTCACCGACAGCCAGTTAAGTTTTACTTTTCTTTTTATTTTAAAAAGCTTGTTATCTTTGCTGTTTACCTCATGTTACACTATGGAGGCTTTCTATAATTTATTTTATTTTTATTGATTTGATTCCTCAGTGTTTGCTAAACATCTGTAATTTATTAGTCGGTATATAATTCAGCATGTGGTGAATGCATGCCTCGTCTTATTTGTATTTGTAAATAAACGTTATGTAAGCTAGTTTGTAATTATAGCCTAATGTTTTATTGTTGTTGTGTTTTTTAATTAAGAATAACAATGAATCCATCTTTTGTTTTAGTCTTAAAAAGTGAAATGTGTCTAGATATTAGCAAAACAGACAATTATCTTTTCTTGTAAAACGTGACACCAAGATCGTGAATTCGAGTGAAAGTGAATGCGCACGAAGGCCGGCTTATAACACAGCAAAAGAGGAATTCCCGTTCACAAAATTCAAATAAATAATACTGATGAAAAAGAATGGGTTGAATTAGGTCTGCACAATTAATCAAATTTTTAATCGCGATTACAATTACGGATGACACAATTGTTCAAAGTCCACTTATGTTATTCTGCATGCTTAAGATGCTTTTTTTCTTTATACATGTTATCTTAAGGGTTTTTCCATTGATTTAATTTTAGTTTTAGTATAACATTATAATACCATGCATATTTTTACCTTTTTATTTAAAGAAGAAAACAATCCAATGTATAGTTGACATTTGAGGCTTAATACTATAGAAAAGCAATAAATGTTTTTCAGTTAGTGTTTTCAGCTTGTTTATTTTCATATAAAAATATGGCATGCGGTTGCTTCAAACAAAGGTGTAAACATCATTAATTTAATCATAATTAATAATCGCAGTTACAATTTAATAATAATTACAATTTGAAAGGAATAATTGACAATTATGATTTTTGTCATAATCGTGCAGCCCTAGGTTGAAAGTTGAACACTCGTTACCATATAACTATAAACTATGATAAAAGTTTTTCAGCATGCATTGATTAATACCATGTTGTAGCAAAAAAATAAAAATTGCTACCAAATTATGTGCACGTGTGCCCAGCTGAGAAAGTTAGTCGCAAAAGAGCGACCAGTGGGAAGAATGAGTCTAGAGCCCTGTTGAAATGTTCATGATTCTTTAGCAGTTTTGGTACCACAGCAATATATGCAATGGAGCACACTTATTTAAAAGCTAAATGCTAATGTTAATGTGAAGAAATTAAATATAGCCTCCTATAGCACATAGCCTCCAAGTATTGACATAATAATAATAATAATAATAATAAAAAATTAAATTAAAAAATAAATAAATGATGACTTATAGCAGTGGTTCTCAACCCGCGGCCCGTCACGAATTCAAATGCGGCCCACCGTGCTGAACACAATTAAAAAAAAAAAAAAACTTTCAGTTTTACAATTCATTTTAGTTTTTACATTAATTAAAAAATTTACTAAATAAATATAAGCTATAGCCTAATGTTTTTATGTAAAATAATTTTGTTTTTCATATATTATTTTCAGACATGAGCAGTACTCACATAGCCCAATTAACGTTACGCATTTAAAGTAACGACCAAGTGGCCAGCAGCAGACAGAGAGCATATGTTTGATCAATTTAGCCTTCTCAAATCATCACGACTTGACTAAAATAAAATCTATAGATATAAAACAGTTCTAGCATATAACAATGTTTAAATGTTAAACCTAGATAAATGTGCATTATATTCAATAGTTTGCGCAGAGAGTAGAAGCTGAAGCGCACTTTGCAGGACATAGAGACGCCAGCGCAATCACTGGCATTTTCTTTCAGTGGATACGCAGTCATTTTTGCTCATAAAGGTAAGAGTAATACGCATTTAAAGTAACGACCAAGTGGCCAGCAGCAGACAGTGAGCATATGTTTGATCAATTTAGCCTTCTCAAATCATCACGACTTGACTAAAATAAAATCTATAGATATAAAACAGTTCTAGCATATAACAATGTTTAAATGTTAAACCTAGATAAATGTGCGTTATATTCAATAGTTTGCGCAGAGAGTAGAAGCTGAAGCGCGCTTTGCAGGACATAGAGACGCCAGCGCAATCACTTGCATTTTTTTTCAGTGGATACGCAGTCATTTTTGCTCATAAAGGTAAGAGTAATACATCATTCGTAACTGTAAAGGGTCTACTTTTATTTGTGTGCACTTACAATATCAACAAAACGTTGTGCTTTTATAAAATAAAGAAAACAAACATGATGCGCTTTCTGCCGTCTCGTCTTGAACAGGAGCGCTTCACAAAAATGAACCAAAACTCAGCGAATACTTGCCTCACAGACATGATCAATATATCTATAGAAAGCTTTAAATGACTACTTAACGAAATAAAACAAATCAAAAACAATAACTCTTTCATTATGATCATTATCCGTAAAGATGCACTACTCAGAGATGGCGAGTCAGGATCAACAACTTCATCCTTGCGACACCGACTCAGAAAACACTAGTTTATTAGTAAATAATTCAAATATCTCCTTACTGTTTCCCCCTGACGCATTTATGGTAATTACTTTTGCTGATGCTTTGCGGCAAACTTAAGCCTATTGCGTGCATTTGAATGCAGAACTCTTCAGCTGCGCTGACGGCATGCACCATACATGCTGCTGCTGGACACTTAACACTGTCGAGCCGCTCTTGACAGTCACGGCAGCACAGTCTCATGTTGTTTCCACCAGCGTGGCAATTTTTTCATCACTAATTGATGGATGCCTAAAATATAAAAATAAGGAGAAGCCTAAAACAGGCCCAAGGCCCGGCCCGCATCTGAATTATGACATGTAAATTGTCCCGAAGCCCAGCCCGAGGGACGTAAAAAAGTCGGGGACCGGGCTGAAATGCAGGGCTCTAGCTCTGATCTGGCACACAGAAAACGATTTGACTGAAAATTTATCAGAAGAGATGAAAGAAAACTCCGCCTATGGTTTTGCTGTTACTCTTTTCGAGCCGAAGTTCACAAAATTGGGTGTTATTTATGATTTATTTATAAATCAGGTTGGTTTGTATTGCTGACGTAATATGTAAATGATATGCGTGCGGCCCGCGAGACTTGCACTTGGACCACAGTGCGGCCCGGTGGAAAAAAAGGTTGAGAACCACTGACTTATAATTTAATGTTAATTTTGTGTGGATGTCACAATTATGTCATTTGAAATGACTAGAGCAAAATGCTGTAAAATGATATTTTCCTCCCTGAGCAAATTTTAGTCACATGACTTTGATACATATCTTGGAATTTATTTAGTAAATGTGTTTCCATCGTGGTTTGTGCATGTGGTTTTATTGAATAAAAATGTGTCCACTTTTAGTAAGCATGTGAGCTTTTTATGCACATTTTGTAAACCAAATCTTTGCTTTTCCATTTTAATGCAATTTCCCAAAATTTGCATAAAACTATGTGGGAAGAAACTCGGCTACTTTGTGTTCAGGTTTTTTTTTTAGTATAGTTTTACTAGCTACTGACTATATTAGTCAGTACTTCAACACTTTTGACATCCCTATCTCACAGTATTGTTTCTATCTCTCACATCACAGGTGATCAAGCGCTCAAATCCTACAGGAGTGTTCCTGTCTCGAGCAGGCCACGTTCACCGAGCCTAATGATATGTGGCCTACTTCTCATGGTAAAAAGGCAGTGTGACAGACAGTTTGTGTTATAGATAGCGGTGACTTCAGACCTCTGCATGTCTAAGGTATCATCTCGTCCTCAGTTTACTTCAGCCGCCGTCTTGTTTGGGGTGCCCTTTCTGCTAATAGTACGAATAGCTCAAGACCAAGTCGAGAGCAAGTGAGGTGGCATATTTTTCCGCCTTCAGGTCATCTTGCTCCGGCTTTCGATTTCTTTTTTTGAGAAGTTACGGTACTTTTTCAGTCACAACGAGTGAATATTAGTGCATTGCTGCACAGAAATTTGTTCTGCTTCACTAAGCGTAGAATGAGGCAGAGTTCCCATGATGAGAGAGACAGGCAGGCACGTCTTTGCATAAGAATCACAGATGGTATCAGAGGGTGTGGTTGTTTCTATCAAACAGCTCTGATGACTAATCAGTCCCAAGGCTATATGGCATTTGAAAGGAGAATTATTGTACTAAGCAAATAGAGGAATCTTGTACAACCAGTGTGGTTAAACTGATTCCCTTTACATAGAAAATACCACACAGCGCTATGACTTGATGCTCTTGTAGGATGTTGGTCCTTTTTTTAGTCTTGGCAGTGGTGAAAAAGCTGAAATGTGTTTATTTAGGCAGTTTGTAGTGTCCCAGGTAACCTAGTTTGTGTGCAAGGGTGGAGATACAAACAAGTAGCAACTAACAAAGAATATTGTCTGTGTGAAGAAGGTTTATTTGAACTATTTGTGAGCTACACGTGTTCAAAGGCCCTGCCTGTACCTTGGCGCTAAGCTTCAGCAGCTTCTGTAATGTTCAACAAGACAAATCTCAAGGTTAAAGCCCTTATTGATATGTTAAGCGAGTCTTTCCACACATGATTATGCGCAAATATTTTGTCGCAGATGCCAGGTGACATACCTGAGTTTCTCAAAGGGTGCTTAACTGTGGCTAATCACATCTGATCACGTTTTGGAATCCCTCCAGAGAGGCAGCAGAGAGACTCTAATACAACAGGCCTTGCTGTCACCAGGATCTGCGTCTGGCTGTGGTTCTCTGGGCAATGAGATAAAGATAATGGGTTGTTGTGTTTTATTTTTTTTCCTACAGTGGCTAGAAAAGATTTCCTCAGCAAGTGACATTTTGTAAACGATGTGACAGACGCCAACCTTTGGCCTTTCACATTCAGCCAAACCAGTGTCAAATTCTTAAAGGGATGTTCCAGGTTCAGTACAAGTTAACTTGTTTTGTACGTTTATGTTGTAATGTTTATTACTAAAGAAAAGTAAATAAATAAAATATACAATATCCATTTTAAATAGAACTAATAAATCCATATTTAAAAAAAAATGTTTTTTTATTAATTGTGGTTACTAGTGCTGTGTTCGATACATCGATACGACGATGTATCGTCACAGAGATTTGACGATACGAGTATTGATACAGCTGTCTCAGTATCGATATTGTGGCACGTGTGCAGCAGTGGACCGTGCATAATTTGAATAAAGCATAATATATATATATATAGGCTACAACAAGGTTTAATCTGGCCGCAGAGGAACACAACTGGGTTGTCTGATATAAAGAGACATAATCCCCGAAACAGAGCTTCACACTTGCGCAATATGGAAATATCTGCTAAGTGTGTTACTTATTTTTGTCAACCTGGCAACCCTGTGTACGTGCTCTCTCGCCAGTGAGGTTACACGCGCTTGCTTTCTGAAAACACTGGTTAGCTTGCAGTTTAGCGATCTCCACTTCAATATTCTATTCTCAGAAAAGTGTAATTTATCAAGTGTTCATTTATGAGAGAGAGAGAGACTGTGTATGTATGAATTACCACCACTTTGCCGCGTTTCTCTATTAACAGTGAAGCTGTGGATTTAATTGCTTTAGAAACGATGATGTTAGCAGCTCCTTGTTGAGAAAGATAATGTAGCTCTTCGGCGATTAAGCTATTTAGTTGATACAATTACGGGGCAGCGTTACAAAGTTCGTCTGAGCGCTAAAAAGAATGTCTGTGCACGCGCAGCGTGATCTGTGTGACTAAACGTGTGTGTGTGAGGTACAGTGAAGACAGCGCATTAGTTTAGAACTCTTCTAATTTTTTTTTTTTAAACGTAGAGAGTGTGTTGATTTGTGCAATGATAACCTACCAGTAATGTTAAAATAATTGTAATCTATTAGAATGAGTACATTACAATAAAAATGTATTAAAACGAGTACATTATTATTTATGGGCTTAGAAACAAGATGCAAACAATCAGAATATTGTACCTGGTGGGTAGTGCCCAATGTAAACATGAAACATATGCCATTACCTATATTGTACTGTGGAACAGTTATGGAGACCCTTCAAATGCCACTATAGTATGCAGTGTTTAATAAACAGCTGTTTTACTAAACTCTGCTGAGGTGAAGTTCAGTGCAGTCCCGTATCGTGATACGTATCGTATCGTGGCCTCTGTTTCGTGATGCGTATCGTATCGTGACTTTGCTGGTGATACACAGCCCTAGTGGTTACACAAATGCAGTTAAAAATATAGATTTATCTCAAATGTTTTTCCATGTATCTTATGAAAGTTTACAGATTTTACATGATCGTGATAAAAGTAGATAGTGGCTGCTATAAAGCCGATATAATTTTATTTATTTTAATTCATTTTTAAGAAATTTGAAATAATTTGAAAATTGATTAAAAATAAATATGTTAAATAAACATACTTATACTTTAGATGACAAAGTATTTTTCACAAATAAGTACATGTTTAATAAAAATATAATTAAAAAGTAAACTGTAACCAACAGGGCACTCATCATATTTTTTCAAATAAAGCCAAGGTAAAGCTCATTTTACATTCAGCACACGGTGAAAATGACATGAATATGACCGTGGACAAATGCATAAAGAGCAGCATAATTTAAAATCACGAGTTTAAAGTTTGTCGATCGCGCATCTCCAGTGAAGCTGAACTCTCCTCCTGTCCACATTCAATTCTCACGGATCGACCGTCACGCAGAGAACACGCGATCATGCAGCAAATGCACACTTCACAAGATCTCACAACTGGATCAGACTAAGTTTGCAAGGTTTTTGAAATTAGCTGTTTATTAGACATTCAAAGATGTGTTTAAATGATATAAATGCGTATTTGCTGAATGCTGACGGCAAACAAGAAAGTATTATAATGTTTGCCTTTCTATTCCTAATAATATAAAAGCAATCGTTATAAGACTTTTTGTATACATTTTAATTCCTTTGTTTAACCTTTCTATCTGATTATTAGACCGACTTCTATCCGTATTTGGACAGAACTGTTAACAACAACAGCGAACATATGGGAGAGTGTGACAGTGCTCCGGCGCTGCCATTCTCAGCGCCATCAAAATAAAAGTCCGGTGCGCCGTCAAAATAAATGAACGCATCAGCCAAACAGGAAAACTTATCGGCCGATGCTGATATTTAAAAATGCCAAATATCGACCATTAATTGTTAAGCATTTCTATCATAGTAATTTCATGCATTATGTTGTGGCTGTTCTTTTGAATATTTTTAAACTGAGAGACAAATCAGAATTATTTTCTGTAGACAGAGCTTAACTTGACTTGAACCCGGAACATTCCTTTAACTTTGACTCAAACGAAGACCCCAAGCTTTGAAGTTTAATTTTCAGACTTGCATGCAAGATATTGCTTTAAGATTTCCGTGTGATACAACACGTATACTCTCAGTCTTGTTTTTTATTTAGTCAAAGAGTTCCTCAGCTTTTTCTGTTTGTTTTGTGGAAAGTCAGGTAGTGGGTTTAAAATTGCTTGAGTCCTATAATGAGATTGTGAGTGTCGCTTTAGAGAAGCCTGAGGTATGTCGCAACGTTTTGTGCTTTTAACTCAGAGGGGAAATGCATCTCAGGCTGTGGTTTACTGTTGGTTTCACACTGTAGCTGCAACGGCTTGCTTTGAATAGTAAAAAATATCATTGCAGCACAGGAGGAGAATCAACTTTATTTAAAACTTTCTACCTGTTCAACTTTCTTTTTTCTTGTTAAACTCGATGTTCAATCATCTCAACTCGTCTGAAATCTCTGGATATCTTATCTCAAGGTGCGTCTCCACGTTGGTGGGCTACAATCAGCCGTTTCCTCCTGGGTAGGACATTGGGGAGATGTCAGCTCGTAAAAACCTCATAACCATTTCAATCATCAAGGTGCAGAGAAGGAAATTAAAGCTATTGTTCTGCCTGCAGGGCCATTTTAACTGTCTGCTAGTCCTTCATGGGAAAGTTCAAAAACATCACAGAGCAGGAGCTGTTTCTGCTACTCCATAAATGGAGGAGTGTGAAAAGAGGAGAGCGACCCAGCGCAAGCAGAGCAGGGGGAAAACAGAGGAACCCGAGCAGAAGTGATTTCTCATCAGTGCCTCTGGTAGCACATTGTGCAATGAACAATCACGTCTGACTTTTCCTGTTGCTTAATAAATATATATTTTTAGATGAGTGCTACAGCACTGCTGGAAGTGTTACACATGTGGTGTGACTTGCTTTCTGAACTGCAGAATTTTGAATTTCACTTGAGATTTAGAAAGACTGCTTGCATGGTTTGGCAGTTAATTGGTGGTGCTGTTTTTATGTTGACTTTTATTTATTTTTGATTGTTGAATTGACTTGCCACTTTTTATGAAGATTATTCAGCAATCCAAAAAGTTTCTCAAATTGCGTTCCAAACTCAAAATACAAAAAAGAGATATTTTGCAGAAAGAATATATTACTAAATATATTATATTAATTAATTTATATTTAAAATTATTTGTATTTTTTGTGACAGCATGAGAATTTGAGGATAAATGTACTTTATTGTCTTGAAAAAACAGCAAAACATATTTCTTGTTTTCAAAACATTTTTAAACTCCATAATCTTTAATCAAAATGCCTTAGCTTGCTCTTCAGCTGAAACAAATTTCCTTTTCTGCTGATGTCTCTTGAGTCATGTTAAGCAATAGCACAAAAGTTATTTAGGCAATGTTTTCGCATATCCTCATTTAATCTGGGAAATTTCTGGTATACAATGCTCACTGTTCTCCATCCACGCAGTTCATAATGCACAAGTCCTTCCCTACTTGTTTTTTTTTCATTAAATGTCCTGTTTCGGTCAGACATGTCTCATTCTGGAAGTAAAGCATGTTGTGACCGACAGTTCACGTAAACTTAAAAAAAGCAGCCATTTCTCAGGTCCTTTGAGTTCCATGAGGACTTTCTTCCCATCTGTCTCTCCTTCCTTTCTCTCTCTCTTTTCACACGCACGCGTACACGCACACACTCACACACGGTGGCGTTGACGGAAGCCTGTTATCTGCAGTTCTCTCTAGAGCGCGTGATCCCTTCCCCTCTCTGGCAGCTCGGGGCCTGTGATCACAGGAAGCTTAAGGGAAGCAGTTGTTCTCTGTTGTCTCCGGTTCTAGCGTGCGCTGATTGAGTGCACAGAGGCCAGGTCATTCAGACAGGGG